>NC_091038.1:334166-668333 GCF_041296385.1 Aphelocoma coerulescens
CCAAAATTCCCAAATAAAAGCCCCAAACCCCCTAAATCTCCTCAGGACCCCTGCAAAGCCACCCCTTAGCCCCGCCCACTCCCCCTCTAGCCCCGCCCATTTCCCCTTTAGCCCCGCCCCCTCCCGGCCCTGCCGACCCAAATTCCCCCCCAAAAACCCCCCAAAACCCCCAAAATTCCAGAAAAAAACCCCCCAGAGACCCCCAAAAATCCCCTTAAAGACCCAAAATTCCCAAATAAAAGCCCCAAACCCCCTAAATCTCCTCAGAACCCCTGCAAAGCCACCCCTTAGCCCCGCCCATTTCCCCTTTAGCCCCACCCCCTCCCGGCCCTGCCGACCCAAATTCCCCCCCAAAAACCCCCCAAAACCCCCAAAATTCCAGAAAAAAACCCCCCAGAGACCCCCAAAAATCCCCTTAAAGACCCAACATTCCCAAATAAAAGCCCCAAACCCCCTAAATCTCCTCAGGACCCCTGCAAAGCCACCCCTTAGCCCCGCCCATTTCCCCTTTAGCCCCGCCCCCTCCCGGCCCTGCCGACCCAAATTCCCCCCCAAAAACCCCCCAAAACCCCCAAAATTCCAAAAAAAACCCCCCCAGAGACCCCCAAAAATCCCCTTAAAGACCCAAAATTCCCAAATAAAAGCCCCAAACCCCCTAAATCTCCTCAAGACCCCAGAAAAGCCACCCCTTAGCCCCGCCCACTCCCCCTCTAGCCCCGCCCATTTCCCCTTTAGCCCCGCCCCCTCCCGGCCCTGCCGACCCAAATTCCCCCCCAAAAACCCCCCAAAACCCCCAAAATTCCAAAAAAAACCCCCCAGAGACCCCCAAAAATCCCCTTAAAGGCCCAAAATTCCCAAATAAAAGCCCCAAACCCCCTAAATCTCCTCAGGACCCCTGCAAAGCCACCCCTTAGCCCCGCCCATTTCCCCTTTAGCCCCGCCCCCTCCCGGCCCTGCCGACCCAAATTCCCCCCCAAAAACCCCCCAAAACCCCCAAAATTCCAAAAAAAACCCCCCCAGAGACCCCCAAAAATCCCCTTAAAGACCCAACATTCCCAAATAAAAGCCCCAAACCCCCTAAATCTCCTCAGGACCCCTGCAAAGCCACCCCTTAGCCCCGCCCACTCCCCCTCTAGCCCCGCCCATTTCCCCTTTAGCCCCACCCCCTCCCGGCCCTGCCGACCCAAATTCCCCCCCAAAAACCCCCCAAAACCCCCAAAATTCCAAAAAAAACCCCCCAGAGACCCCCAAAAATCCCCTTAAAGACCCAAAATTCCCAAATAAAAGCCCCAAACCCCCTAAATCTCCTCAGGACCCCTGCAAAGCCACCCCTTAGCCCCGCCCATTTCCCCTTTAGCCCCGCCCCCTCCCGGCCCTGCCGACCCAAATTCCCCCCCAAAAACCCCCCAAAACCCCCAAAATTCCAAAAAAAAACCCCCCAGAGACCCCCAAAAATCCCCTTAAAGACCCAAAATTCCCAAATAAAAGCCCCAAACCCCCTAAATCTCCTCAGGACCCCTGCAAAGCCACCCCTTAGCCCCGCCCATTTCCCCTTTAGCCCCGCCCCCTCCCGGCCCTGCCGACCCAAATTCCCCCCCAAAAACCCCCCAAAACCCCCAAAATTCCAGAAAAAACCCCCCAGAGACCCCCAAAAATCCCCTTAAAGACCCAAAATTCCCAAATAAAAGCCCCAAACCCCCTAAATCTCCTCAGGACCCCTGCAAAGCCACCCCTTAGCCCCGCCCATTTCCCCTTTAGCCCCGCCCCCTCCCGGCCCTGCCGACCCAAATTCCCCTCCAAAAACCCCCCAAAACCCCCAAAATTCCAAAAAAAACCCCCCCAGAGACCCCCAAAAATCCCCTTAAAGACCCAAAATTCCCAAATAAAAGCCCCAAACCCCCTAAATCTCCTCAGGACCCCTGCAAAGCCACCCCTTAGCCCCGCCCATTTCCCCTTTAGCCCCGCCCCCTCCCGGCCCTGCCGACCCAAATTCCCCCCCAAAAACCCCCCAAAACCCCCAAAATTCCAGAAAAAAACCCCCCAGAGACCCCCAAAAATCCCCTTAAAGACTCAAAATTCCCAAATAAAAGCCCCAAACCCCCTAAATCTCCTCAGGACCCCTGCAAAGCCACCCCTTAGCCCCGCCCATTTCCCCTTTAGCCCCGCCTCCTCCCGGCCCTGCCGACCCAAATTCCCCCCCAAAAACCCCCCAAAACCCCCAAAATTCCAAAAAAAACCCCCCCAGAGACCCCCAAAAATCCCCTTAAAGACCCAAAATTCCCAAATAAAAGCCCCAAACCCCCTAAATCTCCGCAGGACCCCTGCAAAGCCACCCCTTAGCCCCGCCCACTCCCCCTCTAGCCCCGCCCATTTCCCCTTTAGCCCCGCCCCCTCCCGGCCCTGCCGACCCAAATTCCCCCCCAAAAACCCCCCAAAACCCCCAAAATTCCAAAAAAAACCCCCCAGAGACCCCCAAAAATCCCCTTAAAGACCCAAAATTCCCAAATAAAAGCCCCAAACCCCCTAAATCTCCTCAGGACCCCTGCAAAGCCACCCCTTAGCCCCGCCCATTTCCCCTTTAGCCCCGCCCCCTCCCGGCCCTGCCGACCCAAATTCCCCCCCAAAAACCCCCCAAAACCCCCAAAATTCCAGAAAAAAAACCCCCAGAGACCCCCAAAAATCCCCTTAAAGACCCAACATTCCCAAATAAAAGCCCCAAACCCCCTAAATCTCCTCAGGACCCCTGCAAAGCCACCCCTTAGCCCCGCCCATTTCCCCTTTAGCCCCGCCCCCTCCCGGCCCTGCCGACCCAAATTCCCCCCCAAAAACCCCCCAAAACCCCCAAAATTCCAAAAAAAAACCCCCCAGAGACCCCCAAAAATCCCCTTAAAGGCCCAAAATTCCCAAATAAAAGCCCCAAACCCCCTAAATCTCCTCAGGACCCCTGCAAAGCCACCCCTTAGCCCCGCCCATTTCCCCTTTAGCCCCGCCCCCTCCCGGCCCTGCCGACCCAAATTCCCCCCCAAAAACCCCCCAAAACCCCCAAAATTCCAAAAAAAACCCCCCCAGAGACCCCCAAAAATCCCCTTAAAGACCCAACATTCCCAAATAAAAGCCCCAAACCCCCTAAATCTCCTCAGGACCCCTGCAAAGCCACCCCTTAGCCCCGCCCATTTCCCCTTTAGCCCCGCCCCCTCCCGGCCCTGCCGACCCAAATTCCCCCCCCAAAACCCCCCAAAACCCCCAAAATTCCAGAAAAAACCCCCCCAGAGACCCCCAAAAATCCCCTTAAAGACCCAAAATTCCCAAATAAAAGCCCCAAACCCCCTAAATCTCCTCAGGACCCCTGCAAAGCCACCCCTTAGCCCCGCCCACTCCCCCTCTAGCCCCGCCCATTTCCCCTTTAGCCCCGCCCCCTCCCGGCCCTGCCGACCCAAATTCCCCCCCAAAAACCCCCCAAAACCCCCAAAATTCCAGAAAAAAACCCCCCAGAGACCCCCAAAAATCCCCTTAAAGACCCAAAATTCCCAAATAAAAGCCCCAAACCCCCTAAATCTCCTCAGAACCCCTGCAAAGCCACCCCTTAGCCCCGCCCATTTCCCCTTTAGCCCCACCCCCTCCCGGCCCTGCCGACCCAAATTCCCCCCCAAAAACCCCCCAAAACCCCCAAAATTCCAGAAAAAAACCCCCCAGAGACCCCCAAAAATCCCCTTAAAGACCCAACATTCCCAAATAAAAGCCCCAAACCCCCTAAATCTCCTCAGGACCCCTGCAAAGCCACCCCTTAGCCCCGCCCATTTCCCCTTTAGCCCCGCCCCCTCCCGGCCCTGCCGACCCAAATTCCCCCCCAAAAACCCCCCAAAACCCCCAAAATTCCAAAAAAAACCCCCCCAGAGACCCCCAAAAATCCCCTTAAAGACCCAAAATTCCCAAATAAAAGCCCCAAACCCCCTAAATCTCCTCAAGACCCCAGAAAAGCCACCCCTTAGCCCCGCCCACTCCCCCTCTAGCCCCGCCCATTTCCCCTTTAGCCCCGCCCCCTCCCGGCCCTGCCGACCCAAATTCCCCCCCAAAAACCCCCCAAAACCCCCAAAATTCCAAAAAAAACCCCCCAGAGACCCCCAAAAATCCCCTTAAAGGCCCAAAATTCCCAAATAAAAGCCCCAAACCCCCTAAATCTCCTCAGGACCCCTGCAAAGCCACCCCTTAGCCCCGCCCATTTCCCCTTTAGCCCCGCCCCCTCCCGGCCCTGCCGACCCAAATTCCCCCCCAAAAACCCCCCAAAACCCCCAAAATTCCAAAAAAAACCCCCCCAGAGACCCCCAAAAATCCCCTTAAAGACCCAACATTCCCAAATAAAAGCCCCAAACCCCCTAAATCTCCTCAGGACCCCTGCAAAGCCACCCCTTAGCCCCGCCCACTCCCCCTCTAGCCCCGCCCATTTCCCCTTTAGCCCCACCCCCTCCCGGCCCTGCCGACCCAAATTCCCCCCCAAAAACCCCCCAAAACCCCCAAAATTCCAAAAAAAACCCCCCAGAGACCCCCAAAAATCCCCTTAAAGACCCAAAATTCCCAAATAAAAGCCCCAAACCCCCTAAATCTCCTCAGGACCCCTGCAAAGCCACCCCTTAGCCCCGCCCATTTCCCCTTTAGCCCCGCCCCCTCCCGGCCCTGCCGACCCAAATTCCCCCCCAAAAACCCCCCAAAACCCCCAAAATTACAGAAAAAAACCCCCCAGAGACCCCCAAAAATCCCCTTAAAGACCCAACATTCCCAAATAAAAGCCCCAAACCCCCTAAATCTCCTCAGGACCCCTGCAAAGCCACCCCTTAGCCCCGCCCATTTCCCCTTTAGCCCCGCCCCCTCCTGGCCCTGCCGACCCAAATTCCCCCCCAAAAACCCCCCAAAACCCCCAAAATTCCAGAAAAAAACCCCCCAGAGACCCCCAAAAATCCCCTTAAAGACCCAAAATTCCCAAATAAAAGCCCCAAACCCCCTAAATCTCCTCAGGACCCCTGCAAAGCCACCCCTTAGCCCCGCCCATTTCCCCTTTAGCCCCGCCCCCTCCCGGCCCTGCCGACCCAAATTCCCCCCCAAAAACCCCCCAAAACCCCCAAAATTCCAGAAAAAAACCCCCCAGAGACCCCCAAAAATCCCCTTAAAGACCCAAAATTCCCAAATAAAAGCCCCAAACCCCCTAAATCTCCTCAGGACCCCTGCAAAGCCACCCCTTAGCCCCGCCCATTTCCCCTTTAGCCCCGCCCCCTCCCGGCCCTGCCGACCCAAATTCCCCCCCAAAAACCCCCCAAAACCCCCAAAATTCCAAAAAAAAACCCCCCAGAGACCCCCAAAAATCCCCTTAAAGACCCAAAATTCCCAAATAAAAGCCCCAAACCCCCTAAATCTCCTCAGGACCCCTGCAAAGCCACCCCTTAGCCCCGCCCACTCCCCCTCTAGCCCCGCCCATTTCCCCTTTAGCCCCGCCCCCTCCCGGCCCTGCCGACCCAAATTCCCCCCCAAAAACCCCCCAAAACCCCCAAAATTCCAAAAAAAACCCCCCAGAGACCCCCAAAAATCCCCTTAAAGACCCAAAATTCCCAAATAAAAGCCCCAAACCCCCTAAATCTCCTCAGGACCCCTGCAAAGCCACCCCTTAGCCCCGCCCATTTCCCCTTTAGCCCCGCCCCCTCCCGGCCCTGCCGACCCAAATTCCCCCCCAAAAACCCCCCAAAACCCCCAAAATTCCAGAAAAAAAACCCCCAGAGACCCCCAAAAATCCCCTTAAAGACCCAACATTCCCAAATAAAAGCCCCAAACCCCCTAAATCTCCTCAGGACCCCTGCAAAGCCACCCCTTAGCCCCGCCCATTTCCCCTTTAGCCCCGCCCCCTCCCGGCCCTGCCGACCCAAATTCCCCCCCAAAAACCCCCCAAAACCCCCAAAATTCCAAAAAAAAACCCCCCAGAGACCCCCAAAAATCCCCTTAAAGGCCCAAAATTCCCAAATAAAAGCCCCAAACCCCCTAAATCTCCTCAGGACCCCTGCAAAGCCACCCCTTAGCCCCGCCCATTTCCCCTTTAGCCCCGCCCCCTCCCGGCCCTGCCGACCCAAATTCCCCCCCAAAAACCCCCCAAAACCCCCAAAATTCCAAAAAAAACCCCCCCAGAGACCCCCAAAAATCCCCTTAAAGACCCAACATTCCCAAATAAAAGCCCCAAACCCCCTAAATCTCCTCAGGACCCCTGCAAAGCCACCCCTTAGCCCCGCCCATTTCCCCTTTAGCCCCGCCCCCTCCCGGCCCTGCCGACCCAAATTCCCCCCCCAAAACCCCCCAAAACCCCCAAAATTCCAGAAAAAACCCCCCCAGAGACCCCCAAAAATCCCCTTAAAGACCCAAAATTCCCAAATAAAAGCCCCAAACCCCCTAAATCTCCTCAGGACCCCTGCAAAGCCACCCCTTAGCCCCGCCCACTCCCCCTCTAGCCCCGCCCATTTCCCCTTTAGCCCCGCCCCCTCCCGGCCCTGCCGACCCAAATTCCCCCCCAAAAACCCCCCAAAACCCCCAAAATTCCAGAAAAAAACCCCCCAGAGACCCCCAAAAATCCCCTTAAAGACCCAAAATTCCCAAATAAAAGCCCCAAACCCCCTAAATCTCCTCAGAACCCCTGCAAAGCCACCCCTTAGCCCCGCCCATTTCCCCTTTAGCCCCACCCCCTCCCGGCCCTGCCGACCCAAATTCCCCCCCAAAAACCCCCCAAAACCCCCAAAATTCCAGAAAAAAACCCCCCAGAGACCCCCAAAAATCCCCTTAAAGACCCAACATTCCCAAATAAAAGCCCCAAACCCCCTAAATCTCCTCAGGACCCCTGCAAAGCCACCCCTTAGCCCCGCCCATTTCCCCTTTAGCCCCGCCCCCTCCCGGCCCTGCCGACCCAAATTCCCCCCCAAAAACCCCCCAAAACCCCCAAAATTCCAAAAAAAACCCCCCCAGAGACCCCCAAAAATCCCCTTAAAGACCCAAAATTCCCAAATAAAAGCCCCAAACCCCCTAAATCTCCTCAAGACCCCAGAAAAGCCACCCCTTAGCCCCGCCCACTCCCCCTCTAGCCCCGCCCATTTCCCCTTTAGCCCCGCCCCCTCCCGGCCCTGCCGACCCAAATTCCCCCCCAAAAACCCCCCAAAACCCCCAAAATTCCAAAAAAAACCCCCCAGAGACCCCCAAAAATCCCCTTAAAGGCCCAAAATTCCCAAATAAAAGCCCCAAACCCCCTAAATCTCCTCAGGACCCCTGCAAAGCCACCCCTTAGCCCCGCCCATTTCCCCTTTAGCCCCGCCCCCTCCCGGCCCTGCCGACCCAAATTCCCCCCCAAAAACCCCCCAAAACCCCCAAAATTCCAAAAAAAACCCCCCCAGAGACCCCCAAAAATCCCCTTAAAGACCCAACATTCCCAAATAAAAGCCCCAAACCCCCTAAATCTCCTCAGGACCCCTGCAAAGCCACCCCTTAGCCCCGCCCACTCCCCCTCTAGCCCCGCCCATTTCCCCTTTAGCCCCACCCCCTCCCGGCCCTGCCGACCCAAATTCCCCCCCAAAAACCCCCCAAAACCCCCAAAATTCCAAAAAAAACCCCCCAGAGACCCCCAAAAATCCCCTTAAAGACCCAAAATTCCCAAATAAAAGCCCCAAACCCCCTAAATCTCCTCAGGACCCCTGCAAAGCCACCCCTTAGCCCCGCCCATTTCCCCTTTAGCCCCGCCCCCTCCCGGCCCTGCCGACCCAAATTCCCCCCCAAAAACCCCCCAAAACCCCCAAAATTACAGAAAAAAACCCCCCAGAGACCCCCAAAAATCCCCTTAAAGACCCAACATTCCCAAATAAAAGCCCCAAACCCCCTAAATCTCCTCAGGACCCCTGCAAAGCCACCCCTTAGCCCCGCCCATTTCCCCTTTAGCCCCGCCCCCTCCTGGCCCTGCCGACCCAAATTCCCCCCCAAAAACCCCCCAAAACCCCCAAAATTCCAGAAAAAAACCCCCCAGAGACCCCCAAAAATCCCCTTAAAGACCCAAAATTCCCAAATAAAAGCCCCAAACCCCCTAAATCTCCTCAGGACCCCTGCAAAGCCACCCCTTAGCCCCGCCCATTTCCCCTTTAGCCCCGCCCCCTCCCGGCCCTGCCGACCCAAATTCCCCCCCAAAAACCCCCCAAAACCCCCAAAATTCCAGAAAAAAACCCCCCAGAGACCCCCAAAAATCCCCTTAAAGACCCAAAATTCCCAAATAAAAGCCCCAAACCCCCTAAATCTCCTCAGGACCCCTGCAAAGCCACCCCTTAGCCCCGCCCATTTCCCCTTTAGCCCCGCCCCCTCCCGGCCCTGCCGACCCAAATTCCCCCCCAAAAACCCCCCAAAACCCCCAAAATTCCAGAAAAAAACCCCCCAGAGACCCCCAAAAATCCCCTTAAAGACCCAAAATTCCCAAATAAAAGCCCCAAACCCCCTAAATCTCCTCAGGACCCCTGCAAAGCCACCCCTTAGCCCCGCCCATTTCCCCTTTAGCCCCGCCTCCTCCCGGCCCTGCCGACCCAAATTCCCCCCCAAAAACCCCCCAAAACCCCCAAAATTCCAAAAAAAACCCCCCCAGAGACCCCCAAAAATCCCCTTAAAGACCCAAAATTCCCAAATAAAAGCCCCAAACCCCCTAAATCTCCTCAGGACCCCTGCAAAGCCACCCCTTAGCCCCGCCCACTCCCCCTCTAGCCCCGCCCATTTCCCCTTTAGCCCCGCCCCCTCCCGGCCCTGCCGACCCAAATTCCCCCCCAAAAACCCCCCAAAACCCCCAAAATTCCAAAAAAAACCCCCCAGAGACCCCCAAAAATCCCCTTAAAGACCCAAAATTCCCAAATAAAAGCCCCAAACCCCCTAAATCTCCTCAGGACCC
Source organism: Aphelocoma coerulescens (assembly GCF_041296385.1). Classification (NCBI taxonomy): domain Eukaryota; kingdom Metazoa; phylum Chordata; class Aves; order Passeriformes; family Corvidae; genus Aphelocoma; species Aphelocoma coerulescens. The sequence continues at coordinate 343,102 of NC_091038.1, forward strand.
CTGCAAAGCCACCCCTTAGCCCCGCCCATTTCCCCTTTAGCCCCGCCCCCTCCCGGCCCTGCCGACCCAAATTCCCCCCCAAAAACCCCCCAAAACCCCCAAAATTCCAGAAAAAAAACCCCCAGAGACCCCCAAAAATCCCCTTAAAGACCCAACATTCCCAAATAAAAGCCCCAAACCCCCTAAATCTCCTCAGGACCCCTGCAAAGCCACCCCTTAGCCCCGCCCATTTCCCCTTTAGCCCCGCCCCCTCCCGGCCCTGCCGACCCAAATTCCCCCCCAAAAACCCCCCAAAACCCCCAAAATTCCAAAAAAAAACCCCCCAGAGACCCCCAAAAATCCCCTTAAAGACCCAAAATTCCCAAATAAAAGCCCCAAACCCCCTAAATCTCCTCAGGACCCCTGCAAAGCCACCCCTTAGCCCCGCCCATTTCCCCTTTAGCCCCGCCCCCTCCCGGCCCTGCCGACCCAAATTCCCCCCCAAAAACCCCCCAAAACCCCCAAAATTCCAAAAAAAACCCCCCCAGAGACCCCCAAAAATCCCCTTAAAGACCCAAATATCCCAAATAAAAGCCCCAAACCCCCTAAATCTCCTCAGGACCCCTGCAAAGCCACCCCTTAGCCCCGCCCACTCCCCCTCTAGCCCCACCCATTTCCCCTTTAGCCCCGCCCCCTCCCGGCCCTGCCGACCCAAATTCCCCCCCAAAAACCCCCCAAAACCCCCAAAATTCCAGAAAAAACCCCCCAGAGACCCCCAAAAATCCCCTTAAAGACCCAAAATTCCCAAATAAAAGCTCCAAACCCCCTAAATCTCCTCAGGACCCCTGCAAAGCCACCCCTTAGCCCCGCCCACTCCCCCTCTAGCCCCGCCCATTTCCCCTTTAGCCCCGCCCCCTCCCGGCCCTGCCGACCCAAATTCCCCCCCAAAAACCCCCCAAAACCCCCAAAATTCCAAAAAAAACCCCCCAGAGACCCCCAAAAATCCCCTTAAAGACCCAACATTCCCAAATAAAAGCCCCAAACCCCCTAAATCTCCTCAGGACCCCTGCAAAGCCACCCCTTAGCCCCGCCCATTTCCCCTTTAGCCCCGCCCCCTCCCGGCCCTGCCGACCCAAATTCCCCCCCAAAAACCCCCCAAAACCCCCAAAATTCCAAAAAAAAACCCCCCAGAGACCCCCAAAAATCCCCTTAAAGACCCAAAATTCCCAAATAAAAGCCCCAAACCCCCTAAATCTCCTCAGGACCCCTGCAAAGCCACCCCTTAGCCCCGCCCATTTCCCCTTTAGCCCCGCCCCCTCCCGGCCCTGCCGACCCAAATTCCCCCCCAAAAACCCCCCAAAACCCCCAAAATTCCAAAAAAAACCCCCCCAGAGACCCCCAAAAATCCCCTTAAAGACCCAACATTCCCAAATAAAAGCCCCAAACCCCCTAAATCTCCTCAGGACCCCTGCAAAGCCACCCCTTAGCCCCGCCCATTTCCCCTTTAGCCCCGCCCCCTCCCGGCCCTGCCGACCCAAATTCCCCCCCCAAAACCCCCCAAAACCCCCAAAATTCCAGAAAAAACCCCCCCAGAGACCCCCAAAAATCCCCTTAAAGACCCAAAATTCCCAAATAAAAGCCCCAAACCCCCTAAATCTCCTCAGGACCCCTGCAAAGCCACCCCTTAGCCCCGCCCACTCCCCCTCTAGCCCCGCCCATTTCCCCTTTAGCCCCGCCCCCTCCCGGCCCTGCCGACCCAAATTCCCCCCCAAAAACCCCCCAAAACCCCCAAAATTCCAGAAAAAAACCCCCCAGAGACCCCCAAAAATCCCCTTAAAGACCCAAAATTCCCAAATAAAAGCCCCAAACCCCCTAAATCTCCTCAGAACCCCTGCAAAGCCACCCCTTAGCCCCGCCCATTTCCCCTTTAGCCCCGCCCCCTCCCGGCCCTGCCGACCCAAATTCCCCCCCAAAAACCCCCCAAAACCCCCAAAATTCCAGAAAAAAACCCCCCAGAGACCCCCAAAAATCCCCTTAAAGACCCAAAATTCCCAAATAAAAGCCCCAAACCCCCTAAATCTCCTCAGGACCCCTGCAAAGCCACCCCTTAGCCCCGCCCATTTCCCCTTTAGCCCCGCCCCCTCCCGGCCCTGCCGACCCAAATTCCCCCCCAAAAACCCCCCAAAACCCCCAAAATTCCAAAAAAAACCCCCCCAGAGACCCCCAAAAATCCCCTTAAAGACCCAAAATTCCCAAATAAAAGCCCCAAACCCCCTAAATCTCCTCAGGACCCCTGCAAAGCCACCCCTTAGCCCCGCCCACTCCCCCTCTAGCCCCGCCCATTTCCCCTTTAGCCCCGCCCCCTCCCGGCCCTGCCGACCCAAATTCCCCCCCAAAAACCCCCCAAAACCCCCAAAATTCCAAAAAAAACCCCCCAGAGACCCCCAAAAATCCCCTTAAAGACCCAAAATTCCCAAATAAAAGCCCCAAACCCCCTAAATCTCCTCAGGACCCCTGCAAAGCCACCCCTTAGCCCCGCCCATTTCCCCTTTAGCCCCGCCCCCTCCCGGCCCTGCCGACCCAAATTCCCCCCCAAAAACCCCCCAAAACCCCCAAAATTCCAGAAAAAAAACCCCCAGAGACCCCCAAAAATCCCCTTAAAGACCCAACATTCCCAAATAAAAGCCCCAAACCCCCTAAATCTCCTCAGGACCCCTGCAAAGCCACCCCTTAGCCCCGCCCATTTCCCCTTTAGCCCCGCCCCCTCCCGGCCCTGCCGACCCAAATTCCCCCCCAAAAACCCCCCAAAACCCCCAAAATTCCAAAAAAAAACCCCCCAGAGACCCCCAAAAATCCCCTTAAAGACCCAAAATTCCCAAATAAAAGCCCCAAACCCCCTAAATCTCCTCAGGACCCCTGCAAAGCCACCCCTTAGCCCCGCCCATTTCCCCTTTAGCCCCGCCCCCTCCCGGCCCTGCCGACCCAAATTCCCCCCCAAAAACCCCCCAAAACCCCCAAAATTCCAGAAAAAACCCCCCAGAGACCCCCAAAAATCCCCTTAAAGACCCAAAATTCCCAAATAAAAGCCCCAAACCCCCTAAATCTCCTCAGGACCCCTGCAAAGCCACCCCTTAGCCCCGCCCATTTCCCCTTTAGCCCCGCCCCCTCCCGGCCCTGCCGACCCAAATTCCCCTCCAAAAACCCCCCAAAACCCCCAAAATTCCAAAAAAAACCCCCCCAGAGACCCCCAAAAATCCCCTTAAAGACCCAAAATTCCCAAATAAAAGCCCCAAACCCCCTAAATCTCCTCAGGACCCCTGCAAAGCCACCCCTTAGCCCCGCCCATTTCCCCTTTAGCCCCGCCCCCTCCCGGCCCTGCCGACCCAAATTCCCCCCCAAAAACCCCCCAAAACCCCCAAAATTCCAGAAAAAAACCCCCCAGAGACCCCCAAAAATCCCCTTAAAGACTCAAAATTCCCAAATAAAAGCCCCAAACCCCCTAAATCTCCTCAGGACCCCTGCAAAGCCACCCCTTAGCCCCGCCCATTTCCCCTTTAGCCCCGCCTCCTCCCGGCCCTGCCGACCCAAATTCCCCCCCAAAAACCCCCCAAAACCCCCAAAATTCCAAAAAAAACCCCCCCAGAGACCCCCAAAAATCCCCTTAAAGACCCAAAATTCCCAAATAAAAGCCCCAAACCCCCTAAATCTCCTCAGGACCCCTGCAAAGCCACCCCTTAGCCCCGCCCACTCCCCCTCTAGCCCCGCCCATTTCCCCTTTAGCCCCGCCCCCTCCCGGCCCTGCCGACCCAAATTCCCCCCCAAAAACCCCCCAAAACCCCCAAAATTCCAAAAAAAACCCCCCAGAGACCCCCAAAAATCCCCTTAAAGACCCAAAATTCCCAAATAAAAGCCCCAAACCCCCTAAATCTCCTCAGGACCCCTGCAAAGCCACCCCTTAGCCCCGCCCATTTCCCCTTTAGCCCCGCCCCCTCCCGGCCCTGCCGACCCAAATTCCCCCCCAAAAACCCCCCAAAACCCCCAAAATTCCAGAAAAAAAACCCCCAGAGACCCCCAAAAATCCCCTTAAAGACCCAACATTCCCAAATAAAAGCCCCAAACCCCCTAAATCTCCTCAGGACCCCTGCAAAGCCACCCCTTAGCCCCGCCCATTTCCCCTTTAGCCCCGCCCCCTCCCGGCCCTGCCGACCCAAATTCCCCCCCAAAAACCCCCCAAAACCCCCAAAATTCCAAAAAAAAACCCCCCAGAGACCCCCAAAAATCCCCTTAAAGGCCCAAAATTCCCAAATAAAAGCCCCAAACCCCCTAAATCTCCTCAGGACCCCTGCAAAGCCACCCCTTAGCCCCGCCCATTTCCCCTTTAGCCCCGCCCCCTCCCGGCCCTGCCGACCCAAATTCCCCCCCAAAAACCCCCCAAAACCCCCAAAATTCCAAAAAAAACCCCCCCAGAGACCCCCAAAAATCCCCTTAAAGACCCAACATTCCCAAATAAAAGCCCCAAACCCCCTAAATCTCCTCAGGACCCCTGCAAAGCCACCCCTTAGCCCCGCCCATTTCCCCTTTAGCCCCGCCCCCTCCCGGCCCTGCCGACCCAAATTCCCCCCCCAAAACCCCCCAAAACCCCCAAAATTCCAGAAAAAACCCCCCCAGAGACCCCCAAAAATCCCCTTAAAGACCCAAAATTCCCAAATAAAAGCCCCAAACCCCCTAAATCTCCTCAGGACCCCTGCAAAGCCACCCCTTAGCCCCGCCCACTCCCCCTCTAGCCCCGCCCATTTCCCCTTTAGCCCCGCCCCCTCCCGGCCCTGCCGACCCAAATTCCCCCCCAAAAACCCCCCAAAACCCCCAAAATTCCAGAAAAAAACCCCCCAGAGACCCCCAAAAATCCCCTTAAAGACCCAAAATTCCCAAATAAAAGCCCCAAACCCCCTAAATCTCCTCAGAACCCCTGCAAAGCCACCCCTTAGCCCCGCCCATTTCCCCTTTAGCCCCACCCCCTCCCGGCCCTGCCGACCCAAATTCCCCCCCAAAAACCCCCCAAAACCCCCAAAATTCCAGAAAAAAACCCCCCAGAGACCCCCAAAAATCCCCTTAAAGACCCAACATTCCCAAATAAAAGCCCCAAACCCCCTAAATCTCCTCAGGACCCCTGCAAAGCCACCCCTTAGCCCCGCCCATTTCCCCTTTAGCCCCGCCCCCTCCCGGCCCTGCCGACCCAAATTCCCCCCCAAAAACCCCCCAAAACCCCCAAAATTCCAAAAAAAACCCCCCCAGAGACCCCCAAAAATCCCCTTAAAGACCCAAAATTCCCAAATAAAAGCCCCAAACCCCCTAAATCTCCTCAAGACCCCAGAAAAGCCACCCCTTAGCCCCGCCCACTCCCCCTCTAGCCCCGCCCATTTCCCCTTTAGCCCCGCCCCCTCCCGGCCCTGCCGACCCAAATTCCCCCCCAAAAACCCCCCAAAACCCCCAAAATTCCAAAAAAAACCCCCCAGAGACCCCCAAAAATCCCCTTAAAGGCCCAAAATTCCCAAATAAAAGCCCCAAACCCCCTAAATCTCCTCAGGACCCCTGCAAAGCCACCCCTTAGCCCCGCCCATTTCCCCTTTAGCCCCGCCCCCTCCCGGCCCTGCCGACCCAAATTCCCCCCCAAAAACCCCCCAAAACCCCCAAAATTCCAAAAAAAACCCCCCCAGAGACCCCCAAAAATCCCCTTAAAGACCCAACATTCCCAAATAAAAGCCCCAAACCCCCTAAATCTCCTCAGGACCCCTGCAAAGCCACCCCTTAGCCCCGCCCACTCCCCCTCTAGCCCCGCCCATTTCCCCTTTAGCCCCACCCCCTCCCGGCCCTGCCGACCCAAATTCCCCCCCAAAAACCCCCCAAAACCCCCAAAATTCCAAAAAAAACCCCCCAGAGACCCCCAAAAATCCCCTTAAAGACCCAAAATTCCCAAATAAAAGCCCCAAACCCCCTAAATCTCCTCAGGACCCCTGCAAAGCCACCCCTTAGCCCCGCCCATTTCCCCTTTAGCCCCGCCCCCTCCCGGCCCTGCCGACCCAAATTCCCCCCCAAAAACCCCCCAAAACCCCCAAAATTACAGAAAAAAACCCCCCAGAGACCCCCAAAAATCCCCTTAAAGACCCAACATTCCCAAATAAAAGCCCCAAACCCCCTAAATCTCCTCAGGACCCCTGCAAAGCCACCCCTTAGCCCCGCCCATTTCCCCTTTAGCCCCGCCCCCTCCTGGCCCTGCCGACCCAAATTCCCCCCCAAAAACCCCCCAAAACCCCCAAAATTCCAGAAAAAAACCCCCCAGAGACCCCCAAAAATCCCCTTAAAGACCCAAAATTCCCAAATAAAAGCCCCAAACCCCCTAAATCTCCTCAGGACCCCTGCAAAGCCACCCCTTAGCCCCGCCCATTTCCCCTTTAGCCCCGCCCCCTCCCGGCCCTGCCGACCCAAATTCCCCCCCAAAAACCCCCCAAAACCCCCAAAATTCCAGAAAAAAACCCCCCAGAGACCCCCAAAAATCCCCTTAAAGACCCAAAATTCCCAAATAAAAGCCCCAAACCCCCTAAATCTCCTCAGGACCCCTGCAAAGCCACCCCTTAGCCCCGCCCATTTCCCCTTTAGCCCCGCCCCCTCCCGGCCCTGCCGACCCAAATTCCCCCCCAAAAACCCCCCAAAACCCCCAAAATTCCAGAAAAAAACCCCCCAGAGACCCCCAAAAATCCCCTTAAAGACCCAAAATTCCCAAATAAAAGCCCCAAACCCCCTAAATCTCCTCAGGACCCCTGCAAAGCCACCCCTTAGCCCCGCCCATTTCCCCTTTAGCCCCGCCTCCTCCCGGCCCTGCCGACCCAAATTCCCCCCCAAAAACCCCCCAAAACCCCCAAAATTCCAAAAAAAACCCCCCCAGAGACCCCCAAAAATCCCCTTAAAGACCCAAAATTCCCAAATAAAAGCCCCAAACCCCCTAAATCTCCTCAGGACCCCTGCAAAGCCACCCCTTAGCCCCGCCCACTCCCCCTCTAGCCCCGCCCATTTCCCCTTTAGCCCCGCCCCCTCCCGGCCCTGCCGACCCAAATTCCCCCCCAAAAACCCCCCAAAACCCCCAAAATTCCAAAAAAAACCCCCCAGAGACCCCCAAAAATCCCCTTAAAGACCCAAAATTCCCAAATAAAAGCCCCAAACCCCCTAAATCTCCTCAGGACCCCTGCAAAGCCACCCCTTAGCCCCGCCCATTTCCCCTTTAGCCCCGCCCCCTCCCGGCCCTGCCGACCCAAATTCCCCCCCAAAAACCCCCCAAAACCCCCAAAATTCCAGAAAAAAAACCCCCAGAGACCCCCAAAAATCCCCTTAAAGACCCAACATTCCCAAATAAAAGCCCCAAACCCCCTAAATCTCCTCAGGACCCCTGCAAAGCCACCCCTTAGCCCCGCCCATTTCCCCTTTAGCCCCGCCCCCTCCCGGCCCTGCCGACCCAAATTCCCCCCCAAAAACCCCCCAAAACCCCCAAAATTCCAAAAAAAAACCCCCCAGAGACCCCCAAAAATCCCCTTAAAGACCCAAAATTCCCAAATAAAAGCCCCAAACCCCCTAAATCTCCTCAGGACCCCTGCAAAGCCACCCCTTAGCCCCGCCCATTTCCCCTTTAGCCCCGCCCCCTCCCGGCCCTGCCGACCCAAATTCCCCCCCAAAAACCCCCCAAAACCCCCAAAATTCCAAAAAAAACCCCCCCAGAGACCCCCAAAAATCCCCTTAAAGACCCAAAATTCCCAAATAAAAGCCCCAAACCCCCTAAATCTCCTCAGGACCCCTGAAAAGCCACCCCTTAGCCCCGCCCACTCCCCCTCTAGCCCCGCCCATTTCCCCTTTAGCCCCGCCCCCTCCCGGCCCTGCCGACCCAAATTCCCCCCCAAAAACCCCCCAAAACCCCCAAAATTCCAAAAAAAAACCCCCCAGAGACCCCCAAAAATCCCCTTAAAGGCCCAAAATTCCCAAATAAAAGCCCCAAACCCCCTAAATCTCCTCAGGACCCCTGCAAAGCCACCCCTTAGCCCCGCCCATTTCCCCTTTAGCCCCGCCCCCTCCCGGCCCTGCCGACCCAAATTCCCCCCCAAAAACCCCCCAAAACCCCCAAAATTCCAAAAAAAACCCCCCCAGAGACCCCCAAAAATCCCCTTAAAGACCCAACATTCCCAAATAAAAGCCCCAAACCCCCTAAATCTCCTCAGGACCCCTGCAAAGCCACCCCTTAGCCCCGCCCACTCCCCCTCTAGCCCCGCCCATTTCCCCTTTAGCCCCGCCCCCTCCCGGCCCTGCCGACCCAAATTCCCCCCCAAAAACCCCCCAAAACCCCCAAAATTCCAAAAAAAACCCCCCAGAGACCCCCAAAAATCCCCTTAAAGACCCAAAATTCCCAAATAAAAGCCCCAAACCCCCTAAATCTCCTCAGGACCCCTGCAAAGCCACCCCTTAGCCCCGCCCATTTCCCCTTTAGCCCCGCCCCCTCCCGGCCCTGCCGACCCAAATTCCCCCCCAAAAACCCCCCAAAACCCCCAAAATTCCAGAAAAAAACCCCCCAGAGACCCCCAAAAATCCCCTTAAAGACCCAACATTCCCAAATAAAAGCCCCAAACCCCCTAAATCTCCTCAGGACCCCTGCAAAGCCACCCCTTAGCCCCGCCCATTTCCCCTTTAGCCCCGCCCCCTCCCGGCCCTGCCGACCCAAATTCCCCCCCAAAAACCCCCCAAAACCCCCAAAATTCCAAAAAAAACCCCCCCAGAGACCCCCAAAAATCCCCTTAAAGACCCAAAATTCCCAAATAAAAGCCCCAAACCCCCTAAATCTCCTCAGGACCCCTGCAAAGCCACCCCTTAGCCCCGCCCATTTCCCCTTTAGCCCCGCCCCCTCCCGGCCCTGCCGACCCAAATTCCCCCCCAAAAACCCCCCAAAACCCCCAAAATTCCAAAAAAAAAACCCCCCAGAGACCCCCAAAAATCCCCTTAAAGACCCAAAATTCCCAAATAAAAGCCCCAAACCCCCTAAATCTCCTCAGGACCCCTGAAAAGCCACCCCTTAGCCCCGCCCACTCCCCCTCTAGCCCCGCCCATTTCCCCTTTAGCCCCGCCCCCTCCCGGCCCTGCCGACCCAAATTCCCCCCCAAAAACCCCCCAAAACCCCCAAAATTCCAAAAAAAACCCCCCCAGAGACCCCCAAAAATCCCCTTAAAGACCCAAAATTCCCAAATAAAAGCCCCAAACCCCCTAAATCTCCTCAGGACCCCTGCAAAGCCACCCCTTAGCCCCGCCCATTTCCCCTTTAGCCCCGCCCCCTCCCGGCCCTGCCGACCCAAATTCCCCCCCAAAAACCCCCCAAAACCCCCAAAATTCCAAAAAAAAACCCCCCAGAGACCCCCAAAAATCCCCTTAAAGACCCAAAATTCCCAAATAAAAGCCCCAAACCCCCTAAATCTCCTCAGGACCCCTGCACAGCCACCCCTTAGCCCCGCCCATTTCCCCTTTAGCCCCGCCCCCTCCCAGCCCTGCCGACCCAAATTCCCCCCCAAAAACCCCCCAAAACCCCCAAAATTCCAAAAAAAACCCCCCCAGAGACCCCCAAAAATCCCCTTAAAGACCCAAAATTCCCAAATAAAAGCCCCAAACCCCCTAAATCTCCTCAGGACCCCTGCAAAGCCACCCCTTAGCCCCGCCCACTCCCCCTCTAGCCCCACCCATTTCCCCTTTATCCCTGCCCCCTCCCGGCTCTGCCGACCCAAATTCCCCCCCAAAAACCCCCCAAAACCCCCAAAATTCCAGAAAAAACCCCCCAGAGACCCCCAAAAATCCCCTTAAAGACCCAAAATTCCCAAATAAAAGCCCCAAACCCCCTAAATCTCCTCAGAACCCCTGCAAAGCCACCCCTTAGCCCCGCCCATTTCCCCTTTAGCCCCGCCCCCTCCCGGCCCTGCCGACCCAAATTCCCCCCCAAAAACCCCCCAAAACCCCCAAAATTCCAAAAAAAAACCCCCCAGAGACCCCCAAAAATCCCCTTAAAGACCCAAAATTCCCAAATAAAAGCCCCAAACCCCCTAAATCTCCTCAGGACCCCTGCAAAGCCACCCCTTAGCCCCGCCCATTTCCCCTTTAGCCCCGCCCCCTCCCGGCCCTGCCGACCCAAATTCCCCCCCAAAAACCCCCCAAAACCCCCAAAATTCCAGAAAAAAACCCCCCAGAGACCCCCAAAAATCCCCTTAAAGACCCAACATTCCCAAATAAAAGCCCCAAACCCCCTAAATCTCCTCAGGACCCCTGCAAAGCCACCCCTTAGCCCCGCCCATTTCCCCTTTAGCCCCGCCCCCTCCCGGCCCTGCCGACCCAAATTCCCCCCCAAAAACCCCCCAAAACCCCCAAAATTCCAGAAAAAAACCCCCCAGAGACCCCCAAAAATCCCCTTAAAGACCCAACATTCCCAAATAAAAGCCCCAAACCCCCTAAATCTCCTCAGGACCCCTGCAAAGCCACCCCTTAGCCCCGCCCATTTCCCCTTTAGCCCCGCCCCCTCCCGGCCCTGCCGACCCAAATTCCCCCCCAAAAACCCCCCAAAACCCCCAAAATTCCAAAAAAAACCCCCCCAGAGACCCCCAAAAATCCCCTTAAAGACCCAAAATTCCCAAATAAAAGCCCCAAACCCCCTAAATCTCCTCAGGACCCCTGCACAGCCACCCCTTAGCCCCGCCCATTTCCCCTTTAGCCCCGCCCCCTCCCGGCCCTGCCGACCCAAATTCCCCCCCAAAAACCCCCCAAAACCCCCAAAATTCCAAAAAAAAACCCCCCCAGAGACCCCCAAAAATCCCCTTAAAGACCCAAAATTCCCAAATAAAAGCCCCAAACCCCCTAAATCTCCTCAGGACCCCTGCAAAGCCACCCCTTAGCCCCGCCCACTCCCCCTCTAGCCCCGCCCATTTCCCCTTTAGCCCCGCCCCCTCCCGGCCCTGCCGACCCAAATTCCCCCCCAAAAACCCCCCAAAACCCCCAAAATTCCAAAAAAAACCCCCCAGAGACCCCCAAAAATCCCCTTAAAGACCCAAAATTCCCAAATAAAAGCCCCAAACCCCCTAAATCTCCTCAGGACCCCTGCAAAGCCACCCCTTAGCCCCGCCCATTTCCCCTTTAGCCCCGCCTTCTCCCGGCCCTGCCGACCCAAATTCCCCCCCAAAAACCCCCCAAAACCCCCAAAATTCCAGAAAAAAACCCCCCAGAGACCCCCAAAAATCCCCTTAAAGACCCAACATTCCCAAATAAAAGCCCCAAACCCCCTAAATCTCCTCAGGACCCCTGCAAAGCCACCCCTTAGCCCCGCCCATTTCCCCTTTAGCCCCGCCCCCTCCCGGCCCTGCCGACCCAAATTCCCCCCCAAAAACCCCCCAAAACCCCCAAAATTCCAAAAAAAAACCCCCCAGAGACCCCCAAAAATCCCCTTAAAGACCCAAAATTCCCAAATAAAAGCCCCAAACCCCCTAAATCTCCTCAGGACCCCTGCAAAGCCACCCCTTAGCCCCGCCCATTTCCCCTTTAGCCCCGCCCCCTCCCGGCCCTGCCGACCCAAATTCCCCCCCAAAAACCCCCCAAAACCCCCAAAATTCCAAAAAAAAACCCCCCAGAGACCCCCAAAAATCCCCTTAAAGACCCAAAATTCCCAAATAAAAGCCCCAAACCCCCTAAATCTCCTCAGGACCCCTGCACAGCCACCCCTTAGCCCCGCCCATTTCCCCTTTAGCCCCGCCCCCTCCCAGCCCTGCCGACCCAAATTCCCCCCCAAAAACCCCCCAAAACCCCCAAAATTCCAAAAAAAACCCCCCCAGAGACCCCCAAAAATCCCCTTAAAGACCCAAAATTCCCAAATAAAAGCCCCAAACCCCCTAAATCTCCTCAGGACCCCTGCAAAGCCACCCCTTAGCCCCGCCCACTCCCCCTCTAGCCCCACCCATTTCCCCTTTATCCCTGCCCCCTCCCGGCTCTGCCGACCCAAATTCCCCCCCAAAAACCCCCCAAAACCCCCAAAATTCCAGAAAAAACCCCCCAGAGACCCCCAAAAATCCCCTTAAAGACCCAAAATTCCCAAATAAAAGCCCCAAACCCCCTAAATCTCCTCAGAACCCCTGCAAAGCCACCCCTTAGCCCCGCCCATTTCCCCTTTAGCCCCGCCCCCTCCCGGCCCTGCCGACCCAAATTCCCCCCCAAAAACCCCCCAAAACCCCCAAAATTCCAAAAAAAAACCCCCCAGAGACCCCCAAAAATCCCCTTAAAGACCCAAAATTCCCAAATAAAAGCCCCAAACCCCCTAAATCTCCTCAGGACCCCTGCAAAGCCACCCCTTAGCCCCGCCCATTTCCCCTTTAGCCCCGCCCCCTCCCGGCCCTGCCGACCCAAATTCCCCCCCAAAAACCCCCCAAAACCCCCAAAATTCCAGAAAAAAACCCCCCAGAGACCCCCAAAAATCCCCTTAAAGACCCAACATTCCCAAATAAAAGCCCCAAACCCCCTAAATCTCCTCAGGACCCCTGCAAAGCCACCCCTTAGCCCCGCCCATTTCCCCTTTAGCCCCGCCCCCTCCCGGCCCTGCCGACCCAAATTCCCCCCCAAAAACCCCCCAAAACCCCCAAAATTCCAGAAAAAAACCCCCCAGAGACCCCCAAAAATCCCCTTAAAGACCCAACATTCCCAAATAAAAGCCCCAAACCCCCTAAATCTCCTCAGGACCCCTGCAAAGCCACCCCTTAGCCCCGCCCATTTCCCCTTTAGCCCCGCCCCCTCCCGGCCCTGCCGACCCAAATTCCCCCCCAAAAACCCCCCAAAACCCCCAAAATTCCAAAAAAAACCCCCCCAGAGACCCCCAAAAATCCCCTTAAAGACCCAAAATTCCCAAATAAAAGCCCCAAACCCCCTAAATCTCCTCAGGACCCCTGCACAGCCACCCCTTAGCCCCGCCCATTTCCCCTTTAGCCCCGCCCCCTCCCGGCCCTGCCGACCCAAATTCCCCCCCAAAAACCCCCCAAAACCCCCAAAATTCCAAAAAAAACCCCCCCAGAGACCCCCAAAAATCCCCTTAAAGACCCAAAATTCCCAAATAAAAGCCCCAAACCCCCTAAATCTCCTCAGGACCCCTGCAAAGCCACCCCTTAGCCCCGCCCACTCCCCCTCTAGCCCCGCCCATTTCCCCTTTAGCCCCGCCCCCTCCCGGCCCTGCCGACCCAAATTCCCCCCCAAAAACCCCCCAAAACCCCCAAAATTCCAAAAAAAACCCCCCAGAGACCCCCAAAAATCCCCTTAAAGACCCAAAATTCCCAAATAAAAGCCCCAAACCCCCTAAATCTCCTCAGGACCCCTGCAAAGCCACCCCTTAGCCCCGCCCATTTCCCCTTTAGCCCCGCCTTCTCCCGGCCCTGCCGACCCAAATTCCCCCCCAAAAACCCCCCAAAACCCCCAAAATTCCAGAAAAAAACCCCCCAGAGACCCCCAAAAATCCCCTTAAAGACCCAACATTCCCAAATAAAAGCCCCAAACCCCCTAAATCTCCTCAGGACCCCTGCAAAGCCACCCCTTAGCCCCGCCCATTTCCCCTTTAGCCCCGCCCCCTCCCGGCCCTGCCGACCCAAATTCCCCCCCAAAAACCCCCCAAAACCCCCAAAATTCCAAAAAAAAACCCCCCAGAGACCCCCAAAAATCCCCTTAAAGACCCAAAATTCCCAAATAAAAGCCCCAAACCCCCTAAATCTCCTCAGGACCCCTGCAAAGCCACCCCTTAGCCCCGCCCATTTCCCCTTTAGCCCCGCCCCCTCCCGGCCCTGCCGACCCAAATTCCCCCCCAAAAACCCCCCAAAACCCCCAAAATTCCAAAAAAAACCCCCCCAGAGACCCCCAAAAATCCCCTTAAAGACCCAACATTCCCAAATAAAAGCCCCAAACCCCCTAAATCTCCTCAGGACCCCTGCACAGCCACCCCTTAGCCCCGCCCATTTCCCCTTTAGCCCCGCCCCCTCCCGGCCCTGCCGACCCAAATTCCCCCCCAAAAACCCCCCAAAACCCCCAAAATTCCAAAAAAAACCCCCCCAGAGACCCCCAAAAATCCCCTTAAAGACCCAAAATTCCCAAATAAAAGCCCCAAACCCCCTAAATCTCCTCAGGACCCCTGCACAGCCACCCCTTAGCCCCGCCCATTTCCCCTTTAGCCCCGCCCCCTCCCGGCCCTGCCGACCCAAATTCCCCCCCAAAAACCCCCCAAAACCCCCAAAATTCCAAAAAAAACCCCCCCAGAGACCCCCAAAAATCCCCTTAAAGACCCAAAATTCCCAAATAAAAGCCCCAAACCCCCTAAATCTCCTCAGGACCCCTGCAAAGCCACCCCTTAGCCCCGCCCACTCCCCCTCTAGCCCCGCCCATTTCCCCTTTAGCCCCGCCCCCTCCCGGCCCTGCCGACCCAAATTCCCCCCCAAAAACCCCCCAAAACCCCCAAAATTCCAAAAAAAAACCCCCCAGAGACCCCCAAAAATCCCCTTAAAGACCCAAAATTCCCAAATAAAAGCCCCAAACCCCCTAAATCTCCTCAGGACCCCTGCAAAGCCACCCCTTAGCCCCGCCCATTTCCCCTTTAGCCCCGCCTTCTCCCGGCCCTGCCGACCCAAATTCCCCCCCAAAAACCCCCCAAAACCCCCAAAATTCCAGAAAAAAACCCCCCAGAGACCCCCAAAAATCCCCTTAAAGACCCAACATTCCCAAATAAAAGCCCCAAACCCCCTAAATCTCCTCAGGACCCCTGCAAAGCCACCCCTTAGCCCCGCCCATTTCCCCTTTAGCCCCGCCCCCTCCCGGCCCTGCCGACCCAAATTCCCCCCCAAAAACCCCCCAAAACCCCCAAAATTCCAAAAAAAAACCCCCCAGAGACCCCCAAAAATCCCCTTAAAGACCCAAAATTCCCAAATAAAAGCCCCAAACCCCCTAAATCTCCTCAGGACCCCTGCAAAGCCACCCCTTAGCCCCGCCCATTTCCCCTTTAGCCCCGCCCCCTCCCGGCCCTGCCGACCCAAATTCCCCCCCAAAAACCCCCCAAAACCCCCAAAATTCCAAAAAAAACCCCCCCAGAGACCCCCAAAAATCCCCTTAAAGACCCAACATTCCCAAATAAAAGCCCCAAACCCCCTAAATCTCCTCAGGACCCCTGCACAGCCACCCCTTAGCCCCGCCCATTTCCCCTTTAGCCCCGCCCCCTCCCGGCCCTGCCGACCCAAATTCCCCCCCCAAAACCCCCCAAAACCCCCAAAATTCCAGAAAAAACCCCCCCAGAGACCCCCAAAAATCCCCTTAAAGACCCAAAATTCCCAAATAAAAGCCCCAAACCCCCTAAATCTCCTCAGGACCCCTGCAAAGCCACCCCTTAGCCCCGCCCACTCCCCCTCTAGCCCCGCCCATTTCCCCTTTAGCCCCGCCCCCTCCCGGCCCTGACGACCCAAATTCCCCCCCAAAAACCCCCCAAAACCCCCAAAATTCCAGAAAAAAACCCCCCAGAGACCCCCAAAAATCCCCTTAAAGACCCAAAATTCCCAAATAAAAGCCCCAAACCCCCTAAATCTCCTCAGAACCCCTGCAAAGCCACCCCTTAGCCCCGCCCATTTCCCCTTTAGCCCCGCCCCCTCCCGGCCCTGCCGACCCAAATTCCCCCCCAAAAACCCCCCAAAACCCCCAAAATTCCAGAAAAAAACCCCCCCGAGACCCCCAAAAATCCCCTTAAAGACCCAACATTCCCAAATAAAAGCCCCAAACCCCCTAAATCTCCTCAGGACCCCTGCAAAGCCACCCCTTAGCCCCGCCCATTTCCCCTTTAGCCCCGCCCCCTCCCGGCCCTGCCGACCCAAATTCCCCCCCAAAAACCCCCCAAAACCCCCAAAATTCCAGAAAAAACCCCCCCAGAGACCCCCAAAAATCCCCTTAAAGACCCAAAATTCCCAAATAAAAGCCCCAAACCCCCTAAATCTCCTCAGGACCCCTGCACAGCCACCCCTTAGCCCCGCCCATTTCCCCTTTAGCCCCGCCCCCTCCCGGCCCTGCCGACCCAAATTCCCCCCCAAAAACCCCGCAAAACCCCCAAAATTCCAAAAAAAACCCCCCCAGAGACCCCCAAAAATCCCCTTAAAGACCCAAAATTCCCAAATAAAAGCCCCAAACCCCCTAAATCTCCTCAGGACCCCTGCAAAGCCACCCCTTAGCCCCGCCCACTCCCCCTCTAGCCCCGCCCATTTCCCCTTTAGCCCCGCCCCCTCCCGGCCCTGCCGACCCAAATTCCCCCCCAAAAACCCCCCAAAACCCCCAAAATTCCAAAAAAAACCCCCCAGAGACCCCCAAAAATCCCCTTAAAGACCCAACATTCCCAAATAAAAGCCCCAAACCCCCTAAATCTCCTCAGGACCCCTGCAAAGCCACCCCTTAGCCCCGCCCATTTCCCCTTTAGCCCCGCCTTCTCCCGGCCCTGCCGACCCAAATTCCCCCCCAAAAACCCCCCAAAACCCCCAAAATTCCAGAAAAAAACCCCCCAGAGACCCCCAAAAATCCCCTTAAAGACCCAAAATTCCCAAATAAAAGCCCCAAACCCCCTAAATCTCCTCAGGACCCCTGCAAAGCCACCCCTTAGCCCCGCCCATTTCCCCTTTAGCCCCGCCCCCTCCCGGCCCTGCCGACCCAAATTCCCCCCCAAAAACCCCCCAAAACCCCCAAAATTCCAAAAAAAAACCCCCCAGAGACCCCCAAAAATCCCCTTAAAGACCCAAAATTCCCAAATAAAAGCCCCAAACCCCCTAAATCTCCTCAGGACCCCTGCAAAGCCACCCCTTAGCCCCGCCCATTTCCCCTTTAGCCCCGCCCCCTCCCGGCCCTGCCGACCCAAATTCCCCCCCAAAAACCCCCCAAAACCCCCAAAATTCCAAAAAAAACCCCCCCAGAGACCCCCAAAAATCCCCTTAAAGACCCAAAATTCCCAAATAAAAGCCCCAAACCCCCTAAATCTCCTCAGGACCCCTGCAAAGCCACCCCTTAGCCCCGCCCATTTCCCCTTTAGCCCCGCCCCCTCCCGGCCCTGCCGACCCAAATTCCCCCCCCAAAACCCCCCAAAACCCCCAAAATTCCAGAAAAAAACCCCCCAGAGACCCCCAAAAATCCCCTTAAAGACCCAAAATTCCCAAATAAAAGCCCCAAACCCCCTAAATCTCCTCAGGACCCCTGCAAAGCCACCCCTTAGCCCCGCCCATTTCCCCTTTAGCCCCGCCCCCTCCCGGCCCTGCCGACCCAAATTCCCCCCCAAAAACCCCCCAAAACCCCCAAAATTCCAAAAAAAAACCCCCCAGAGACCCCCAAAAATCCCCTTAAAGACCCAAAATTCCCAAATAAAAGCCCCAAACCCCCTAAATCTCCTCAGGACCCCTGCAAAGCCACCCCTTAGCCCCGCCCATTTCCCCTTTAGCCCCGCCCCCTCCCGGCCCTGCCGACCCAAATTCCCCCCCAAAAACCCCCCAAAACCCCCAAAATTCCAGAAAAAACCCCCCCAGAGACCCCCAAAAATCCCCTTAAAGACCCAACATTCCCAAATAAAAGCCCCAAACCCCCTAAATCTCCTCAGGACCCCTGCAAAGCCACCCCTTAGCCCCGCCCATTTCCCCTTTAGCCCCGCCCCCTCCCGGCCCTGCCGACCCAAATTCCCCCCCAAAAACCCCCCAAAACCCCCAAAATTCCAAAAAAAAACCCCCCAGAGACCCCCAAAAATCCCCTTAAAGACCCAAAATTCCCAAATAAAAGCCCCAAACCCCCTAAATCTCCTCAGGACCCCTGCAAAGCCACCCCTTAGCCCCGCCCACTCCCCCTCTAGCCCCGCCCATTTCCCCTTTAGCCCCGCCCCCTCCCGGCCCTGCCGACCCAAATTCCCCCCCAAAAACCCCCCAAAACCCCCAAAATTCCAAAAAAAAACCCCCCAGAGACCCCCAAAAATCCCCTTAAAGACCCAAAATTCCCAAATAAAAGCCCCAAACCCCCTAAATCTCCTCAGGACCCCTGCAAAGCCACCCCTTAGCCCCGCCCATTTCCCCTTTAGCCCCGCCCCCTCCCGGCCCTGACGACCCAAATTCCCCCCCAAAAACCCCCCAAAACCCCCAAAATTCCAGAAAAACACCCCCCAGAGACCCCCAAAAATCCCCTTAAAGACCCAACATTCCCAAATAAAAGCCCCAAACCCCCTAAATCTCCTCAGGACCCCTGCAAAGCCACCCCTTAGCCCCGCCCATTTCCCCTTTAGCCCCGCCCCCTCCCGGCCCTGCCGACCCAAATTCCCCCCCAAAAACCCCCCAAAACCCCCAAAATTCCAAAAAAAACCCCCCCAGAGACCCCCAAAAATCCCCTTAAAGACCCAAAATTCCCAAATAAAAGCCCCAAACCCCCTAAATCTCCTCAGGACCCCTGCAAAGCCACCCCTTAGCCCCGCCCATTTCCCCTTTAGCCCCGCCCCCTCCCGGCCCTGCCGACCCAAATTCCCCCCCCAAAACCCCCCAAAACCCCCAAAATTCCAGAAAAAACCCCCCCAGAGACCCCCAAAAATCCCCTTAAAGACCCAAAATTCCCAAATAAAAGCCCCAAACCCCCTAAATCTCCTCAGGACCCCTGCAAAGCCACCCCTTAGCCCCGCCCATTTCCCCTTTAGCCCCGCCCCCTCCCGGCCCTGCCGACCCAAATTCCCCCCCAAAAACCCCCCAAAACCCCCAAAATTCCAAAAAAAAACCCCCCAGAGACCCCCAAAAATCCCCTTAAAGACCCAAAATTCCCAAATAAAAGCCCCAAACCCCCTAAATCTCCTCAGGACCCCTGCAAAGCCACCCCTTAGCCCCGCCCATTTCCCCTTTAGCCCCGCCCCCTCCCGGCCCTGCCGACCCAAATTCCCCCCCAAAAACCCCCCAAAACCCCCAAAATTCCAGAAAAAAACCCCCCAGAGACCCCCAAAAATCCCCTTAAAGACCCAACATTCCCAAATAAAAGCCCCAAACCCCCTAAATCTCCTCAGGACCCCTGCAAAGCCACCCCTTAGCCCCGCCCACTCCCCCTCTAGCCCCGCCCATTTCCCCTTTAGCCCCGCCCCCTCCCGGCCCTGCCGACCCAAATTCCCCCCCAAAAACCCCCCAAAACCCCCAAAATTCCAAAAAAAAACCCCCCAGAGACCCCCAAAAATCCCCTTAAAGACCCAAAATTCCCAAATAAAAGCCCCAAACCCCCTAAATCTCCTCAGGACCCCTGCAAAGCCACCCCTTAGCCCCGCCCATTTCCCCTTTAGCCCCGCCCCCTCCCGGCCCTGACGACCCAAATTCCCCCCCAAAAACCCCCCAAAACCCCCAAAATTCCAGAAAAACACCCCCCAGAGACCCCCAAAAATCCCCTTAAAGACCCAACATTCCCAAATAAAAGCCCCAAACCCCCTAAATCTCCTCAGGACCCCTGCAAAGCCACCCCTTAGCCCCGCCCATTTCCCCTTTAGCCCCGCCCCCTCCCGGCCCTGCCGACCCAAATTCCCCCCCAAAAACCCCCCAAAACCCCCAAAATTCCAAAAAAAACCCCCCCAGAGACCCCCAAAAATCCCCTTAAAGACCCAAAATTCCCAAATAAAAGCCCCAAACCCCCTAAATCTCCTCAGGACCCCTGCAAAGCCACCCCTTAGCCCCGCCCATTTCCCCTTTAGCCCCGCCCCCTCCCAGCCCTGCCGACCCAAATTCCCCCCCAAAAACCCCCCAAAACCCCCAAAATTCCAGAAAAAAAACCCCCAGAGACCCCCAAAAATCCCCTTAAAGACCCAACATTCCCAAATAAAAGCCCCAAACCCCCTAAATCTCCTCAGGACCCCTGCAAAGCCACCCCTTAGCCCCGCCCATTTCCCCTTTAGCCCCGCCCCCTCCCGGCCCTGCCGACCCAAATTCCCCCCCAAAAACCCCCCAAAACCCCCAAAATTCCAAAAAAAAACCCCCCAGAGACCCCCAAAAATCCCCTTAAAGACCCAAAATTCCCAAATAAAAGCCCCAAACCCCCTAAATCTCCTCAGGACCCCTGCAAAGCCACCCCTTAGCCCCGCCCATTTCCCCTTTAGCCCCGCCCCCTCCCGGCCCTGCCGACCCAAATTCCCCCCCAAAAACCCCCCAAAACCCCCAAAATTCCAGAAAAAACCCCCCCAGAGACCCCCAAAAATCCCCTTAAAGACCCAACATTCCCAAATAAAAGCCCCAAACCCCCTAAATCTCCTCAGGACCCCTGCAAAGCCACCCCTTAGCCCCGCCCATTTCCCCTTTAGCCCCGCCCCCTCCCGGCCCTGCCGACCCAAATTCCCCCCCAAAAACCCCCCAAAACCCCCAAAATTCCAAAAAAAAACCCCCCAGAGACCCCCAAAAATCCCCTTAAAGACCCAAAATTCCCAAATAAAAGCCCCAAACCCCCTAAATCTCCTCAGGACCCCTGCAAAGCCACCCCTTAGCCCCGCCCACTCCCCCTCTAGCCCCGCCCATTTCCCCTTTAGCCCCGCCCCCTCCCGGCCCTGCCGACCCAAATTCCCCCCCAAAAACCCCCCAAAACCCCCAAAATTCCAAAAAAAAACCCCCCAGAGACCCCCAAAAATCCCCTTAAAGACCCAAAATTCCCAAATAAAAGCCCCAAACCCCCTAAATCTCCTCAGGACCCCTGCAAAGCCACCCCTTAGCCCCGCCCATTTCCCCTTTAGCCCCGCCCCCTCCCGGCCCTGCCGACCCAAATTCCCCCCCAAAAACCCCCCAAAACCCCCAAAATTCCAGAAAAACACCCCCCAGAGACCCCCAAAAATCCCCTTAAAGACCCAACATTCCCAAATAAAAGCCCCAAACCCCCTAAATCTCCTCAGGACCCCTGCAAAGCCACCCCTTAGCCCCGCCCATTTCCCCTTTAGCCCCGCCCCCTCCCGGCCCTGCCGACCCAAATTCCCCCCCAAAAACCCCCCAAAACCCCCAAAATTCCAAAAAAAACCCCCCCAGAGACCCCCAAAAATCCCCTTAAAGACCCAAAATTCCCAAATAAAAGCCCCAAACCCCCTAAATCTCCTCAGGACCCCTGCAAAGCCACCCCTTAGCCCCGCCCATTTCCCCTTTAGCCCCGCCCCCTCCCGGCCCTGCCGACCCAAATTCCCCCCCAAAAACCCCCCAAAACCCCCAAAATTCCAAAAAAACCCCCCCCAGAGACCCCCAAAAATCCCCTTAAAGACCCAAAATTCCCAAATAAAAGCCCCAAACCCCCTAAATCTCCTCAGGACCCCTGCAAAGCCACCCCTTAGCCCCGCCCACTCCCCCTCTAGCCCCGCCCATTTCCCCTTTAGCCCCGCCCCCTCCCGGCCCTGCCGACCCAAATTCCCCCCCAAAAACCCCCCAAAACCCCCAAAATTCCAAAAAAAAACCCCCCAGAGACCCCCAAAAATCCCCTTAAAGACCCAAAATTCCCAAATAAAAGCCCCAAACCCCCTAAATCTCCTCAGGACCCCTGCAAAGCCACCCCTTAGCCCCGCCCATTTCCCCTTTAGCCCCGCCCCCTCCCGGCCCTGCCGACCCAAATTCCCCCCCAAAAACCCCCCAAAACCCCCAAATATCCAAAAAAAACCCCCCCAGAGACCCCCAAAAATCCCCTTAAAGACCCAAAATTCCCAAATAAAAGCCCCAAACCCCCTAAATCTCCTCAGGACCCCTGCAAAGCCACCCCTTAGCCCCGCCCATTTCCCCTTTAGCCCCGCCCCCTCCCGGCCCTGCCGACCCAAATTCCCCCCCAAAAACCCCCCAAAACCCCCAAAATTCCAAAAAAAACCCCCCCAGAGACCCCCAAAAATCCCCTTAAAGACCCAAATATCCCAAATAAAAGCCCCAAACCCCCTAAATCTCCTCAGGACCCCTGCAAAGCCACCCCTTAGCCCCGCCCACTCCCCCTCTAGCCCCACCCATTTCCCCTTTAGCCCCGCCCCCTCCCGGCCCTGCCGACCCAAATTCCCCCCCAAAAACCCCCCAAAACCCCCAAAATTCCAGAAAAAACCCCCCAGAGACCCCCAAAAATCCCCTTAAAGACCCAAAATTCCCAAATAAAAGCTCCAAACCCCCTAAATCTCCTCAGGACCCCTGCAAAGCCACCCCTTAGCCCCGCCCATTTCCCCTTTAGCCCCGCCCCCTCCCGGCCCTGCCGACCCAAATTCCCCTCCAAAAACCCCCCAAAACCCCCAAAATTCCAAAAAAAACCCCCCCAGAGACCCCCAAAAATCCCCTTAAAGACCCAAAATTCCCAAATAAAAGCCCCAAACCCCCTAAATCTCCTCAGGACCCCTGCAAAGCCACCCCTTAGCCCCGCCCATTTCCCCTTTAGCCCCGCCCCCTCCCGGCCCTGCCGACCCAAATTCCCCCCCAAAAACCCCCCAAAACCCCCAAAATTCCAGAAAAAAACCCCCCAGAGACCCCCAAAAATCCCCTTAAAGACCCAAAATTCCCAAATAAAAGCCCCAAACCCCCTAAATCTCCTCAGGACCCCTGCAAAGCCACCCCTTAGCCCCGCCCATTTCCCCTTTAGCCCCGCCCCCTCCCGGCCCTGCCGACCCAAATTCCCCCCCAAAAACCCCCCAAAACCCCCAAAATTCCAGAAAAAAACCCCCCAGAGACCCCCAAAAATCCCCTTAAAGACCCAAAATTCCCAAATAAAAGCCCCAAACCCCCTAAATCTCCTCAGGACCCCTGCAAAGCCACACCTTAGCCCCGCCCATTTCCCCTTTAGCCCCGCCCCCTCCCGGCCCTGCCGACCCAAATTCCCCCCCAAAAACCCCCCAAAACCCCCAAAATTCCAAAAAAAAACCCCCCAGAGACCCCCAAAAATCCCCTTAAAGACCCAAAATTCCCAAATAAAAGCCCCAAACCCCTTAAATCTCCTCAGGACCCCTGCAAAGCCACCCCTTAGCCCCGCCCACTCCCCCTCTAGCCCCGCCCATTTCCCCTTTAGCCCCGCCCCCTCCCGGCCCTGCCGACCCAAATTCCCCCCCAAAAACCCCCCAAAACCCCCAAAATTCCAAAAAAAACCCCCCAGAGACCCCCAAAAATCCCCTTAAAGACCCAAAATTCCCAAATAAAAGCCCCAAACCCCCTAAATCTCCTCAGGACCCCTGCAAAGCCACCCCTTAGCCCCGCCCATTTCCCCTTTAGCCCCGCCCCCTCCCGGCCCTGCCGACCCAAATTCCCCCCCAAAAACCCCCCAAAACCCCCAAAATTCCAAAAAAAAACCCCCCAGAGACCCCCAAAAATCCCCTTAAAGACCCAAAATTCCCAAATAAAAGCCCCAAACCCCCTAAATCTCCTCAGGACCCCTGCAAAGCCACCCCTTAGCCCCGCCCATTTCCCCTTTAGCCCCGCCCCCTCCCGGCCCTGCCGACCCAAATTCCCCCCCAAAAACCCCCCAAAACCCCCAAAATTCCAAAAAAAACCCCCCCAGAGACCCCCAAAAATCCCCTTAAAGACCCAACATTCCCAAATAAAAGCCCCAAACCCCCTAAATCTCCTCAGGACCCCTGCAAAGCCACCCCTTAGCCCCGCCCATTTCCCCTTTAGCCCCGCCCCCTCCCGGCCCTGCCGACCCAAATTCCCCCCCCAAAACCCCCCAAAACCCCCAAAATTCCAGAAAAAACCCCCCCAGAGACCCCCAAAAATCCCCTTAAAGACCCAAAATTCCCAAATAAAAGCCCCAAACCCCCTAAATCTCCTCAGGACCCCTGCAAAGCCACCCCTTAGCCCCGCCCACTCCCCCTCTAGCCCCGCCCATTTCCCCTTTAGCCCCGCCCCCTCCCGGCCCTGCCGACCCAAATTCCCCCCCAAAAACCCCCCAAAACCCCCAAAATTCCAGAAAAAAACCCCCCAGAGACCCCCAAAAATCCCCTTAAAGACCCAAAATTCCCAAATAAAAGCCCCAAACCCCCTAAATCTCCTCAGAACCCCTGCAAAGCCACCCCTTAGCCCCGCCCATTTCCCCTTTAGCCCCGCCCCCTCCCGGCCCTGCCGACCCAAATTCCCCCCCAAAAACCCCCCAAAACCCCCAAAATTCCAGAAAAAAACCCCCCAGAGATCCCCAAAAATCCCCTTAAAGACCCAAAATTCCCAAATAAAAGCCCCAAACCCCCTAAATCTCCTCAGGACCCCTGCAAAGCCACCCCTTAGCCCCGCCCATTTCCCCTTTAGCCCCGCCCCCTCCCGGCCCTGCCGACCCAAATTCCCCCCCAAAATCCCCCCAAAACCCCCAAAATTCCAAAAAAAACCCCCCCAGAGACCCCCAAAAATCCCCTTAAAGACCCAAAATTCCCAAATAAAAGCCCCAAACCCCCTAAATCTCCTCAGGACCCCTGCAAAGCCACCCCTTAGCCCCGCCCACTCCCCCTCTAGCCCCGCCCATTTCCCCTTTAGCCCCGCCCCCTCCCGGCCCTGCCGACCCAAATTCCCCTCCAAAAACCCCCCAAAACCCCCAAAATTCCAAAAAAAACCCCCCAGAGACCCCCAAAAATCCCCTTAAAGACCCAAAATTCCCAAATAAAAGCCCCAAACCCCCTAAATCTCCTCAGGACCCCTGCAAAGCCACCCCTTAGCCCCGCCCATTTCCCCTTTAGCCCCGCCTTCTCCCGGCCCTGCCGACCCAAATTCCCCCCCAAAAACCCCCCAAAACCCCCAAAATTCCAGAAAAAAACCCCCCAGAGACCCCCAAAAATCCCCTTAAAGACCCAAAATTCCCAAATAAAAGCCCCAAACCCCCTAAATCTCCTCAGGACCCCTGCAAAGCCACCCCTTAGCCCCGCCCATTTCCCCTTTAGCCCCGCCCCCTCCCGGCCCTGCCGACCCAAATTCCCCCCCAAAAACCCCCCAAAACCCCCAAAATTCCAAAAAAAACCCCCCCAGAGACCCCCAAAAATCCCCTTAAAGACCCAAAATTCCCAAATAAAAGCCCCAAACCCCCTAAATCTCCTCAGGACCCCTGCAAAGCCACCCCTTAGCCCCGCCCATTTCCCCTTTAGCCCCGCCCCCTCCCGGCCCTGCCGACCCAAATTCCCCCCCAAAAACCCCCCAAAACCCCCAAAATTCCAAAAAAAACCCCCCCAGAGACCCCCAAAAATCCCCTTAAAGACCCAACATTCCCAAATAAAAGCCCCAAACCCCCTAAATCTCCTCAGGACCCCTGCAAAGCCACCCCTTAGCCCCGCCCATTTCCCCTTTAGCCCCGCCCCCTCCCGGCCCTGCCGACCCAAATTCCCCCCCCAAAAACCCCCCAAAACCCCCAAAATTCCAGAAAAAACCCCCCCAGAGACCCCCAAAAATCCCCTTAAAGACCCAAAATTCCCAAATAAAAGCCCCAAACCCCCTAAATCTCCTCAGGACCCCTGCAAAGCCACCCCTTAGCCCCGCCCACTCCCCCTCTAGCCCCGCCCATTTCCCCTTTAGCCCCGCCCCCTCCCGGCCCTGCCGACCCAAATTCCCCCCCAAAAACCCCCCAAAACCCCCAAAATTCCAGAAAAAACCCCCCCAGAGACCCCCAAAAATCCCCTTAAAGACCCAACATTCCCAAATAAAAGCCCCAAACCCCCTAAATCTCCTCAGGACCCCTGCAAAGCCACCCCTTAGCCCCGCCCATTTCCCCTTTAGCCCCGCCCCCTCCCGGCCCTGCCGACCCAAATTCCCCCCCAAAAACCCCCCAAAACCCCCAAAATTCCAAAAAAAAACCCCCCAGAGACCCCCAAAAATCCCCTTAAAGACCCAAAATTCCCAAATAAAAGCCCCAAACCCCCTAAATCTCCTCAGGACCCCTGCAAAGCCACCCCTTAGCCCCGCCCATTTCCCCTTTAGCCCCGCCCCCTCCCGGCCCTGCCGACCCAAATTCCCCCCCAAAAACCCCCCAAAACCCCCAAAATTCCAGAAAAAAAACCCCCAGAGACCCCCAAAAATCCCCTTAAAGACCCAACATTCCCAAATAAAAGCCCCAAACCCCCTAAATCTCCTCAGGACCCCTGCAAAGCCACCCCTTAGCCCCGCCCATTTCCCCTTTAGCCCCGCCCCCTCCCGGCCCTGCCGACCCAAATTCCCCCCCAAAAACCCCCCAAAACCCCCAAAATTCCAGAAAAAAACCCCCCAGAGACCCCCAAAAATCCCCTTAAAGACCCAACATTCCCAAATAAAAGCCCCAAATCCCCTAAATCTCCTCAGGACCCCTGCAAAGCCACCCCTTAGCCCCGCCCATTTCCCCTTTAGCCCCGCCCCCTCCCGGCCCTGCCGACCCAAATTCCCCCCCAAAAACCCCCCAAAACCCCCAAAATTCCAAAAAAAAACCCCCCAGAGACCCCCAAAAATCCCCTTAAAGACCCAAAATTCCCAAATAAAAGCCCCAAACCCCCTAAATCTCCTCAGGACCCCTGCAAAGCCACCCCTTAGCCCCGCCCATTTCCCCTTTAGCCCCGCCCCCTCCCGGCCCTGCCGACCCAAATTCCCCCCCAAAAACCCCCCAAAACCCCCAAAATTCCAGAAAAAACCCCCCAGAGACCCCCAAAAATCCCCTTAAAGACCCAAAATTCCCAAATAAAAGCCCCAAACCCCCTAAATCTCCTCAGGACCCCTGCAAAGCCACCCCTTAGCCCCGCCCATTTCCCCTTTAGCCCCGCCCCCTCCCGGCCCTGCCGACCCAAATTCCCCTCCAAAAACCCCCCAAAACCCCCAAAATTCCAAAAAAAACCCCCCCAGAGACCCCCAAAAATCCCCTTAAAGACCCAAAATTCCCAAATAAAAGCCCCAAACCCCCTAAATCTCCTCAGGACCCCTGCAAAGCCACCCCTTAGCCCCGCCCATTTCCCCTTTAGCCCCGCCCCCTCCCGGCCCTGCCGACCCAAATTCCCCCCCAAAAACCCCCCAAAACCCCCAAAATTCCAGAAAAAAACCCCCCAGAGACCCCCAAAAATCCCCTTAAAGACCCAAAATTCCCAAATAAAAGCCCCAAACCCCCTAAATCTCCTCAGGACCCCTGCAAAGCCACCCCTTAGCCCCGCCCATTTCCCCTTTAGCCCCGCCTCCTCCCGGCCCTGCCGACCCAAATTCCCCCCCAAAAACCCCCCAAAACCCTCAAAATTCCAAAAAAAACCCCCCCAGAGACCCCCAAAAATCCCCTTAAAGACCCAAAATTCCCAAATAAAAGCCCCAAACCCCCTAAATCTCCTCAGGACCCCTGCAAAGCCACCCCTTAGCCCCGCCCACTCCCCCTCTAGCCCCGCCCATTTCCCCTTTAGCCCCGCCCCCTCCCGGCCCTGCCGACCCAAATTCCCCCCCAAAAACCCCCCAAAACCCCCAAAATTCCAAAAAAAACCCCCCAGAGACCCCCAAAAATCCCCTTAAAGACCCAAAATTCCCAAATAAAAGCCCCAAACCCCCTAAATCTCCTCAGGACCCCTGCAAAGCCACCCCTTAGCCCCGCCCATTTCCCCTTTAGCCCCGCCCCCTCCCGGCCCTGCCGACCCAAATTCCCCCCCAAAAACCCCCCAAAACCCCCAAAATTCCAGAAAAAAAACCCCCAGAGACCCCCAAAAATCCCCTTAAAGACCCAACATTCCCAAATAAAAGCCCCAAACCCCCTAAATCTCCTCAGGACCCCTGCAAAGCCACCCCTTAGCCCCGCCCACTCCCCCTCTAGCCCCGCCCATTTCCCCTTTAGCCCCGCCCCCTCCCGGCCCTGCCGACCCAAATTCCCCCCCAGAAACCCCCCAAAACCCCCAAAATTCCAGAAAAAAACCCCCCAGAGACCCCCAAAAATCCCCTTAAAGACCCAAAATTCCCAAATAAAAGCCCCAAACCCCCTAAATCTCCTCAGAACCCCTGCAAAGCCACCCCTTAGCCCCGCCCATTTCCCCTTTAGCCCCGCCCCCTCCCGGCCCTGCCGACCCAAATTCCCCCCCAAAAACCCCCCAAAACCCCCAAAATTCCAGAAAAAAACCCCCCAGAGACCCCCAAAAATCCCCTTAAAGACCCAAAATTCCCAAATAAAAGCCCCAAACCCCCTAAATCTCCTCAGGACCCCTGCAAAGCCACCCCTTAGCCCCGCCCATTTCCCCTTTAGCCCCGCCCCCTCCCGGCCCTGCCGACCCAAATTCCCCCCCAAAAACCCCCCAAAACCCCCAAAATTCCAAAAAAAACCCCCCCAGAGACCCCCAAAAATCCCCTTAAAGGCCCAAAATTCCCAAATAAAAGCCCCAAACCCCCTAAATCTCCTCAGGACCCCTGCAAAGCCACCCCTTAGCCCCGCCCACTCCCCCTCTAGCCCCGCCCATTTCCCCTTTAGCCCCGCCCCCTCCCGGCCCTGCCGACCCAAATTCCCCCCCAAAAACCCCCCAAAACCCCCAAAATTCCAAAAAAAAACCCCCCAGAGACCCCCAAAAATCCCCTTAAAGGCCCAAAATTCCCAAATAAAAGCCCCAAACCCCCTAAATCTCCTCAGGACCCCTGCAAAGCCACCCCTTAGCCCCGCCCATTTCCCCTTTAGCCCCGCCCCCTCCCGGCCCTGCCGACCCAAATTCCCCCCCAAAAACCCCCCAAAACCCCCAAAATTCCAAAAAAAACCCCCCCAGAGACCCCCAAAAATCCCCTTAAAGACCCAACATTCCCAAATAAAAGCCCCAAACCCCCTAAATCTCCTCAGGACCCCTGCAAAGCCACCCCTTAGCCCCGCCCACTCCCCCTCTAGCCCCGCCCATTTCCCCTTTAGCCCCACCCCCTCCCGGCCCTGCCGACCCAAATTCCCCCCCAAAAACCCCCCAAAACCCCCAAAATTCCAAAAAAAACCCCCCAGAGACCCCCAAAAATCCCCTTAAAGACCCAAAATTCCCAAATAAAAGCCCCAAACCCCCTAAATCTCCTCAGGACCCCTGCAAAGCCACCCCTTAGCCCCGCCCATTTCCCCTTTAGCCCCGCCCCCTCCCGGCCCTGCCGACCCAAATTCCCCCCCAAAAACCCCCCAAAACCCCCAAAATTCCAGAAAAAAAACCCCCAGAGACCCCCAAAAATCCCCTTAAAGACCCAACATTCCCAAATAAAAGCCCCAAACCCCCTAAATCTCCTCAGGACCCCTGCAAAGCCACCCCTTAGCCCCGCCCATTTCCCCTTTAGCCCCGCCCCCTCCTGGCCCTGCCGACCCAAATTCCCCCCCAAAAACCCCCCAAAACCCCCAAAATTCCAGAAAAAAACCCCCCAGAGACCCCCAAAAATCCCCTTAAAGACCCAAAATTCCCAAATAAAAGCCCCAAACCCCCTAAATCTCCTCAGGACCCCTGCAAAGCCACCCCTTAGCCCCGCCCATTTCCCCTTTAGCCCCGCCCCCTCCCGGCCCTGCCGACCCAAATTCCCCCCCAAAAACCCCCCAAAACCCCCAAAATTCCAGAAAAAAACCCCCCAGAGACCCCCAAAAATCCCCTTAAAGACCCAAAATTCCCAAATAAAAGCCCCAAACCCCCTAAATCTCCTCAGGACCCCTGCAAAGCCACCCCTTAGCCCCGCCCATTTCCCCTTTAGCCCCGCCCCCTCCCGGCCCTGCCGACCCAAATTCCCCCCCAAAAACCCCCCAAAACCCCCAAAATTCCAGAAAAAAACCCCCCAGAGACCCCCAAAAATCCCCTTAAAGACCCAAAATTCCCAAATAAAAGCCCCAAACCCCCTAAATCTCCTCAGGACCCCTGCAAAGCCACCCCTTAGCCCCGCCCATTTCCCCTTTAGCCCCGCCTCCTCCCGGCCCTGCCGACCCAAATTCCCCCCCAAAAACCCCCCAAAACCCCCAAAATTCCAAAAAAAACCCCCCCAGAGACCCCCAAAAATCCCCTTAAAGACCCAAAATTCCCAAATAAAAGCCCCAAACCCCCTAAATCTCCTCAGGACCCCTGCAAAGCCACCCCTTAGCCCCGCCCACTCCCCCTCTAGCCCCGCCCATTTCCCCTTTAGCCCCGCCCCCTCCCGGCCCTGCCGACCCAAATTCCCCCCCAAAAACCCCCCAAAACCCCCAAAATTCCAAAAAAAACCCCCCAGAGACCCCCAAAAATCCCCTTAAAGACCCAAAATTCCCAAATAAAAGCCCCAAACCCCCTAAATCTCCTCAGGACCCCTGCAAAGCCACCCCTTAGCCCCGCCCATTTCCCCTTTAGCCCCGCCCCCTCCCGGCCCTGCCGACCCAAATTCCCCCCCAAAAACCCCCCAAAACCCCCAAAATTCCAGAAAAAAAACCCCCAGAGACCCCCAAAAATCCCCTTAAAGACCCAACATTCCCAAATAAAAGCCCCAAACCCCCTAAATCTCCTCAGGACCCCTGCAAAGCCACCCCTTAGCCCCGCCCATTTCCCCTTTAGCCCCGCCCCCTCCCGGCCCTGCCGACCCAAATTCCCCCCCAAAAACCCCCCAAAACCCCCAAAATTCCAGAAAAAAACCCCCCAGAGACCCCCAAAAATCCCCTTAAAGACCCAAAATTCCCAAATAAAAGCCCCAAACCCCCTAAATCTCCTCAGAACCCCTGCAAAGCCACCCCTTAGCCCCGCCCATTTCCCCTTTAGCCCCACCCCCTCCCGGCCCTGCCGACCCAAATTCCCCCCCAAAAACCCCCCAAAACCCCCAAAATTCCAGAAAAAAACCCCCCAGAGACCCCCAAAAATCCCCTTAAAGACCCAACATTCCCAAATAAAAGCCCCAAACCCCCTAAATCTCCTCAGGACCCCTGCAAAGCCACCCCTTAGACCCGCCCATTTCCCCTTTAGCCCCGCCCCCTCCCGGCCCTGCCGACCCAAATTCCCCCCCAAAAACCCCCCAAAACCCCCAAAATTCCAAAAAAAACCCCCCCAGAGACCCCCAAAAATCCCCTTAAAGACCCAAAATTCCCAAATAAAAGCCCCAAACCCCCTAAATCTCCTCAGGACCCCTGAAAAGCCACCCCTTAGCCCCGCCCACTCCCCCTCTAGCCCCGCCCATTTCCCCTTTAGCCCCGCCCCCTCCCGGCCCTGCCGACCCAAATTCCCCCCCAAAAACCCCCCAAAACCCCCAAAATTCCAAAAAAAAACCCCCCAGAGACCCCCAAAAATCCCCTTAAAGGCCCAAAATTCCCAAATAAAAGCCCCAAACCCCCTAAATCTCCTCAGGACCCCTGCAAAGCCACCCCTTAGCCCCGCCCATTTCCCCTTTAGCCCCGCCCCCTCCCGGCCCTGCCGACCCAAATTCCCCCCCAAAAACCCCCCAAAACCCCCAAAATTCCAAAAAAAACCCCCCCAGAGACCCCCAAAAATCCCCTTAAAGACCCAACATTCCCAAATAAAAGCCCCAAACCCCCTAAATCTCCTCAGGACCCCTGCAAAGCCACCCCTTAGCCCCGCCCACTCCCCCTCTAGCCCCGCCCATTTCCCCTTTAGCCCCGCCCCCTCCCGGCCCTGCCGACCCAAATTCCCCCCCAAAAACCCCCCAAAACCCCCAAAATTCCAAAAAAAACCCCCCAGAGACCCCCAAAAATCCCCTTAAAGACCCAAAATTCCCAAATAAAAGCCCCAAACCCCCTAAATCTCCTCAGGACCCCTGCAAAGCCACCCCTTAGCCCCGCCCATTTCCCCTTTAGCCCCGCCCCCTCCCGGCCCTGCCGACCCAAATTCCCCCCCAAAAACCCCCCAAAACCCCCAAAATTCCAGAAAAAAACCCCCCAGAGACCCCCAAAAATCCCCTTAAAGACCCAACATTCCCAAATAAAAGCCCCAAACCCCCTAAATCTCCTCAGGACCCCTGCAAAGCCACCCCTTAGCCCCGCCCATTTCCCCTTTAGCCCCGCCCCCTCCCGGCCCTGCCGACCCAAATTCCCCCCCAAAAACCCCCCAAAACCCCCAAAATTCCAAAAAAAACCCCCCCAGAGACCCCCAAAAATCCCCTTAAAGACCCAAAATTCCCAAATAAAAGCCCCAAACCCCCTAAATCTCCTCAGGACCCCTGCAAAGCCACCCCTTAGCCCCGCCCATTTCCCCTTTAGCCCCGCCCCCTCCCGGCCCTGCCGACCCAAATTCCCCCCCAAAAACCCCCCAAAACCCCCAAAATTCCAAAAAAAAACCCCCCAGAGACCCCCAAAAATCCCCTTAAAGACCCAAAATTCCCAAATAAAAGCCCCAAACCCCCTAAATCTCCTCAGAACCCCTGCAAAGCCACCCCTTAGCCCCGCCCATTTCCCCTTTAGCCCCGCCCCCTCCCGGCCCTGCCGACCCAAATTCCCCCCGAAAAACCCCCCAAAACCCCCAAAATTCCAAAAAAAACCCCCCAAGAGACCCCCAAAAATCCCCTTAAAGACCCAACATTCCCAAATAAAAGCCCCAAACCCCCTAAATCTCCTCAGGACCCCTGCAAAGCCACCCCTTAGCCCCGCCCACTCCCCCTCTAGCCCCGCCCATTTCCCCTTTAGCCCCGCCCCCTCCCGGCCCTGCCGACCCAAATTCCCCCCCAAAAACCCCCCAAAACCCCCAAAATTCCAAAAAAAACCCCCCAGAGACCCCCAAAAATCCCCTTAAAGACCCAAAATTCCCAAATAAAAGCCCCAAACCCCCTAAATCTCCTCAGGACCCCTGCAAAGCCACCCCTTAGCCCCGCCCATTTCCCCTTTAGCCCCGCCCCCTCCCGGCCCTGCCGACCCAAATTCCCCCCCCAAAACCCCCCAAAACCCCCAAAATTCCAGAAAAAACCCCCCCAGAGACCCCCAAAAATCCCCTTAAAGACCCAAAATTCCCAAATAAAAGCCCCAAACCCCCTAAATCTCCTCAGGACCCCTGCAAAGCCACCCCTTAGCCCCGCCCACTCCCCCTCTAGCCCCGCCCATTTCCCCTTTAGCCCCGCCCCCTCCCGGCCCTGCCGACCCAAATTCCCCCCCAGAAACCCCCCAAAACCCCCAAAATTCCAGAAAAAAAAACCCCAGAGACCCCCAAAAATCCCCTTAAAGACCCAAAATTCCCAAATAAAAGCCCCAAACCCCCTAAATCTCCTCAGAACCCCTGCAAAGCCACCCCTTAGCCCCGCCCATTTCCCCTTTAGCCCCGCCCCCTCCCGGCCCTGCCGACCCAAATTCCCCCCCAAAAACCCCCCAAAACCCCCAAAATTCCAGAAAAAAACCCCCCAGAGACCCCCAAAAATCCCCTTAAAGACCCAACATTCCCAAATAAAAGCCCCAAACCCCCTAAATCTCCTCAGGACCCCTGCAAAGCCACCCCTTAGCCCCGCCCATTTCCCCTTTAGCCCCGCCCCCTCCCGGCCCTGCCGACCCAAATTCCCCCCCAAAAACCCCCCAAAACCCCCAAAATTCCAAAAAAAACCCCCCCAGAGACCCCCAAAAATCCCCTTAAAGACCCAAAATTCCCAAATAAAAGCCCCAAACCCCCTAAATCTCCTCAGGACCCCTGCAAAGCCACCCCTTAGCCCCGCCCATTTCCCCTTTAGCCCCGCCCCCTCCCGGCCCTGCCGACCCAAATTCCCCCCCAAAAACCCCCCAAAACCCCCAAAATTCCAAAAAAAAACCCCCCAGAGACCCCCAAAAATCCCCTTAAAGACCCAAAATTCCCAAATAAAAGCCCCAAACCCCCTAAATCTCCTCAGGACCCCTGCAAAGCCACCCCTTAGCCCCGCCCATTTCCCCTTTAGCCCCGCCCCCTCCCGGCCCTGCCGACCCAAATTCCCCCCCAAAAACCCCCCAAAACCCCCAAAATTCCAGAAAAAAAACCCCCAGAGACCCCCAAAAATCCCCTTAAAGACCCAACATTCCCAAATAAAAGCCCCAAACCCCCTAAATCTCCTCAGGACCCCTGCAAAGCCACCCCTTAGCCCCGCCCATTTCCCCTTTAGCCCCACCCCCTCCCGGCCCTGCCGACCCAAATTCCCCCCCAAAAACCCCCCAAAACCCCCAAAATTCCAAAAAAAACCCCCCCAGAGACCCCCAAAAATCCCCTTAAAGACCCAAAATTCCCAAATAAAAGCCCCAAACCCCCTAAATCTCCTCAGGACCCCTGCAAAGCCACCCCTTAGCCCCGCCCATTTCCCCTTTAGCCCCGCCCCCTCCCGGCCCTGCCGACCCAAATTCCCCCCCAAAAACCCCCCAAAACCCCCAAAATTCCAAAAAAAACCCCCCCAGAGACCCCCAAAAATCCCCTTAAAGACCCAAAATTCCCAAATAAAAGCCCCAAACCCCCTAAATCTCCTCAGGACCCCTGCAAAGCCACACCTTAGCCCCGCCCATTTCCCCTTTAGCCCCGCCCCCTCCCGGCCCTGCCGACCCAAATTCCCCCCCAAAAACCCCCCAAAACCCCCAAAATTCCAAAAAAAACCCCCCCAGAGACCCCCAAAAATCCCCTTAAAGACCCAAAATTCCCAAATAAAAGCCCCAAACCCCCTAAATCTCCTCAGGACCCCTGCAAAGCCACCCCTTAGCCCCGCCCATTTCCCCTTTAGCCCCGCCCCCTCCCGGCCCTGCCGACCCAAATTCCCCCCCAAAAACCCCCAAAACCCCCAAAATTCCAAAAAAAACCCCCCCAGAGACCCCCAAAAATCCCCTTAAAGACCCAAAATTCCCAAATAAAAGCCCCAAACCCCCTAAATTTCCTCAGGACCCCTGCACAGCCACCCCTTAGCCCCGCCCATTTCCCCTTTAGCCCCGCCCCCTCCCGGCCCTGCCGACCCAAATTCCCCCCCAAAAACCCCCCAAAACCCCCAAAATTCAAAAAAAAACCCCCCAGAGACCCCCAAAAATCCCCTTAAAGACCCAAAATTCCCAAATAAAAGCCCCAAACCCCCTAAATCTCCTCAGGACCCCTGCAAAGCCACCCCTTAGCCCCGCCCACTCCCCCTCTAGCCCCGCCCATTTCCCCTTTAGCCCCGCCCCCTCCCGGCCCTGCCGACCCAAATTCCCCCCCAAAAACCCCCCAAAACCCCCAAAATTCCAGAAAAAAAACCCCCAGAGACCCCCAAAAATCCCCTTAAAGACCCAACATTCCCAAATAAAAGCCCCAAACCCCCTAAATCTCCTCAGGACCCCTGCAAAGCCACCCCTTAGCCCCGCCCATTTCCCCTTTAGCCCCGCCCCCTCCCGGCCCTGCCGACCCAAATTCCCCCCCAAAAACCCCCCAAAACCCCCAAAATTCCAAAAAAAAACCCCCCAGAGACCCCCAAAAATCCCCTTAAAGACCCAAAATTCCCAAATAAAAGCCCCAAACCCCCTAAATCTCCTCAGGACCCCTGCAAAGCCACCCCTTAGCCCCGCCCATTTCCCCTTTAGCCCCGCCCCCTCCCGGCCCTGCCGACCCAAATTCCCCCCCAAAAACCCCCCAAAACCCCCAAAATTCCAAAAAAAAACCCCCCAGAGACCCCCAAAAATCCCCTTAAAGACCCAAAATTCCCAAATAAAAGCCCCAAACCCCCTAAATCTCCTCAGGACCCCTGCAAAGCCACCCCTTAGCCCCGCCCATTTCCCCTTTAGCCCCGCCCCCTCCCGGCCCTGCCGACCCAAATTCCCCCCCAAAAACCCCCCAAAACCCCCAAAATTCCAGAAAAAAACCCCCCAGAGACCCCCAAAAATCCCCTTAAAGACCCAACATTCCCAAATAAAAGCCCCAAACCCCCTAAATCTCCTCAGGACCCCTGCAAAGCCACCCCTTAGCCCCGCCCATTTCCCCTTTAGCCCCGCCCCCTCCCGGCCCTGCCGACCCAAATTCCCCCCCCAAAACCCCCCAAAACCCCCAAAATTCCAAAAAAAAACCCCCCAGAGACCCCCAAAAATCCCCTTAAAGACCCAAAATTCCCAAATAAAAGCCCCAAACCCCCTAAATCTCCTCAGGACCCCTGCAAAGCCACCCCTTAGCCCCGCCCACTCCCCCTCTAGCCCCGCCCATTTCCCCTTTAGCCCCGCCCCCTCCCGGCCCTGCTGACCCAAATTCCCCCCCAAAAACCCCCCAAAACCCCCAAAATTCCAGAAAAAAAACCCCCAGAGACCCCCAAAAATCCCCTTAAAGACCCAACATTCCCAAATAAAAGCCCCAAACCCCCTAAATCTCCTCAGGACCCCTGCAAAGCCACCCCTTAGCCCCGCCCATTTCCCCTTTAGCCCCGCCCCCTCCCGGCCCTGCCGACCCAAATTCCCCCCCAAAAACCCCCCAAAACCCCCAAAATTCCAAAAAAAAACCCCCCAGAGACCCCCAAAAATCCCCTTAAAGACCCAAAATTCCCAAATAAAAGCCCCAAACCCCCTAAATCTCCTCAGGACCCCTGCAAAGCCACCCCTTAGCCCCGCCCATTTCCCCTTTAGCCCCGCCCCCTCCCGGCCCTGCCGACCCAAATTCCCCCCCAAAAACCCCCCAAAACCCCCAAAATTCCAAAAAAAAACCCCCCAGAGACCCCCAAAAATCCCCTTAAAGACCCAAAATTCCCAAATAAAAGCCCCAAACCCCCTAAATCTCCTCAGGACCCCTGCAAAGCCACCCCTTAGCCCCGCCCATTTCCCCTTTAGCCCCGCCCCCTCCCGGCCCTGCCGACCCAAATTCCCCCCCAAAAACCCCCCAAAACCCCCAAAATTCCAGAAAAAAAACCCCCAGAGACCCCCAAAAATCCCCTTAAAGACCCAACATTCCCAAATAAAAGCCCCAAACCCCCTAAATCTCCTCAGGACCCCTGCAAAGCCACCCCTTAGCCCCGCCCATTTCCCCTTTAGCCCCGCCCCCTCCCGGCCCTGCCGACCCAAATTCCCCCCCAAAAACCCCCCAAAACCCCCAAAATTCCAAAAAAAAACCCCCCCAGAGACCCCCAAAAATCCCCTTAAAGACCCAAAATTCCCAAATAAAAGCCCCAAACCCCCTAAATCTCCTCAGGACCCCTGCAAAGCCACCCCTTAGCCCCGCCCATTTCCCCTTTAGCCCCGCCCCCTCCCGGCCCTGCCGACCCAAATTCCCCCCCAAAAACCCCCCAAAACCCCCAAAATTCCAAAAAAAACCCCCCCAGAGACCCCCAAAAATCCCCTTAAAGACCCAAAATTCCCAAATAAAAGCCCCAAACCCCCTAAATCTCCTCAGGACCCCTGCAAAGCCACACCTTAGCCCCGCCCATTTCCCCTTTAGCCCCGCCCCCTCCCGGCCCTGCCGACCCAAATTCCCCCCCAAAAACCCCCCAAAACCCCCAAAATTCCAAAAAAAACCCCCCCAGAGACCCCCAAAAATCCCCTTAAAGACCCAAAATTCCCAAATAAAAGCCCCAAACCCCCTAAATCTCCTCAGGACCCCTGCAAAGCCACCCCTTAGCCCCGCCCATTTCCCCTTTAGCCCCGCCCCCTCCCGGCCCTGCCGACCCAAATTCCCCCCCAAAAACCCCCCAAAACCCCCAAAATTCCAAAAAAAAACCCCCCCAGAGACCCCCAAAAATCCCCTTAAAGACCCAAAATTCCCAAATAAAAGCCCCAAACCCCCTAAATCTCCTCAGGACCCCTGCAAAGCCACCCCTTAGCCCCGCCCATTTCCCCTTTAGCCCCGCCCCCTCCCGGCCCTGCCGACCCAAATTCCCCCCCAAAAACCCCCCAAAACCCCCAAAATTCCAAAAAAAAACCCCCCAGAGACCCCCAAAAATCCCCTTAAAGACCCAAAATTCCCAAATAAAAGCCCCAAACCCCCTAAATCTCCTCAGGACCCCTGCAAAGCCACCCCTTAGCCCCGCCCATTTCCCCTTTAGCCCCGCCCCCTCCCGGCCCTGCCGACCCAAATTCCCCCCCAAAAACCCCCAAAACCCCCAAAATTCCAAAAAAAACCCCCCCAGAGACCCCCAAAAATCCCCTTAAAGACCCAAAATTCCCAAATAAAAGCCCCAAACCCCCTAAATCTCCTCAGGACCCCTGCAAAGCCACCCCTTAGCCCCGCCCATTTCCCCTTTAGCCCCGCCCCCTCCCGGCCCTGCCGACCCAAATTCCCCCCCAAAAACCCCCCAAAACCCCCAAAATTCCAAAAAAAACCCCCCCAGAGACCCCCAAAAATCCCCTTAAAGACCCAAAATTCCCAAATAAAAGCCCCAAACCCCCTAAATCTCCTCAGGACCCCTGCAAAGCCACCCCTTAGCCCCGCCCACTCCCCCTCTAGCCCCGCCCATTTCCCCTTTAGCCCCGCCCCCTCCCGGCCCTGCCGACCCAAATTCCCCCCCAAAAACCCCCCAAAACCCCCAAAATTCCAAAAAAAAACCCCCCAGAGACCCCCAAAAATCCCCTTAAAGACCCAAAATTCCCAAATAAAAGCCCCAAACCCCCTAAATCTCCTCAGGACCCCTGCAAAGCCACACCTTAGCCCCGCCCATTTCCCCTTTAGCCCCGCCCCCTCCCGGCCCTGCCGACCCAAATTCCCCCCCAAAAACCCCCCAAAACCCCCAAATATCCAAAAAAAAACCCCCCAGAGACCCCCAAAAATCCCCTTAAAGACCCAAAATTCCCAAATAAAAGCCCCAAACCCCCTAAATCTCCTCAGGACCCCTGCAAAGCCACCCCTTAGCCCCGCCCACTCCCCCTCTAGCCCCGCCCATTTCCCCTTTAGCCCCGCCCCCTCCCGGCCCTGCCGACCCAAATTCCCCCCCAAAAACCCCCCAAAACCCCCAAAATTCCAGAAAAAAACCCCCCAGAGACCCCCAAACATCCCCTTAAAGACCCAACATTCCCAAATAAAAGCCCCAAACCCCCTAAATCTCCTCAGGACCCCTGCAAAGCCACCCCTTAGCCCCGCCCACTCCCCCTCTAGCCCCGCCCATTTCCCCTTTAGCCCCGCCCCCTCCCGGCCCTGCCGACCCAAATTCCCCCCCAAAAACCCCCCAAAACCCCCAAAATTCCAAAAAAAACCCCCCAGAGACCCCAAAAATCCCCTTAAAGACCCAAAATTCCCAAATAAAAGCCCCAAACCCCCTAAATCTCCTCAGGACCCCTGCAAAGCCACCCCTTAGCCCCGCCCATTTCCCCTTTAGCCCCGCCCCCTCCCGGCCCTGCCGACCCAAATTCCCCCCCAAAAACCCCCCAAAACCCCCAAAATTCCAAAAAAAACCCCCCAGAGACCCCCAAAAATCCCCTTAAAGACCCAAAATTCCCAAATAAAAGCCCCAAACCCCCTAAATCTCCTCAGGACCCCTGCAAAGCCACCCCTTAGCCCCGCCCATTTCCCCTTTAGCCCCGCCGCCTCCCGGCCCTGCCGACCCAAATTCCCCCCCAAAAACCCCCCAAAACCCCCAAAATTCCAAAAAAAAACCCCCCAGAGACCCCCAAAAATCCCCTTAAAGACCCAAAATTCCCAAATAAAAGCCCCAAACCCCCTAAATCTCCTCAGGACCCCTGCAAAGCCACCCCTTAGCCCCGCCCATTTCCCCTTTAGCCCCGCCCCCTCCCGGCCCTGCCGACCCAAATTCCCCCCCAAAAACCCCCCAAAACCCCCAAAATTCCAGAAAAAAACCCCCCAGAGACCCCCAAAAATCCCCTTAAAGACCCAACATTCCCAAATAAAAGCCCCAAACCCCCTAAATCTCCTCAGGACCCCTGCAAAGCCACCCCTTAGCCCCGCCCATTTCCCCTTTAGCCCCGCCCCCTCCCGGCCCTGCCGACCCAAATTCCCCCCCAAAAACCCCCCAAAACCCCCAAAATTCCAAAAAAAACCCCCCCAGAGACCCCCAAAAATCCCCTTAAAGACCCAAAATTCCCAAATAAAAGCCCCAAACCCCCTAAATCTCCTCAGGACCCCTGCAAAGCCACCCCTTAGCCCCGCCCATTTCCCCTTTAGCCCCGCCCCCTCCCGGCCCTGCCGACCCAAATTCCCCCCCAAAAACCCCCCAAAACCCCCAAAATTCCAAAAAAAAAACCCCCCAGAGACCCCCAAAAATCCCCTTAAAGACCCAAAATTCCCAAATAAAAGCCCCAAACCCCCTAAATCTCCTCAGGACCCCTGCAAAGCCACCCCTTAGCCCCGCCCATTTCCCCTTTAGCCCCGCCCCCTCCCGGCCCTGCCGACCCAAATTCCCCCCCAAAAACCCCCAAAACCCCCAAAATTCCAAAAAAAACCCCCCCAGAGACCCCCAAAAATCCCCTCAAAGACCCAAAATTCCCAAATAAAAGCCCCAAACCCCCTAAATCTCCTCAGGACCCCTGCAAAGCCACCCCTCAGCCCCGCCCATTTCCCCTTTAGCCCCGCCCCCTCCCGGCCCTGCCGACCCAAATTCCCCCCCAAAAACCCCCCAAAACCCCCAAAATTCCAGAAAAAAACCCCCCAGAGACCCCCAAAAATCCCCTTAAAGACCCAACATTCCCAAATAAAAGCCCCAAACCCCCTAAATCTCCTCAGGACCCCTGCAAAGCCACCCCTTAGCCCCGCCCATTTCCCCTTTAGCCCCGCCCCCTCCCGGCCCTGCCGACCCAAATTCCCCCCCCAAAACCCCCCAAAACCCCCAAAATTCCAAAAAAAACCCCCCCAGAGACCCCCAAAAATCCCCTTAAAGACCCAAAATTCCCAAATAAAAGCCCCAAACCCCCTAAATCTCCTCAGGACCCCTGCAAAGCCACCCCTTAGCCCCGCCCACTCCCCCTCTAGCCCCGCCCATTTCCCCTTTAGCCCCGCCCCCTCCCGGCCCTGCCGACCCAAATTCCCCCCCAAAAACCCCCCAAAACCCCCAAAATTCCAAAAAAAAACCCCCCAGAGACCCCCAAAAATCCCCTTAAAGACCCAAAATTCCCAAATAAAAGCCCCAAACCCCCTAAATCTCCTCAGGACCCCTGCAAAGCCACCCCTTAGCCCCGCCCATTTCCCCTTTAGCCCCGCCCCCTCCCGGCCCTGCCGACCCAAATTCCCCCCCAAAAACCCCCCAAAACCCCCAAAATTCCAAAAAAAAACCCCCCAGAGACCCCCAAAAATCCCCTTAAAGACCCAAAATTCCCAAATAAAAGCCCCAAACCCCCTAAATCTCCTCAGGACCCCTGCAAAGCCACCCCTTAGCCCCGCCCATTTCCCCTTTAGCCCCGCCCCCTCCCGGCCCTGCCGACCCAAATTCCCCCCCAAAAACCCCCCAAAACCCCCAAAATTCCAGAAAAAAAACCCCCAGAGACCCCCAAAAATCCCCTTAAAGACCCAACATTCCCAAATAAAAGCCCCAAACCCCCTAAATCTCCTCAGGACCCCTGCAAAGCCACCCCTTAGCCCCGCCCATTTCCCCTTTAGCCCCGCCCCCTCCCGGCCCTGCCGACCCAAATTCCCCCCCAAAAACCCCCCAAAACCCCCAAAATTCCAAAAAAAACCCCCCCAGAGACCCCCAAAAATCCCCTTAAAGACCCAAAATTCCCAAATAAAAGCCCCAAACCCCCTAAATCTCCTCAGGACCCCTGCAAAGCCACCCCTTAGCCCCGCCCATTTCCCCTTTATCCCCGCCCCCTCCCGGCCCTGCCGACCCAAATTCCCCCCCAAAAACCCCCCAAAACCCCCAAAATTCCAAAAAAAACCCCCCCAGAGACCCCCAAAAATCCCCTTAAAGACCCAAAATTCCCAAATAAAAGCCCCAAACCCCCTAAATCTCCTCAGGACCCCTGCAAAGCCACACCTTAGCCCCGCCCATTTCCCCTTTAGCCCCGCCCCCTCCCGGCCCTGCCGACCCAAATTCCCCCCCAAAAACCCCCCAAAACCCCCAAAATTCCAAAAAAAAACCCCCCAGAGACCCCCAAAAATCCCCTTAAAGACCCAAAATTCCCAAATAAAAGCCCCAAACCCCCTAAATCTCCTCAGGACCCCTGCAAAGCCACCCCTTAGCCCCGCCCATTTCCCCTTTAGCCCCGCCCCCTCCCGGCCCTGCCGACCCAAATTCCCCCCCAAAAACCCCCCAAAACCCCCAAAATTCCAAAAAAAACCCCCCCAGAGACCCCCAAAAATCCCCTCAAAGACCCAAAATTCCCAAATAAAAGCCCCAAACCCCCTAAATCTCCTCAGGACCCCTGCAAAGCCACCCCTCAGCCCCGCCCATTTCCCCTTTAGCCCCGCCCCCTCCCGGCCCTGCCGACCCAAATTCCCCCCCAAAAACCCCCCAAAACCCCCAAAATTCCAGAAAAAAACCCCCCAGAGACCCCCAAAAATCCCCTTAAAGACCCAACATTCCCAAATAAAAGCCCCAAACCCCCTAAATCTCCTC
Source organism: Aphelocoma coerulescens (assembly GCF_041296385.1). Taxonomy (NCBI): domain Eukaryota; kingdom Metazoa; phylum Chordata; class Aves; order Passeriformes; family Corvidae; genus Aphelocoma; species Aphelocoma coerulescens. Next base: position 385,380 of record NC_091038.1, read on the forward strand.
AGGACCCCTGCAAAGCCACACCTTAGCCCCGCCCATTTCCCCTTTAGCCCCGCCCCCTCCCGGCCCTGCCGACCCAAATTCCCCCCCCAAAACCCCCCAAAACCCCCAAAATTCCAAAAAAAACCCCCCCAGAGACCCCCAAAAATCCCCTTAAAGACCCAAAATTCCCAAATAAAAGCCCCAAACCCCCTAAATCTCCTCAGGACCCCTGCAAAGCCACCCCTTAGCCCCGCCCACTCCCCCTCTAGCCCCGCCCATTTCCCCTTTAGCCCCGCCCCCTCCCGGCCATGCCGACCCAAATTCCCCCCCAAAAACCCCCCAAAACCCCCAAAATTCCAAAAAAAAACCCCCCAGAGACCCCCAAAAATCCCCTTAAAGGCCCAAAATTCCCAAATAAAAGCCCCAAACCCCCTAAATCTCCTCAGGACCCCTGCAAAGCCACACCTTAGCCCCGCCCATTTCCCCTTTAGCCCCGCCCCCTCCCGGCCCTGCCGACCCAAATTCCCCCCCAAAAACCCCCCAAAACCCCCAAAATTCAAAAAAAAAACCCCCCAGAGACCCCCAAAAATCCCCTTAAAGACCCAAAATTCCCAAATAAAAGCCCCAAACCCCCTAAATCTCCTCAGGACCCCTGCAAAGCCACCCCTTAGCCCCGCCCATTTCCCCTTTAGCCCCGCCCCCTCCCGGCCCTGCCGACCCAAATTCCCCCCCAAAAACCCCCCAAAACCCCCAAAATTCCAAAAAAAAACCCCCCAGAGACCCCCAAAAATCCCCTTAAAGACCCAACATTCCCAAATAAAAGCCCCAAACCCCCTAAATCTCCTCAGGACCCCTGCAAAGCCACCCCTTAGCCCCGCCCATTTCCCCTTTAGCCCCGCCCCCTCCCGGCCCTGCCGACCCAAATTCCCCCCCAAAAACCCCCCAAAACCCCCAAAATTCCAGAAAAAAAACCCCCAGAGACCCCCAAAAATCCCCTTAAAGACCCAACATTCCCAAATAAAAGCCCCAAACCCCCTAAATCTCCTCAGGACCCCTGCAAAGCCACCCCTTAGCCCCGCCCATTTCCCCTTTAGCCCCGCCCCCTCCCGGCCCTGCCGACCCAAATTCCCCCCCAAAAACCCCCCAAAACCCCCAAAATTCCAAAAAAAACCCCCCCAGAGACCCCCAAAAATCCCCTTAAAGACCCAAAATTCCCAAATAAAAGCCCCAAACCCCCTAAATCTCCTCAGGACCCCTGCAAAGCCACCCCTTAGCCCCGCCCATTTCCCCTTTAGCCCCGCCCCCTCCCGGCCCTGCCGACCCAAATTCCCCCCCAAAAACCCCCCAAAACCCCCAAAATTCCAAAAAAAACCCCCCCAGAGACCCCCAAAAATCCCCTTAAAGACCCAAAATTCCCAAATAAAAGCCCCAAACCCCCTAAATCTCCTCAGGACCCCTGCAAAGCCACACCTTAGCCCCGCCCATTTCCCCTTTAGCCCCGCCCCCTCCCGGCCCTGCCGACCCAAATTCCCCCCCAAAAACCCCCCAAAACCCCCAAAATTCCAAAAAAAAACCCCCCAGAGACCCCCAAAAATCCCCTTAAAGACCCAAAATTCCCAAATAAAAGCCCCAAACCCCCTAAATCTCCTCAGGACCCCTGCAAAGCCACCCCTTAGCCCCGCCCATTTCCCCTTTAGCCCCGCCCCCTCCCGGCCCTGCCGACCCAAATTCCCCCCCAAAAACCCCCCAAAACCCCCAAAATTCCAAAAAAAACCCCCCCAGAGACCCCCAAAAATCCCCTTAAAGACCCAACATTCCCAAATAAAAGCCCCAAACCCCCTAAATCTCCTCAGGACCCCTGCAAAGCCACCCCTTAGCCCCGCCCATTTCCCCTTTAGCCCCGCCCCCTCCCGGCCCTGCCGACCCAAATTCCCCCCCAAAAACCCCCCAAAACCCCCAAAATTCCAAAAAAAAACCCCCCAGAGACCCCCAAAAATCCCCTTAAAGACCCAAAATTCCCAAATAAAAGCCCCAAACCCCCTAAATCTCCTCAGGACCCCTGCAAAGCCACCCCTTAGCCCCGCCCATTTCCCCTTTAGCCCCGCCCCCTCCCGGCCCTGCCGACCCAAATTCCCCCCCAAAAACCCCCCAAAACCCCCAAAATTCCAAAAAAAACCCCCCCAGAGACCCCCAAAAATCCCCTTAAAGACCCAAAATTCCCAAATAAAAGCCCCAAACCCCCTAAATCTCCTCAGGACCCCTGCAAAGCCACCCCTTAGCCCCGCCCATTTCCCCTTTAGCCCCGCCCCCTCCCGGCCCTGCCGACCCAAATTCCCCCCCAAAAACCCCCCAAAACCCCCAAAATTCCAAAAAAAAACCCCCCAGAGACCCCCAAAAATCCCCTTAAAGACCCAAAATTCCCAAATAAAAGCCCCAAACCCCCTAAATCTCCTCAGGACCCCTGCAAAGCCACCCCTTAGCCCCGCCCATTTCCCCTTTAGCCCCGCCCCCTCCCGGCCCTGCTGACCCAAAATCCCCCCCAAAAACCCCCAAAACCCCCAAAATTCCAAAAAAAACCCCCCCAGAGACCCCCAAAAATCCCCTTAAAGACCCAAAATTCCCAAATAAAAGCCCCAAACCCCCTAAATCTCCTCAGGACCCCTGCACAGCCACCCCTTAGCCCCGCCCATTTCCCCTTTAGCCCCGCCCCCTCCCGGCCCTGCCGACCCAAATTCCCCCCCAAAAACCCCCCAAAACCCCCAAAATTCCAGAAAAAAACCCCCCAGAGACCCCCAAAAATCCCCTTAAAGACCCAACATTCCCAAATAAAAGCCCCAAACCCCCTAAATCTCCTCAGGACCCCTGCAAAGCCACCCCTTAGCCCCGCCCATTTCCCCTTTAGCCCCGCCCCCTCCCGGCCCTGCCGACCCAAATTCCCCCCCAAAAACCCCCCAAAACCCCCAAAATTCCAAAAAAAACCCCCCCAGAGACCCCCAAAAATCCCCTTAAAGACCCAAAATTCCCAAATAAAAGCCCCAAACCCCCTAAATCTCCTCAGGACCCCTGCAAAGCCACCCCTTAGCCCCGCCCACTCCCTCTCTAGCCCCGCCCATTTCCCCTTTAGCCCCGCCCCCTCCCGGCCATGCCGACCCAAATTCCCCCCCAAAAACCCCCCAAAACCCCCAAAATTCCAAAAAAAAACCCCCCAGAGACCCCCAAAAATCCCCTTAAAGGCCCAAAATTCCCAAATAAAAGCCCCAAACCCCCTAAATCTCCTCAGGACCCCTGCAAAGCCACACCTTAGCCCCGCCCATTTCCCCTTTAGCCCCGCCCCCTCCCGGCCATGCCGACCCAAATTCCCCCCCAAAAACCCCCCAAAACCCCCAAAATTCCAAAAAAAAACCCCCCAGAGACCCCCAAAAATCCCCTTAAAGGCCCAAAATTCCCAAATAAAAGCCCCAAACCCCCTAAATCTCCTCAGGACCCCTGCAAAGCCACACCTTAGCCCCGCCCATTTCCCCTTTAGCCCCGCCCCCTCCCGGCCCTGCCGACCCAAATTCCCCCCCAAAAACCCCCCAAAACCCCCAAAATTCCAAAAAAAAACCCCCCAGAGACCCCCAAAAATCCCCTTAAAGACCCAAAATTCCCAAATAAAAGCCCCAAACCCCCTAAATCTCCTCAGGACCCCTGCAAAGCCACCCCTTAGCCCCGCCCATTTCCCCTTTAGCCCCGCCCCCTCCCGGCCCTGCCGACCCAAATTCCCCCCCAAAAACCCCCCAAAACCCCCAAAATTCCAGAAAAAAAACCCCCAGAGACCCCCAAAAATCCCCTTAAAGACCCAACATTCCCAAATAAAAGCCCCAAACCCCCTAAATCTCCTCAGGACCCCTGCAAAGCCACCCCTTAGCCCCGCCCATTTCCCCTTTAGCCCCGCCCCCTCCCGGCCCTGCCGACCCAAATTCCCCCCCAAAAACCCCCCAAAACCCCCAAAATTCCAAAAAAAACCCCCCCAGAGACCCCCAAAAATCCCCTTAAAGACCCAAAATTCCCAAATAAAAGCCCCAAACCCCCTAAATCTCCTCAGGACCCCTGCAAAGCCACCCCTTAGCCCCGCCCATTTCCCCTTTAGCCCCGCCCCCTCCCGGCCCTGCCGACCCAAATTCCCCCCCAAAAACCCCCCAAAACCCCCAAAATTCCAAAAAAAACCCCCCCAGAGACCCCCAAAAATCCCCTTAAAGACCCAAAATTCCCAAATAAAAGCCCCAAACCCCCTAAATCTCCTCAGGACCCCTGCAAAGCCACACCTTAGCCCCGCCCATTTCCCCTTTAGCCCCGCCCCCTCCCGGCCCTGCCGACCCAAATTCCCCCCCAAAAACCCCCCAAAACCCCCAAAATTCCAAAAAAAAACCCCCCAGAGACCCCCAAAAATCCCCTTAAAGACCCAAAATTCCCAAATAAAAGCCCCAAACCCCCTAAATCTCCTCAGGACCCCTGCAAAGCCACCCCTTAGCCCCGCCCATTTCCCCTTTAGCCCCGCCCCCTCCCGGCCCTGCCGACCCAAATTCCCCCCCAAAAACCCCCCAAAACCCCCAAAATTCCAAAAAAAAACCCCCCAGAGACCCCCAAAAATCCCCTTAAAGACCCAACATTCCCAAATAAAAGCCCCAAACCCCCTAAATCTCCTCAGGACCCCTGCAAAGCCACCCCTTAGCCCCGCCCATTTCCCCTTTAGCCCCGCCCCCTCCCGGCCCTGCCGACCCAAATTCCCCCCCAAAAACCCCCCAAAACCCCCAAAATTCCAAAAAAAAACCCCCCAGAGACCCCCAAAAATCCCCTTAAAGACCCAAAATTCCCAAATAAAAGCCCCAAACCCCCTAAATCTCCTCAGGACCCCTGCAAAGCCACCCCTTAGCCCCGCCCATTTCCCCTTTAGCCCCGCCCCCTCCCGGCCCTGCCGACCCAAATTCCCCCCCAAAAACCCCCCAAAACCCCCAAAATTCCAAAAAAAAACCCCCCAGAGACCCCCAAAAATCCCCTTAAAGACCCAAAATTCCCAAATAAAAGCCCCAAACCCCCTAAATCTCCTCAGGACCCCTGCAAAGCCACCCCTTAGCCCCGCCCACTCCCCCTCTAGCCCCGCCCATTTCCCCTTTAGCCCCGCCCCCTCCCGGCCCTGCTGACCCAAATTCCCCCCCAAAAACCCCCCAAAACCCCCAAAATTCCAAAAAAAACCCCCCCAGAGACCCCCAAAAATCCCCTTAAAGACCCAAAATTCCCAAATAAAAGCCCCAAACCCCCTAAATCTCCTCAGGACCCCTGCAAAGCCACCCCTTAGCCCCGCCCATTTCCCCTTTAGCCCCGCCCCCTCCCGGCCCTGCCGACCCAAATTCCCCCCCAAAAACCCCCAAAACCCCCAAAATTCCAAAAAAAACCCCCCCAGAGACCCCCAAAAATCCCCTTAAAGACCCAACATTCCCAAATAAAAGCCCCAAACCCCCTAAATCTCCTCAGGACCCCTGCAAAGCCACCCCTTAGCCCCGCCCACTCCCCCTCTAGCCCCGCCCATTTCCCCTTTAGCCCCGCCCCCTCCCGGCCCTGCTGACCCAAATTCCCCCCCAAAAACCCCCCAAAACCCCCAAAATTCCAGAAAAAAAACCCCCAGAGACCCCCAAAAATCCCCTTAAAGACCCAACATTCCCAAATAAAAGCCCCAAACCCCCTAAATCTCCTCAGGACCCCTGCAAAGCCACCCCTTAGCCCCGCCCATTTCCCCTTTAGCCCCGCCCCCTCCCGGCCCTGCCGACCCAAATTCCCCCCCAAAAACCCCCCAAAACCCCCAAAATTCCAAAAAAAAACCCCCCAGAGACCCCCAAAAATCCCCTTAAAGACCCAAAATTCCCAAATAAAAGCCCCAAACCCCCTAAATCTCCTCAGGACCCCTGCAAAGCCACCCCTTAGCCCCGCCCATTTCCCCTTTAGCCCCGCCCCCTCCCGGCCCTGCCGACCCAAATTCCCCCCCAAAAACCCCCCAAAACCCCCAAAATTCCAAAAAAAAACCCCCCAGAGACCCCCAAAAATCCCCTTAAAGACCCAAAATTCCCAAATAAAAGCCCCAAACCCCCTAAATCTCCTCAGGACCCCTGCAAAGCCACCCCTTAGCCCCGCCCATTTCCCCTTTAGCCCCGCCCCCTCCCGGCCCTGCCGACCCAAATTCCCCCCCAAAAACCCCCCAAAACCCCCAAAATTCCAAAAAAAAACCCCCCAGAGACCCCCAAAAATCCCCTTAAAGACCCAAAATTCCCAAATAAAAGCCCCAAACCCCCTAAATCTCCTCAGGACCCCTGCAAAGCCACCCCTTAGCCCCGCCCATTTCCCCTTTAGCCCCGCCCCCTCCCGGCCCTGCCGACCCAAATTCCCCCCCAAAAACCCCCCAAAACCCCCAAAATTCCAGAAAAAAAACCCCCAGAGACCCCCAAAAATCCCCTTAAAGACCCAACATTCCCAAATAAAAGCCCCAAACCCCCTAAATCTCCTCAGGACCCCTGCAAAGCCACCCCTTAGCCCCGCCCATTTCCCCTTTAGCCCCGCCCCCTCCCGGCCCTGCCGACCCAAATTCCCCCCCAAAAACCCCCCAAAACCCCCAAAATTCCAAAAAAAACCCCCCCAGAGACCCCCAAAAATCCCCTTAAAGACCCAAAATTCCCAAATAAAAGCCCCAAACCCCCTAAATCTCCTCAGGACCCCTGCAAAGCCACCCCTTAGCCCCGCCCCCTCCCGGCCCTGCCGACCCAAATTCCCCCCCAAAAACCCCCCAAAACCCCCAAAATTCCAAAAAAAACCCCCCCAGAGACCCCCAAAAATCCCCTTAAAGACCCAAAATTCCCAAATAAAAGCCCCAAACCCCCTAAATCTCCTCAGGACCCCTGCAAAGCCACCCCTTAGCCCCGCCCATTTCCCCTTTAGCCCCGCCCCCTCCCGGCCCTGCCGACCCAAATTCCCCCCCAAAAACCCCCCAAAACCCCCAAAATTCCAAAAAAAACCCCCCCAGAGACCCCCAAAAATCCCCTTAAAGACCCAAAATTCCCAAATAAAAGCCCCAAACCCCCTAAATCTCCTCAGGACCCCTGCAAAGCCACCCCTTAGCCCCGCCCATTTCCCCTTTAGCCCCGCCCCCTCCCGGCCCTGCCGACCCAAATTCCCCCCCAAAAACCCCCCAAAACCCCCAAAATTCCAAAAAAAAACCCCCCAGAGACCCCCAAAAATCCCCTTAAAGACCCAAAATTCCCAAATAAAAGCCCCAAACCCCCTAAATCTCCTCAGGACCCCTGCAAAGCCACCCCTTAGCCCCGCCCACTCCCCCTCTAGCCCCGCCCATTTCCCCTTTAGCCCCGCCCCCTCCCGGCCCTGCCGACCCAAATTCCCCCCCAAAAACCCCCCAAAACCCCCAAAATTCCAAAAAAAACCCCCCCAGAGACCCCCAAAAATCCCCTTAAAGACCCAAAATTCCCAAATAAAAGCCCCAAACCCCCTAAATCTCCTCAGGACCCCTGCAAAGCCACCCCTTAGCCCCGCCCATTTCCCCTTTAGCCCCGCCCCCTCCCGGCCCTGCCGACCCAAATTCCCCCCCAAAAACCCCCCAAAACCCCCAAAATTCCAGAAAAAAAACCCCCAGAGACCCCCAAAAATCCCCTTAAAGACCCAACATTCCCAAATAAAAGCCCCAAACCCCCTAAATCTCCTCAGGACCCCTGCAAAGCCACCCCTTAGCCCCGCCCACTCCCCCTCTAGCCCCGCCCATTTCCCCTTTAGCCCCGCCCCCTCCCGGCCCTGCTGACCCAAATTCCCCCCCAAAAACCCCCCAAAACCCCCAAAATTCCAGAAAAAAAACCCCCAGAGACCCCCAAAAATCCCCTTAAAGACCCAACATTCCCAAATAAAAGCCCCAAACCCCCTAAATCTCCTCAGGACCCCTGCAAAGCCACCCCTTAGCCCCGCCCATTTCCCCTTTAGCCCCGCCCCCTCCCGGCCCTGCCGACCCAAATTCCCCCCCAAAAACCCCCCAAAACCCCCAAAATTCCAAAAAAAAACCCCCCAGAGACCCCCAAAAATCCCCTTAAAGACCCAAAATTCCCAAATAAAAGCCCCAAACCCCCTAAATCTCCTCAGGACCCCTGCAAAGCCACCCCTTAGCCCCGCCCATTTCCCCTTTAGCCCCGCCCCCTCCCGGCCCTGCCGACCCAAATTCCCCCCCAAAAACCCCCCAAAACCCCCAAAATTCCAAAAAAAAACCCCCCAGAGACCCCCAAAAATCCCCTTAAAGACCCAAAATTCCCAAATAAAAGCCCCAAACCCCCTAAATCTCCTCAGGACCCCTGCAAAGCCACCCCTTAGCCCCGCCCATTTCCCCTTTAGCCCCGCCCCCTCCCGGCCCTGCCGACCCAAATTCCCCCCCAAAAACCCCCCAAAACCCCCAAAATTCCAGAAAAAAAAACCCCAGAGACCCCCAAAAATCCCCTTAAAGACCCAACATTCCCAAATAAAAGCCCCAAACCCCCTAAATCTCCTCAGGACCCCTGCAAAGCCACCCCTTAGCCCCGCCCATTTCCCCTTTAGCCCCGCCCCCTCCCGGCCCTGCCGACCCAAATTCCCCCCCAAAAACCCCCCAAAACCCCCAAAATTCCAAAAAAAAACCCCCCAGAGACCCCCAAAAATCCCCTTAAAGACCCAAAATTCCCAAATAAAAGCCCCAAACCCCCTAAATCTCCTCAGGACCCCTGCAAAGCCACCCCTTAGCCCCGCCCATTTCCCCTTTAGCCCCGCCCCCTCCCGGCCCTGCCGACCCAAATTCCCCCCCAAAAACCCCCCAAAACCCCCAAAATTCCAGAAAAAAAACCCCCAGAGACCCCCAAAAATCCCCTTAAAGACCCAACATTCCCAAATAAAAGCCCCAAACCCCCTAAATCTCCTCAGGACCCCTGCAAAGCCACCCCTTAGCCCCGCCCATTTCCCCTTTAGCCCCGCCCCCTCCCGGCCCTGCCGACCCAAATTCCCCCCCAAAAACCCCCCAAAACCCCCAAAATTCCAAAAAAAACCCCCCCAGAGACCCCCAAAAATCCCCTTAAAGACCCAAAATTCCCAAATAAAAGCCCCAAACCCCCTAAATCTCCTCAGGACCCCTGCAAAGCCACCCCTTAGCCCCGCCCATTTCCCCTTTAGCCCCGCCCCCTCCCGGCCCTGCCGACCCAAATTCCCCCCCAAAAACCCCCCAAAACCCCCAAAATTCCAAAAAAAACCCCCCCAGAGACCCCCAAAAATCCCCTTAAAGACCCAAAATTCCCAAATAAAAGCCCCAAACCCCCTAAATCTCCTCAGGACCCCTGCAAAGCCACCCCTTAGCCCCGCCCATTTCCCCTTTAGCCCCGCCCCCTCCCGGCCCTGCCGACCCAAATTCCCCCCCAAAAACCCCCCAAAACCCCCAAAATTCCAAAAAAAAACCCCCCAGAGACCCCCAAAAATCCCCTTAAAGACCCAAAATTCCCAAATAAAAGCCCCAAACCCCCTAAATCTCCTCAGGACCCCTGCAAAGCCACCCCTTAGCCCCGCCCATTTCCCCTTTAGCCCCGCCCCCTCCCGGCCCTGCCGACCCAAATTCCCCCCCAAAAACCCCCCAAAACCCCCAAAATTCCAAAAAAAACCCCCCCAGAGACCCCCAAAAATCCCCTTAAAGACCCAAAATTCCCAAATAAAAGCCCCAAACCCCCTAAATCTCCTCAGGACCCCTGCAAAGCCACCCCTTAGCCCCGCCCATTTCCCCTTTAGCCCCGCCCCCTCCCGGCCCTGCCGACCCAAATTCCCCCCCAAAAACCCCCCAAAACCCCCAAAATTCCAAAAAAAAACCCCCCAGAGACCCCCAAAAATCCCCTTAAAGACCCAAAATTCCCAAATAAAAGCCCCAAACCCCCTAAATCTCCTCAGGACCCCTGCAAAGCCACCCCTTAGCCCCGCCCACTCCCCCTCTAGCCCCGCCCATTTCCCCTTTAGCCCCGCCCCCTCCCGGCCCTGCTGACCCAAATTCCCCCCCAAAAACCCCCCAAAACCCCCAAAATTCCAAAAAAAACCCCCCCAGAGACCCCCAAAAATCCCCTTAAAGACCCAAAATTCCCAAATAAAAGCCCCAAACCCCCTAAATCTCCTCAGGACCCCTGCAAAGCCACCCCTTAGCCCCGCCCATTTCCCCTTTAGCCCCGCCCCCTCCCGGCCCTGCCGACCCAAATTCCCCCCCAAAAACCCCCCAAAACCCCCAAAATTCCAGAAAAAAAACCCCCAGAGACCCCCAAAAATCCCCTTAAAGACCCAACATTCCCAAATAAAAGCCCCAAACCCCCTAAATCTCCTCAGGACCCCTGCAAAGCCACCCCTTAGCCCCGCCCACTCCCCCTCTAGCCCCGCCCATTTCCCCTTTAGCCCCGCCCCCTCCCGGCCCTGCCGACCCAAATTCCCCCCCAAAAACCCCCCAAAACCCCCAAAATTCCAAAAAAAAACCCCCCAGAGACCCCCAAAAATCCCCTTAAAGACCCAAAATTCCCAAATAAAAGCCCCAAACCCCCTAAATCTCCTCAGGACCCCTGCAAAGCCACCCCTTAGCCCCGCCCATTTCCCCTTTAGCCCCGCCCCCTCCCGGCCCTGCCGACCCAAATTCCCCCCCAAAAACCCCCCAAAACCCCCAAAATTCCAAAAAAAACCCCCCCAGAGACCCCCAAAAATCCCCTTAAAGACCCAAAATTCCCAAATAAAAGCCCCAAACCCCCTAAATCTCCTCAGGACCCCTGCAAAGCCACACCTTAGCCCCGCCCATTTCCCCTTTAGCCCCGCCCCCTCCCGGCCCTGCCGACCCAAATTCCCCCCCAAAAACCCCCCAAAACCCCCAAAATTCCAAAAAAAAACCCCCCAGAGACCCCCAAAAATCCCCTTAAAGGCCCAAAATTCCCAAATAAAAGCCCCAAACCCCCTAAATCTCCTCAGGACCCCTGCAAAGCCACCCCTTAGCCCCGCCCATTTCCCCTTTAGCCCCGCCCCCTCCCGGCCCTGCCGACCCAAATTCCCCCCCAAAAACCCCCCAAAACCCCCAAATATCCAAAAAAAAAACCCCCAGAGACCCCCAAAAATCCCCTTAAAGACCCAAAATTCCCAAATAAAAGCCCCAAACCCCCTAAATCTCCTCAGGACCCCTGCAAAGCCACCCCTTAGCCCCGCCCATTTCCCCTTTAGCCCCGCCCCCTCCCGGCCCTGCCGACCCAAATTCCCCCCCAAAAACCCCCCAAAACCCCCAAAATTCCAGAAAAAAACCCCCCAGAGACCCCCAAAAATCCCCTTAAAGACCCAACATTCCCAAATAAAAGCCCCAAACCCCCTAAATCTCCTCAGGACCCCTGCAAAGCCACCCCTTAGCCCCGCCCATTTCCCCTTTAGCCCCGCCCCCTCCCGGCCCTGCCGACCCAAATTCCCCCCCAAAAACCCCCCAAAACCCCCAAAATTCCAAAAAAAACCCCCCCAGAGACCCCCAAAAATCCCCTTAAAGACCCAAAATTCCCAAATAAAAGCCCCAAACCCCCTAAATCTCCTCAGGACCCCTGCAAAGCCACACCTTAGCCCCGCCCATTTCCCCTTTAGCCCCGCCCCCTCCCGGCCCTGCCGACCCAAATTCCCCCCCAAAAACCCCCCAAAACCCCCAAAATTCCAAAAAAAAACCCCCCAGAGACCCCCAAAAATCCCCTTAAAGACCCAAAATTCCCAAATAAAAGCCCCAAACCCCCTAAATCTCCTCAGGACCCCTGCAAAGCCACCCCTTAGCCCCGCCCATTTCCCCTTTAGCCCCGCCCCCTCCCGGCCCTGCCGACCCAAATTCCCCCCCAAAAACCCCCCAAAACCCCCAAAATTCCAAAAAAAAACCCCCCAGAGACCCCCAAAAATCCCCTTAAAGACCCAAAATTCCCAAATAAAAGCCCCAAACCCCCTAAATCTCCTCAGGACCCCTGCAAAGCCACCCCTTAGCCCCGCCCATTTCCCCTTTAGCCCCGCCCCCTCCCGGCCCTGTCGACCCAAATTCCCCCCCAAAAACCCCCCAAAACCCCCAAAATTCCAGAAAAAAAACCCCCAGAGACCCCCAAAAATCCCCTTAAAGACCCAACATTCCCAAATAAAAGCCCCAAACCCCCTAAATCTCCTCAGGACCCCTGCAAAGCCACCCCTTAGCCCCGCCCACTCCCCCTCTAGCCCCGCCCATTTCCCCTTTAGCCCCGCCCCCTCCCGGCCCTGCTGACCCAAATTCCCCCCCAAAAACCCCCCAAAACCCCCAAAATTCCAGAAAAAAAACCCCCAGAGACCCCCAAAAATCCCCTTAAAGACCCAACATTCCCAAATAAAAGCCCCAAACCCCCTAAATCTCCTCAGGACCCCTGCAAAGCCACCCCTTAGCCCCGCCCATTTCCCCTTTAGCCCCGCCCCCTCCCGGCCCTGCCGACCCAAATTCCCCCCCAAAAACCCCCCAAAACCCCCAAAATTCCAGAAAAAAAACCCCCAGAGACCCCCAAAAATCCCCTTAAAGACCCAAAATTCCCAAATAAAAGCCCCAAACCCCCTAAATCTCCTCAGGACCCCTGCAAAGCCACCCCTTAGCCCCGCCCATTTCCCCTTTAGCCCCGCCCCCTCCCGGCCCTGCCGACCCAAATTCCCCCCCAAAAACCCCCCAAAACCCCCAAAATTCCAAAAAAAACCCCCCCAGAGACCCCCAAAAATCCCCTTAAAGACCCAAAATTCCCAAATAAAAGCCCCAAACCCCCTAAATCTCCTCAGGACCCCTGCAAAGCCACCCCTTAGCCCCGCCCATTTCCCCTTTAGCCCCGCCCCCTCCCGGCCCTGCCGACCCAAATTCCCCCCCAAAAACCCCCCAAAACCCCCAAAATTCCAAAAAAAAACCCCCCAGAGACCCCCAAAAATCCCCTTAAAGACCCAAAATTCCCAAATAAAAGCCCCAAACCCCCTAAATCTCCTCAGGACCCCTGCAAAGCCACCCCTTAGCCCCGCCCATTTCCCCTTTAGCCCCGCCCCCTCCCGGCCCTGCCGACCCAAATTCCCCCCCAAAAACCCCCAAAACCCCCAAAATTCCAAAAAAAACCCCCCCAGAGACCCCCAAAAATCCCCTTAAAGACCCAAAATTCCCAAATAAAAGCCCCAAACCCCCTAAATCTCCTCAGGACCCCTGCAAAGCCACCCCTTAGCCCCGCCCATTTCCCCTTTAGCCCCGCCCCCTCCCGGCCCTGCCGACCCAAATTCCCCCCCAAAAACCCCCCAAAACCCCCAAAATTCCAAAAAAAACCCCCCCAGAGACCCCCAAAAATCCCCTTAAAGACCCAAAATTCCCAAATAAAAGCCCCAAACCCCCTAAATCTCCTCAGGACCCCTGCAAAGCCACCCCTTAGCCCCGCCCACTCCCCCTCTAGCCCCGCCCATTTCCCGTTTAGCCCCGCCCCCTCCCGGCCCTGCCGACCCAAATTCCCCCCCAAAAACCCCCCAAAACCCCCAAAATTCCAGAAAAAAACCCCCCAGAGACCCCCAAACATCCCCTTAAAGACCCAACATTCCCAAATAAAAGCCCCAAACCCCCTAAATCTCCTCAGGACCCCTGCAAAGCCACACCTTAGCCCCGCCCATTTCCCCTTTAGCCCCGCCCCCTCCCGGCCCTGCCGACCCAAATTCCCCCCCAAAAACCCCCCAAAACCCCCAAAATTCCAAAAAAAAACCCCCCAGAGACCCCCAAAAATCCCCTTAAAGGCCCAAAATTCCCAAATAAAAGCCCCAAACCCCCTAAATCTCCTCAGGACCCCTGCAAAGCCACACCTTAGCCCCGCCCATTTCCCCTTTAGCCCCGCCCCCTCCCGGCCCTGCTGACCCAAATTCCCCCCCAAAAACCCCCCAAAACCCCCAAATATCCAAAAAAAAACCCCCCAGAGACCCCCAAAAATCCCCTTAAAGACCCAAAATTCCCAAATAAAAGCCCCAAACCCCCTAAATCTCCTCAGGACCCCTGCAAAGCCACCCCTTAGCCCCGCCCATTTCCCCTTTAGCCCCGCCCCCTCCCGGCCCTGCCGACCCAAATTCCCCCCCAAAAACCCCCCAAAACCCCCAAAATTCCAGAAAAAAACCCCCCAGAGACCCCCAAAAATCCCCTTAAAGACCCAACATTCCCAAATAAAAGCCCCAAACCCCCTAAATCTCCTCAGGACCCCTGCAAAGCCACCCCTTAGCCCCGCCCATTTCCCCTTTAGCCCCGCCCCCTCCCGGCCCTGCCGACCCAAATTCCCCCCCAAAAACCCCCCAAAACCCCCAAAATTCCAAAAAAAACCCCCCCAGAGACCCCCAAAAATCCCCTTAAAGACCCAAAATTCCCAAATAAAAGCCCCAAACCCCCTAAATCTCCTCAGGACCCCTGCAAAGCCACACCTTAGCCCCGCCCATTTCCCCTTTAGCCCCGCCCCCTCCCGGCCCTGCCGACCCAAATTCCCCCCCAAAAACCCCCCAAAACCCCCAAAATTCCAAAAAAAAACCCCCCAGAGACCCCCAAAAATCCCCTTAAAGACCCAAAATTCCCAAATAAAAGCCCCAAACCCCCTAAATCTCCTCAGGACCCCTGCAAAGCCACCCCTTAGCCCCGCCCATTTCCCCTTTAGCCCCGCCCCCTCCCGGCCCTGCCGACCCAAATTCCCCCCCAAAAACCCCCAAAACCCCCAAAATTCCAAAAAAAACCCCCCCAGAGACCCCCAAAAATCCCCTCAAAGACCCAAAATTCCCAAATAAAAGCCCCAAACCCCCTAAATCTCCTCAGGACCCCTGCACAGCCACCCCTCAGCCCCGCCCATTTCCCCTTTAGCCCCGCCCCCTCCCGGCCCTGCCGACCCAAATTCCCCCCCAAAAACCCCCCAAAACCCCCAAAATTCCAGAAAAAACCCCCCAGAGACCCCCAAAAATCCCCTTAAAGACCCAACATTCCCAAATAAAAGCCCCAAACCCCCTAAATCTCCTCAGGACCCCTGCAAAGCCACCCCTTAGCCCCGCCCATTTCCCCTTTAGCCCCGCCCCCTCCCGGCCCTGCCGACCCAAATTCCCCCCCAAAAACCCCCCAAAACCCCCAAAATTCCAAAAAAAACCCCCCCAGAGACCCCCAAAAATCCCCTTAAAGACCCAAAATTCCCAAATAAAAGCCCCAAACCCCCTAAATCTCCTCAGGACCCCTGCAAAGCCACCCCTTAGCCCCGCCCACTCCCCCTCTAGCCCCGCCCATTTCCCCTTTAGCCCTGCCCCCTCCCGGCCCTGCCGACCCAAATTCCCCCCCAAAAACCCCTCAAAACC
This sequence comes from Aphelocoma coerulescens, assembly GCF_041296385.1. Taxonomy (NCBI): domain Eukaryota; kingdom Metazoa; phylum Chordata; class Aves; order Passeriformes; family Corvidae; genus Aphelocoma; species Aphelocoma coerulescens. The sequence goes on from NC_091038.1 coordinate 400,764, forward strand.
CCCAAAATTCCAAAAAAAACCCCCCAGAGACCCCAAAAATCCCCTTAAAGACCCAAAATTCCCAAATAAAAGCCCCAAACCCCCTAAATCTCCTCAGGACCCCTGCAAAGCCACCCCTTAGCCCCGCCCATTTCCCCTTTAGCCCCGCCCCCTCCCGGCCCTGCCGACCCAAATTCCCCCCCAAAAACCCCCCAAAACCCCCAAAATTCCAAAAAAAAACCCCCCAGAGACCCCCAAAAATCCCCTTAAAGACCCAAAATTCCCAAATAAAAGCCCCAAACCCCCTAAATCTCCTCAGGACCCCTGCAAAGCCACCCCTTAGCCCCGCCCATTTCCCCTTTAGCCCCGCCCCCTCCTGGCCCTGCCGACCCAAATTCCCCCCCAAAAACCCCCCAAAACCCCCAAAATTCCAAAAAAAAACCCCCCAGAGACCCCCAAAAATCCCCTTAAAGACCCAAAATTCCCAAATAAAAGCCCCAAACCCCCTAAATCTCCTCAGGACCCCTGCAAAGCCACCCCTTAGCCCCGCCCATTTCCCCTTTAGCCCCGCCCCCTCCCGGCCCTGCCGACCCAAATTCCCCCCCAAAAACCCCCCAAAACCCCCAAAATTCCAGAAAAAAACCCCCCAGAGACCCCCAAAAATCCCCTTAAAGACCCAACATTCCCAAATAAAAGCCCCAAACCCCCTAAATCTCCTCAGGACCCCTGCAAAGCCACCCCTTAGCCCCGCCCATTTCCCCTTTAGCCCCGCCCCCTCCCGGCCCTGCCGACCCAAATTCCCCCCCAAAAACCCCCCAAAACCCCCAAAATTCCAAAAAAAACCCCCCCAGAGACCCCCAAAAATCCCCTTAAAGACCCAAAATTCCCAAATAAAAGCCCCAAACCCCCTAAATCTCCTCAGGACCCCTGCAAAGCCACCCCTTAGCCCCGCCCATTTCCCCTTTAGCCCCGCCCCCTCCCGGCCCTGCCGACCCAAATTCCCCCCCAAAAACCCCCCAAAACCCCCAAAATTCCAAAAAAAACCCCCCCAGAGACCCCCAAAAATCCCCTTAAAGACCCAAAATTCCCAAATAAAAGCCCCAAACCCCCTAAATCTCCTCAGGACCCCTGCAAAGCCACCCCTTAGCCCCGCCCATTTCCCCTTTAGCCCCGCCCCCTCCCGGCCCTGCCGACCCAAATTCCCCCCCAAAAACCCCCCAAAACCCCCAAAATTCCAGAAAAAAAACCCCCAGAGACCCCCAAAAATCCCCTTAAAGACCCAACATTTCCAAATAAAAGCCCCAAACCCCCTAAATCTCCTCAGGACCCCTGCAAAGCCACCCCTTAGCCCCGCCCATTTCCCCTTTAGCCCCGCCCCCTCCCGGCCCTGCCGACCCAAATTCCCCCCCAAAAACCCCCCAAAACCCCCAAAATTCCAAAAAAAAACCCCCCAGAGACCCCCAAAAATCCCCTTAAAGACCCAAAATTCCCAAATAAAAGCCCCAAACCCCCTAAATCTCCTCAGGACCCCTGCAAAGCCACCCCTTAGCCCCGCCCATTTCCCCTTTAGCCCCGCCCCCTCCCGGCCCTGCCGACCCAAATTCCCCCCCAAAAACCCCCCAAAACCCCCAAAATTCCAAAAAAAACCCCCCCAGAGACCCCCAAAAATCCCCTTAAAGACCCAAAATTCCCAAATAAAAGCCCCAAACCCCCTAAATCTCCTCAGGACCCCTGCAAAGCCACCCCTTAGCCCCGCCCATTTCCCCTTTAGCCCCGCCCCCTCCCGGCCCTGCCGACCCAAATTCCCCCCCAAAAACCCCCCAAAACCCCCAAAATTCCAAAAAAAACCCCCCCAGAGACCCCCAAAAATCCCCTTAAAGACCCAAAATTCCCAAATAAAAGCCCCAAACCCCCTAAATCTCCTCAGGACCCCTGCAAAGCCACCCCTTAGCCCCGCCCATTTCCCCTTTAGCCCCGCCCCCTCCCGGCCCTGCCGACCCAAATTCCCCCCCAAAAACCCCCCAAAACCCCCAAAATTCCAAAAAAAAACCCCCCAGAGACCCCCAAAAATCCCCTTAAAGACCCAAAATTCCCAAATAAAAGCCCCAAACCCCCTAAATCTCCTCAGGACCCCTGCAAAGCCACCCCTTAGCCCCGCCCATTTCCCCTTTAGCCCCGCCCCCTCCCGGCCCTGCCGACCCAAATTCCCCCCCAAAAACCCCCCAAAACCCCCAAAATTCCAAAAAAAACCCCCCCAGAGACCCCCAAAAATCACCTTAAAGACCCAAAATTCCCAAATAAAAGCCCCAAACCCCCTAAATCTCCTCAGGACCCCTGCAAAGCCACCCCTTAGCCCCGCCCACTCCCCCTCTAGCCCCGCCCATTTCCCCTTTAGCCCCGCCCCCTCCCGGCCATGCCGACCCAAATTCCCCCCCAAAAACCCCCCAAAACCCCCAAAATTCCAAAAAAAAACCCCCCAGAGACCCCCAAAAATCCCCTTAAAGGCCCAAAATTCCCAAATAAAAGCCCCAAACCCCCTAAATCTCCTCAGGACCCCTGCAAAGCCACACCTTAGCCCCGCCCATTTCCCCTTTAGCCCCGCCCCCTCCCGGCCATGCCGACCCAAATTCCCCCCCAAAAACCCCCCAAAACCCCCAAAATTCCAAAAAAAAACCCCCCAGAGACCCCCAAAAATCCCCTTAAAGGCCCAAAATTCCCAAATAAAAGCCCCAAACCCCCTAAATCTCCTCAGGACCCCTGCAAAGCCACCCCTTAGCCCCGCCCACTCCCCCTCTAGCCCCGCCCATTTCCCCTTTAGCCCCGCCCCCTCCCGGCCCTGCCGACCCAAATTCCCCCCCAAAAACCCCCCAAAACCCCCAAAATTCCAGAAAAAAAACCCCCAGAGACCCCCAAAAATCCCCTTAAAGACCCAACATTCCCAAATAAAAGCCCCAAACCCCCTAAATCTCCTCAGGACCCCTGCAAAGCCACCCCTTAGCCCCGCCCATTTCCCCTTTAGCCCCGCCCCCTCCCGGCCCTGCCGACCCAAATTCCCCCCCAAAAACCCCCCAAAACCCCCAAAATTCCAAAAAAAAACCCCCCAGAGACCCCCAAAAATCCCCTTAAAGACCCAAAATTCCCAAATAAAAGCCCCAAACCCCCTAAATCTCCTCAGGACCCCTGCAAAGCCACCCCTTAGCCCCGCCCATTTCCCCTTTAGCCCCGCCCCCTCCCGGCCCTGCCGACCCAAATTCCCCCCCAAAAACCCCCCAAAACCCCCAAAATTCCAAAAAAAAACCCCCCAGAGACCCCCAAAAATCCCCTTAAAGACCCAAAATTCCCAAATAAAAGCCCCAAACCCCCTAAATCTCCTCAGGACCCCTGCAAAGCCACCCCTTAGCCCCGCCCATTTCCCCTTTAGCCCCGCCCCCTCCCGGCCCTGCCGACCCAAATTCCCCCCCAAAAACCCCCCAAAACCCCCAAAATTCCAGAAAAAAAACCCCCAGAGACCCCCAAAAATCCCCTTAAAGACCCAACATTCCCAAATAAAAGCCCCAAACCCCCTAAATCTCCTCAGGACCCCTGCAAAGCCACCCCTTAGCCCCGCCCATTTCCCCTTTAGCCCCGCCCCCTCCCGGCCCTGCCGACCCAAATTCCCCCCCCAAAACCCCCCAAAACCCCCAAAATTCCAAAAAAAAACCCCCCAGAGACCCCCAAAAATCCCCTTAAAGACCCAAAATTCCCAAATAAAAGCCCCAAACCCCCTAAATCTCCTCAGGACCCCTGCAAAGCCACCCCTTAGCCCCGCCCATTTCCCCTTTAGCCCCGCCCCCTCCCGGCCCTGCCGACCCAAATTCCCCCCCAAAAACCCCCCAAAACCCCCAAAATTCCAAAAAAAAAACCCCCAGAGACCCCCAAAAATCCCCTTAAAGACCCAAAATTCCCAAATAAAAGCCCCAAACCCCCTAAATCTCCTCAGGACCCCTGCAAAGCCACCCCTTAGCCCCGCCCACTCCCCCTCTAGCCCCGCCCATTTCCCCTTTAGCCCCGCCCCCTCCCGGCCCTGCCGACCCAAATTCCCCCCCAAAAACCCCCCAAAACCCCCAAAATTCCAGAAAAAAACCCCCCAGAGACCCCCAAACATCCCCTTAAAGACCCAACATTCCCAAATAAAAGCCCCAAACCCCCTAAATCTCCTCAGGACCCCTGCAAAGCCACCCCTTAGCCCCGCCCATTTCCCCTTTAGCCCCGCCCCCTCCCGGCCCTGCCGACCCAAATTCCCCCCCAAAAACCCCCCAAAACCCCCAAAATTCCAAAAAAAAACCCCCCAGAGACCCCCAAAAATCCCCTTAAAGGCCCAAAATTCCCAAATAAAAGCCCCAAACCCCCTAAATCTCCTCAGGACCCCTGCAAAGCCACACCTTAGCCCCGCCCATTTCCCCTTTAGCCCCGCCCCCTCCCGGCCCTGCCGACCCAAATTCCCCCCCAAAAACCCCCCAAAACCCCCAAAATTCCAAAAAAAACCCCCCCAGCGACCCCCAAAAATCCCCTTAAAGACCCAAAATTCCCAAATAAAAGCCCCAAACCCCCTAAATCTCCTCAGGACCCCTGCAAAGCCACCCCTTAGCCCCGCCCACTCCCCCTCTAGCCCCGCCCATTTCCCCTTTAGCCCTGCCCCCTCCCGGCCCTGCCGACCCAAATTCCCCCCCAAAAACCCCTCAAAACCCCCAAAATTCCAAAAAAAACCCCCCAGAGACCCCAAAAATCCCCTTAAAGACCCAAAATTCCCAAATAAAAGCCCCAAACCCCCTAAATCTCCTCAGGACCCCTGCAAAGCCACCCCTTAGCCCCGCCCATTTCCCCTTTAGCCCCGCCCCCTCCTGGCCCTGCCGACCCAAATTCCCCCCCAAAAACCCCCCAAAACCCCCAAAATTCCAAAAAAAAACCCCCCAGAGACCCCCAAAAATCCCCTTAAAGACCCAACATTCCCAAATAAAAGCCCCAAACCCCCTAAATCTCCTCAGGACCCCTGCAAAGCCACCCCTTAGCCCCGCCCATTTCCCCTTTAGCCCCGCCCCCTCCCGGCCCTGCCGACCCAAATTCCCCCCCAAAAACCCCCCAAAACCCCCAAAATTCCAGAAAAAAACCCCCCAGAGACCCCCAAAAATCCCCTTAAAGACCCAACATTCCCAAATAAAAGCCCCAAACCCCCTAAATCTCCTCAGGACCCCTGCAAAGCCACCCCTTAGCCCCGCCCATTTCCCCTTTAGCCCCGCCCCCTCCCGGCCCTGCCGACCCAAATTCCCCCCCAAAAACCCCCCAAAACCCCCAAAATTCCAAAAAAAACCCCCCCAGAGACCCCCAAAAATCCCCTTAAAGACCCAAAATTCCCAAATAAAAGCCCCAAACCCCCTAAATCTCCTCAGGACCCCTGCAAAGCCACCCCTTAGCCCCGCCCATTTCCCCTTTAGCCCCGCCCCCTCCCGGCCCTGCCGACCCAAATTCCCCCCCAAAAACCCCCCAAAACCCCCAAAATTCCAAAAAAAAACCCCCCCAGAGACCCCCAAAAATCCCCTTAAAGACCCAAAATTCCCAAATAAAAGCCCCAAACCCCCTAAATCTCCTCAGGACCCCTGCAAAGCCACCCCTTAGCCCCGCCCATTTCCCCTTTAGCCCCGCCCCCTCCCGGCCCTGCCGACCCAAATTCCCCCCCAAAAACCCCCCAAAACCCCCAAAATTCCAAAAAAAAACCCCCCAGAGACCCCCAAAAATCCCCTTAAAGACCCAAAATTCCCAAATAAAAGCCCCAAACCCCCTAAATCTCCTCAGGACCCCTGCAAAGCCACCCCTTAGCCCCGCCCATTTCCCCTTTAGCCCCGCCCCCTCCCGGCCCTGCCGACCCAAATTCCCCCCCAAAAACCCCCCAAAACCCCCAAAATTCCAAAAAAAACCCCCCCAGAGACCCCCAAAAATCCCCTTAAAGACCCAAAATTCCCAAATAAAAGCCCCAAACCCCCTAAATCTCCTCAGGACCCCTGCAAAGCCACCCCTTAGCCCCGCCCATTTCCCCTTTAGCCCCGCCCCCTCCCGGCCCTGCCGACCCAAATTCCCCCCCAAAAACCCCCCAAAACCCCCAAAATTCCAAAAAAAAACCCCCCAGAGACCCCCAAAAATCCCCTTAAAGACCCAAAATTCCCAAATAAAAGCCCCAAACCCCCTAAATCTCCTCAGGACCCCTGCAAAGCCACCCCTTAGCCCCGCCCATTTCCCCTTTAGCCCCGCCCCCTCCCGGCCCTGCCGACCCAAATTCCCCCCCAAAAACCCCCAAAACCCCCAAAATTCCAAAAAAAACCCCCCCAGAGACCCCCAAAAATCCCCTCAAAGACCCAAAATTCCCAAATAAAAGCCCCAAACCCCCTAAATCTCCTCAGGACCCCTGCAAAGCCACCCCTTAGCCCCGCCCACTCCCCCTCTAGCCCCGCCCATTTCCCCTTTAGCCCCGCCCCCTCCCGGCCATGCCGACCCAAATTCCCCCCCAAAAACCCCCCAAAACCCCCAAAATTCCAGAAAAAAAACCCCCAGAGACCCCCAAAAATCCCCTTAAAGACCCAACATTTCCAAATAAAAGCCCCAAACCCCCTAAATCTCCTCAGGACCCCTGCAAAGCCACCCCTTAGCCCCGCCCATTTCCCCTTTAGCCCCGCCCCCTCCCGGCCCTGCCGACCCAAATTCCCCCCCAAAAACCCCCCAAAACCCCCAAAATTCCAAAAAAAAACCCCCCAGAGACCCCCAAAAATCCCCTTAAAAACCCAAAATTCCCAAATAAAAGCCCCAAACCCCCTAAATCTCCTCAGGACCCCTGCAAAGCCACCCCTTAGCCCCGCCCATTTCCCCTTTAGCCCCGCCCCCTCCCGGCCCTGCCGACCCAAATTCCCCCCCAAAAACCCCCCAAAACCCCCAAAATTCCAAAAAAAACCCCCCCAGAGACCCCCAAAAATCCCCTTAAAGACCCAAAATTCCCAAATAAAAGCCCCAAACCCCCTAAATCTCCTCAGGACCCCTGCAAAGCCACACCTTAGCCCCGCCCATTTCCCCTTTAGCCCCGCCCCCTCCCGGCCCTGCCGACCCAAATTCCCCCCCAAAAACCCCCCAAAACCCCCAAAATTCCAAAAAAAAACCCCCCAGAGACCCCCAAAAATCCCCTTAAAGACCCAAAATTCCCAAATAAAAGCCCCAAACCCCCTAAATCTCCTCAGGACCCCTGCAAAGCCACCCCTTAGCCCCGCCCATTTCCCCTTTAGCCCCGCCCCCTCCCGGCCCTGCCGACCCAAATTCCCCCCCAAAAACCCCCCAAAACCCCCAAAATTCCAAAAAAAACCCCCCCAGAGACCCCCAAAAATCCCCTTAAAGACCCAAAATTCCCAAATAAAAGCCCCAAACCCCCTAAATCTCCTCAGGACCCCTGCAAAGCCACCCCTTAGCCCCGCCCATTTCCCCTTTAGCCCCGCCCCCTCCCGGCCCTGCCGACCCAAATTCCCCCCCAAAAACCCCCCAAAACCCCCAAAATTCCAAAAAAAAACCCCCCAGAGACCCCCAAAAATCCCCTTAAAGACCCAAAATTCCCAAATAAAAGCCCCAAACCCCCTAAATCTCCTCAGGACCCCTGCAAAGCCACCCCTTAGCCCCGCCCATTTCCCCTTTAGCCCCGCCCCCTCCCGGCCCTGCCGACCCAAATTCCCCCCCAAAAACCCCCAAAACCCCCAAAATTCCAAAAAAAACCCCCCCAGAGACCCCCAAAAATCCCCTTAAAGACCCAAAATTCCCAAATAAAAGCCCCAAACCCCCTAAATTTCCTCAGGACCCCTGCAAAGCCACCCCTTAGCCCCGCCCATTTCCCCTTTAGCCCCGCCCCCTCCCGGCCCTGCCGACCCAAATTCCCCCCCAAAAACCCCCCAAAACCCCCAAAATTCCAGAAAAAAACCCCCCAGAGACCCCCAAAAATCCCCTTAAAGACCCAACATTCCCAAATAAAAGCCCCAAACCCCCTAAATCTCCTCAGGACCCCTGCAAAGCCACCCCTTAGCCCCGCCCATTTCCCCTTTAGCCCCGCCCCCTCCCGGCCCTGCCGACCCAAATTCCCCCCCAAAAACCCCCCAAAACCCCCAAAATTCCAAAAAAAACCCCCCCAGAGACCCCCAAAAATCACCTTAAAGACCCAAAATTCCCAAATAAAAGCCCCAAACCCCCTAAATCTCCTCAGGACCCCTGCAAAGCCACCCCTTAGCCCCGCCCACTCCCCCTCTAGCCCCGCCCATTTCCCCTTTAGCCCCGCCCCCTCCCGGCCATGCCGACCCAAATTCCCCCCCAAAAACCCCCCAAAACCCCCAAAATTCCAAAAAAAAACCCCCCAGAGACCCCCAAAAATCCCCTTAAAGGCCCAAAATTCCCAAATAAAAGCCCCAAACCCCCTAAATCTCCTCAGGACCCCTGCAAAGCCACACCTTAGCCCCGCCCATTTCCCCTTTAGCCCCGCCCCCTCCCGGCCCTGCCGACCCAAATTCCCCCCCAAAAACCCCCCAAAACCCCCAAAATTCAAAAAAAAACCCCCCAGAGACCCCCAAAAATCCCCTTAAAGACCCAAAATTCCCAAATAAAAGCCCCAAACCCCCTAAATCTCCTCAGGACCCCTGCAAAGCCACCCCTTAGCCCCGCCCACTCCCCCTCTAGCCCCGCCCATTTCCCCTTTAGCCCCGCCCCCTCCCGGCCCTGCCGACCCAAATTCCCCCCCAAAAACCCCCCAAAACCCCCAAAATTCCAGAAAAAAAACCCCCAGAGACCCCCAAAAATCCCCTTAAAGACCCAACATTCCCAAATAAAAGCCCCAAACCCCCTAAATCTCCTCAGGACCCCTGCAAAGCCACCCCTTAGCCCCGCCCATTTCCCCTTTAGCCCCGCCCCCTCCCGGCCCTGCCGACCCAAATTCCCCCCCAAAAACCCCCCAAAACCCCCAAAATTCCAAAAAAAAACCCCCCAGAGACCCCCAAAAATCCCCTTAAAGACCCAAAATTCCCAAATAAAAGCCCCAAACCCCCTAAATCTCCTCAGGACCCCTGCAAAGCCACCCCTTAGCCCCGCCCATTTCCCCTTTAGCCCCGCCCCCTCCCGGCCCTGCCGACCCAAATTCCCCCCCAAAAACCCCCCAAAACCCCCAAAATTCCAAAAAAAAACCCCCCAGAGACCCCCAAAAATCCCCTTAAAGACCCAAAATTCCCAAATAAAAGCCCCAAACCCCCTAAATCTCCTCAGGACCCCTGCAAAGCCACCCCTTAGCCCCGCCCATTTCCCCTTTAGCCCCGCCCCCTCCCGGCCCTGCCGACCCAAATTCCCCCCCAAAAACCCCCCAAAACCCCCAAAATTCCAAAAAAAACCCCCCCAGAGACCCCCAAAAATCCCCTTAAAGACCCAAAATTCCCAAATAAAAGCCCCAAACCCCCTAAATCTCCTCAGGACCCCTGCAAAGCCACCCCTTAGCCCCGCCCATTTCCCCTTTAGCCCCGCCCCCTCCCGGCCCTGCCGACCCAAATTCCCCCCCAAAAACCCCCCAAAACCCCCAAAATTCCAAAAAAAAACCCCCCAGAGACCCCCAAAAATCCCCTTAAAGACCCAAAATTCCCAAATAAAAGCCCCAAACCCCCTAAATCTCCTCAGGACCCCTGCAAAGCCACCCCTTAGCCCCGCCCACTCCCCCTCTAGCCCCGCCCATTTCCCCTTTAGCCCCGCCCCCTCCCGGCCCTGCTGACCCAAATTCCCCCCCAAAAACCCCCCAAAACCCCCAAAATTCCAGAAAAAAAACCCCCAGAGACCCCCAAAAATCCCCTTAAAGACCCAACATTCCCAAATAAAAGCCCCAAACCCCCTAAATCTCCTCAGGACCCCTGCAAAGCCACCCCTTAGCCCCGCCCATTTCCCCTTTAGCCCCGCCCCCTCCCGGCCCTGCCGACCCAAATTCCCCCCCAAAAACCCCCCAAAACCCCCAAAATTCCAAAAAAAAACCCCCCAGAGACCCCCAAAAATCCCCTTAAAGACCCAAAATTCCCAAATAAAAGCCCCAAACCCCCTAAATCTCCTCAGGACCCCTGCAAAGCCACCCCTTAGCCCCGCCCATTTCCCCTTTAGCCCCGCCCCCTCCCGGCCCTGCCGACCCAAATTCCCCCCCAAAAACCCCCCAAAACCCCCAAAATTCCAAAAAAAAACCCCCCAGAGACCCCCAAAAATCCCCTTAAAAACCCAAAATTCCCAAATAAAAGCCCCAAACCCCCTAAATCTCCTCAGGACCCCTGCAAAGCCACCCCTTAGCCCCGCCCATTTCCCCTTTAGCCCCGCCCCCTCCCGGCCCTGCCGACCCAAATTCCCCCCCAAAAACCCCCCAAAACCCCCAAAATTCCAAAAAAAACCCCCCCAGAGACCCCCAAAAATCCCCTTAAAGACCCAAAATTCCCAAATAAAAGCCCCAAACCCCCTAAATCTCCTCAGGACCCCTGCAAAGCCACACCTTAGCCCCGCCCATTTCCCCTTTAGCCCCGCCCCCTCCCGGCCCTGCCGACCCAAATTCCCCCCCAAAAACCCCCCAAAACCCCCAAAATTCCAAAAAAAAACCCCCCAGAGACCCCCAAAAATCCCCTTAAAGACCCAAAATTCCCAAATAAAAGCCCCAAACCCCCTAAATCTCCTCAGGACCCCTGCAAAGCCACCCCTTAGCCCCGCCCATTTCCCCTTTAGCCCCGCCCCCTCCCGGCCCTGCCGACCCAAATTCCCCCCCAAAAACCCCCCAAAACCCCCAAAATTCCAAAAAAAACCCCCCCAGAGACCCCCAAAAATCCCCTTAAAGACCCAAAATTCCCAAATAAAAGCCCCAAACCCCCTAAATCTCCTCAGGACCCCTGCAAAGCCACCCCTTAGCCCCGCCCATTTCCCCTTTAGCCCCGCCCCCTCCCGGCCCTGCCGACCCAAATTCCCCCCCAAAAACCCCCCAAAACCCCCAAAATTCCAAAAAAAAACCCCCCAGAGACCCCCAAAAATCCCCTTAAAGACCCAAAATTCCCAAATAAAAGCCCCAAACCCCCTAAATCTCCTCAGGACCCCTGCAAAGCCACCCCTTAGCCCCGCCCATTTCCCCTTTAGCCCCGCCCCCTCCCGGCCCTGCCGACCCAAATTCCCCCCCAAAAACCCCCAAAACCCCCAAAATTCCAAAAAAAACCCCCCCAGAGACCCCCAAAAATCCCCTTAAAGACCCAAAATTCCCAAATAAAAGCCCCAAACCCCCTAAATTTCCTCAGGACCCCTGCAAAGCCACCCCTTAGCCCCGCCCATTTCCCCTTTAGCCCCGCCCCCTCCCGGCCCTGCCGACCCAAATTCCCCCCCAAAAACCCCCCAAAACCCCCAAAATTCCAGAAAAAAACCCCCCAGAGACCCCCAAAAATCCCCTTAAAGACCCAACATTCCCAAATAAAAGCCCCAAACCCCCTAAATCTCCTCAGGACCCCTGCAAAGCCACCCCTTAGCCCCGCCCATTTCCCCTTTAGCCCCGCCCCCTCCCGGCCCTGCCGACCCAAATTCCCCCCCAAAAACCCCCCAAAACCCCCAAAATTCCAAAAAAAACCCCCCCAGAGACCCCCAAAAATCACCTTAAAGACCCAAAATTCCCAAATAAAAGCCCCAAACCCCCTAAATCTCCTCAGGACCCCTGCAAAGCCACCCCTTAGCCCCGCCCACTCCCCCTCTAGCCCCGCCCATTTCCCCTTTAGCCCCGCCCCCTCCCGGCCATGCCGACCCAAATTCCCCCCCAAAAACCCCCCAAAACCCCCAAAATTCCAAAAAAAAACCCCCCAGAGACCCCCAAAAATCCCCTTAAAGGCCCAAAATTCCCAAATAAAAGCCCCAAACCCCCTAAATCTCCTCAGGACCCCTGCAAAGCCACACCTTAGCCCCGCCCATTTCCCCTTTAGCCCCGCCCCCTCCCGGCCCTGCCGACCCAAATTCCCCCCCAAAAACCCCCCAAAACCCCCAAAATTCAAAAAAAAACCCCCCAGAGACCCCCAAAAATCCCCTTAAAGACCCAAAATTCCCAAATAAAAGCCCCAAACCCCCTAAATCTCCTCAGGACCCCTGCAAAGCCACCCCTTAGCCCCGCCCACTCCCCCTCTAGCCCCGCCCATTTCCCCTTTAGCCCCGCCCCCTCCCGGCCCTGCCGACCCAAATTCCCCCCCAAAAACCCCCCAAAACCCCCAAAATTCCAGAAAAAAAACCCCCAGAGACCCCCAAAAATCCCCTTAAAGACCCAACATTCCCAAATAAAAGCCCCAAACCCCCTAAATCTCCTCAGGACCCCTGCAAAGCCACCCCTTAGCCCCGCCCATTTCCCCTTTAGCCCCGCCCCCTCCCGGCCCTGCCGACCCAAATTCCCCCCCAAAAACCCCCCAAAACCCCCAAAATTCCAAAAAAAAACCCCCCAGAGACCCCCAAAAATCCCCTTAAAGACCCAAAATTCCCAAATAAAAGCCCCAAACCCCCTAAATCTCCTCAGGACCCCTGCAAAGCCACCCCTTAGCCCCGCCCATTTCCCCTTTAGCCCCGCCCCCTCCCGGCCCTGCCGACCCAAATTCCCCCCCAAAAACCCCCCAAAACCCCCAAAATTCCAAAAAAAAACCCCCCAGAGACCCCCAAAAATCCCCTTAAAGACCCAAAATTCCCAAATAAAAGCCCCAAACCCCCTAAATCTCCTCAGGACCCCTGCAAAGCCACCCCTTAGCCCCGCCCATTTCCCCTTTAGCCCCGCCCCCTCCCGGCCCTGCCGACCCAAATTCCCCCCCAAAAACCCCCCAAAACCCCCAAAATTCCAAAAAAAACCCCCCCAGAGACCCCCAAAAATCCCCTTAAAGACCCAAAATTCCCAAATAAAAGCCCCAAACCCCCTAAATCTCCTCAGGACCCCTGCAAAGCCACCCCTTAGCCCCGCCCATTTCCCCTTTAGCCCCGCCCCCTCCCGGCCCTGCCGACCCAAATTCCCCCCCAAAAACCCCCCAAAACCCCCAAAATTCCAAAAAAAAACCCCCCAGAGACCCCCAAAAATCCCCTTAAAGACCCAAAATTCCCAAATAAAAGCCCCAAACCCCCTAAATCTCCTCAGGACCCCTGCAAAGCCACCCCTTAGCCCCGCCCACTCCCCCTCTAGCCCCGCCCATTTCCCCTTTAGCCCCGCCCCCTCCCGGCCCTGCTGACCCAAATTCCCCCCCAAAAACCCCCCAAAACCCCCAAAATTCCAGAAAAAAAACCCCCAGAGACCCCCAAAAATCCCCTTAAAGACCCAACATTCCCAAATAAAAGCCCCAAACCCCCTAAATCTCCTCAGGACCCCTGCAAAGCCACCCCTTAGCCCCGCCCATTTCCCCTTTAGCCCCGCCCCCTCCCGGCCCTGCCGACCCAAATTCCCCCCCAAAAACCCCCCAAAACCCCCAAAATTCCAAAAAAAAACCCCCCAGAGACCCCCAAAAATCCCCTTAAAGACCCAAAATTCCCAAATAAAAGCCCCAAACCCCCTAAATCTCCTCAGGACCCCTGCAAAGCCACCCCTTAGCCCCGCCCATTTCCCCTTTAGCCCCGCCCCCTCCCGGCCCTGCCGACCCAAATTCCCCCCCAAAAACCCCCCAAAACCCCCAAAATTCCAAAAAAAAACCCCCCAGAGACCCCCAAAAATCCCCTTAAAGACCCAAAATTCCCAAATAAAAGCCCCAAACCCCCTAAATCTCCTCAGGACCCCTGCAAAGCCACCCCTTAGCCCCGCCCATTTCCCCTTTAGCCCCGCCCCCTCCCGGCCCTGCCGACCCAAATTCCCCCCCAAAAACCCCCCAAAACCCCCAAAATTCCAGAAAAAAAACCCCCAGAGACCCCCAAAAATCCCCTTAAAGACCCAACATTCCCAAATAAAAGCCCCAAACCCCCTAAATCTCCTCAGGACCCCTGCAAAGCCACCCCTTAGCCCCGCCCATTTCCCCTTTAGCCCCGCCCCCTCCCGGCCCTGCCGACCCAAATTCCCCCCCAAAAACCCCCCAAAACCCCCAAAATTCCAAAAAAAACCCCCCCAGAGACCCCCAAAAATCCCCTTAAAGACCCAAAATTCCCAAATAAAAGCCCCAAACCCCCTAAATCTCCTCAGGACCCCTGCAAAGCCACCCCTTAGCCCCGCCCATTTCCCCTTTAGCCCCGCCCCCTCCCGGCCCTGCCGACCCAAATTCCCCCCCAAAAACCCCCCAAAACCCCCAAAATTCCAAAAAAAACCCCCCCAGAGACCCCCAAAAATCCCCTTAAAGACCCAAAATTCCCAAATAAAAGCCCCAAACCCCCTAAATCTCCTCAGGACCCCTGCAAAGCCACCCCTTAGCCCCGCCCATTTCCCCTTTAGCCCCGCCCCCTCCCGGCCCTGCCGACCCAAATTCCCCCCCAAAAACCCCCCAAAACCCCCAAAATTCCAAAAAAAAACCCCCCAGAGACCCCCAAAAATCCCCTTAAAGACCCAAAATTCCCAAATAAAAGCCCCAAACCCCCTAAATCTCCTCAGGACCCCTGCAAAGCCACCCCTTAGCCCCGCCCATTTCCCCTTTAGCCCCGCCCCCTCCCGGCCCTGCCGACCCAAATTCCCCCCCAAAAACCCCCCAAAACCCCCAAAATTCCAAAAAAAACCCCCCCAGAGACCCCCAAAAATCCCCTTAAAGACCCAAAATTCCCAAATAAAAGCCCCAAACCCCCTAAATCTCCTCAGGACCCCTGCAAAGCCACCCCTTAGCCCCGCCCATTTCCCCTTTAGCCCCGCCCCCTCCCGGCCCTGCCGACCCAAATTCCCCCCCAAAAACCCCCCAAAACCCCCAAAATTCCAAAAAAAAACCCCCCAGAGACCCCCAAAAATCCCCTTAAAGACCCAAAATTCCCAAATAAAAGCCCCAAACCCCCTAAATCTCCTCAGGACCCCTGCAAAGCCACCCCTTAGCCCCGCCCATTTCCCCTTTAGCCCCGCCCCCTCCCGGCCCTGCCGACCCAAATTCCCCCCCAAAAACCCCCAAAACCCCCAAAATTCAAAAAAAAACCCCCCCAGAGACCCCCAAAAATCCCCTTAAAGACCCAAAATTCCCAAATAAAAGCCCCAAACCCCCTAAATCTCCTCAGGACCCCTGCAAAGCCACCCCTTAGCCCCGCCCATTTCCCCTTTAGCCCCGCCCCCTCCCGGCCCTGCCGACCCAAATTCCCCCCCAAAAACCCCCCAAAACCCCCAAAATTCCAAAAAAAACCCCCCCAGAGACCCCCAAAAATCCCCTTAAAGACCCAAAATTCCCAAATAAAAGCCCCAAACCCCCTAAATCTCCTCAGGACCCCTGCAAAGCCACCCCTTAGCCCCGCCCACTCCCCCTCTAGCCCCGCCCATTTCCCCTTTAGCCCCGCCCCCTCCCGGCCCTGCCGACCCAAATTCCCCCCCAAAAACCCCCCAAAACCCCCAAAATTCCAGAAAAAAACCCCCCAGAGACCCCCAAACATCCCCTTAAAGACCCAACATTCCCAAATAAAAGCCCCAAACCCCCTAAATCTCCTCAGGACCCCTGCAAAGCCACACCTTAGCCCCGCCCATTTCCCCTTTAGCCCCGCCCCCTCCCGGCCCTGCCGACCCAAATTCCCCCCCAAAAACCCCCCAAAACCCCCAAAATTCCAAAAAAAAACCCCCCAGAGACCCCCAAAAATCCCCTTAAAGGCCCAAAATTCCCAAATAAAAGCCCCAAACCCCCTAAATCTCCTCAGGACCCCTGCAAAGCCACACCTTAGCCCCGCCCATTTCCCCTTTAGCCCCGCCCCCTCCCGGCCCTGCCGACCCAAATTCCCCCCCAAAAACCCCCCAAAACCCCCAAATATCCAAAAAAAAACCCCCCAGAGACCCCCAAAAATCCCCTTAAAGACCCAAAATTCCCAAATAAAAGCCCCAAACCCCCTAAATCTCCTCAGGACCCCTGCAAAGCCACCCCTTAGCCCCGCCCACTCCCCCTCTAGCCCCGCCCATTTCCCCTTTAGCCCCGCCCCCTCCCGGCCCTGCCGACCCAAATTCCCCCCCAAAAACCCCCCAAAACCCCCAAAATTCCAGAAAAAAACCCCCCAGAGACCCCCAAACATCCCCTTAAAGACCCAACATTCCCAAATAAAAGCCCCAAACCCCCTAAATCTCCTCAGGACCCCTGCAAAGCCACCCCTTAGCCCCGCCCACTCCCCCTCTAGCCCCGCCCATTTCCCCTTTAGCCCCGCCCCCTCCCGGCCCTGCCGACCCAAATTCCCCCCCAAAAACCCCCCAAAACCCCCAAAATTCCAAAAAAAACCCCCCAGAGACCCCAAAAATCCCCTTAAAGACCCAAAATTCCCAAATAAAAGCCCCAAACCCCCTAAATCTCCTCAGGACCCCTGCAAAGCCACCCCTTAGCCCCGCCCATTTCCCCTTTAGCCCCGCCCCCTCCCGGCCCTGCCGACCCAAATTCCCCCCCAAAAACCCCCCAAAACCCCCAAAATTCCAAAAAAAACCCCCCAGAGACCCCCAAAAATCCCCTTAAAGACCCAAAATTCCCAAATAAAAGCCCCAAACCCCCTAAATCTCCTCAGGACCCCTGCAAAGCCACCCCTTAGCCCCGCCCATTTCCCCTTTAGCCCCGCCCCCTCCCGGCCCTGCCGACCCAAATTCCCCCCCAAAAACCCCCCAAAACCCCCAAAATTCCAAAAAAAAACCCCCCAGAGACCCCCAAAAATCCCCTTAAAGACCCAAAATTCCCAAATAAAAGCCCCAAACCCCCTAAATCTCCTCAGGACCCCTGCAAAGCCACCCCTTAGCCCCGCCCATTTCCCCTTTAGCCCCGCCCCCTCCCGGCCCTGCCGACCCAAATTCCCCCCCAAAAACCCCCCAAAACCCCCAAAATTCCAAAAAAAACCCCCCCAGAGACCCCCAAAAATCCCCTTAAAGACCCAAAATTCCCAAATAAAAGCCCCAAACCCCCTAAATCTCCTCAGGACCCCTGCAAAGCCACCCCTTAGCCCCGCCCATTTCCCCTTTAGCCCCGCCCCCTCCCGGCCCTGCCGACCCAAATTCCCCCCCAAAAACCCCCCAAAACCCCCAAAATTCCAAAAAAAAACCCCCCAGAGACCCCCAAAAATCCCCTTAAAGACCCAAAATTCCCAAATAAAAGCCCCAAACCCCCTAAATCTCCTCAGGACCCCTGCAAAGCCACCCCTTAGCCCCGCCCATTTCCCCTTTAGCCCCGCCCCCTCCCGGCCCTGCCGACCCAAATTCCCCCCCAAAAACCCCCAAAACCCCCAAAATTCCAAAAAAAACCCCCCCAGAGACCCCCAAAAATCCCCTCAAAGACCCAAAATTCCCAAATAAAAGCCCCAAACCCCCTAAATCTCCTCAGGACCCCTGCAAAGCCACCCCTCAGCCCCGCCCATTTCCCCTTTAGCCCCGCCCCCTCCCGGCCCTGCCGACCCAAATTCCCCCCCAAAAACCCCCCAAAACCCCCAAAATTCCAGAAAAAAACCCCCCAGAGACCCCCAAAAATCCCCTTAAAGACCCAACATTCCCAAATAAAAGCCCCAAACCCCCTAAATCTCCTCAGGACCCCTGCAAAGCCACCCCTTAGCCCCGCCCATTTCCCCTTTAGCCCCGCCCCCTCCCGGCCCTGCCGACCCAAATTCCCCCCCCAAAACCCCCCAAAACCCCCAAAATTCCAAAAAAAACCCCCCCAGAGACCCCCAAAAATCCCCTTAAAGACCCAAAATTCCCAAATAAAAGCCCCAAACCCCCTAAATCTCCTCAGGACCCCTGAAAAGCCACCCCTTAGCCCCGCCCACTCCCCCTCTAGCCCCGCCCATTTCCCCTTTAGCCCCGCCCCCTCCCGGCCATGCCGACCCAAATTCCCCCCCAAAAACCCCCCAAAACCCCCAAAATTCCAAAAAAAAACCCCCCAGAGACCCCCAAAAATCCCCTTAAAGGCCCAAAATTCCCAAATAAAAGCCCCAAACCCCCTAAATCTCCTCAGGACCCCTGCAAAGCCACCCCTTAGCCCCGCCCATTTCCCCTTTAGCCCCGCCCCCTCCCGGCCCTGCCGACCCAAATTCCCCCCCAAAAACCCCCCAAAACCCCCAAAATTCAAAAAAAAAACCCCCCAGAGACCCCCAAAAATCCCCTTAAAGACCCAAAATTCCCAAATAAAAGCCCCAAACCCCCTAAATCTCCTCAGGACCCCTGCAAAGCCACCCCTTAGCCCCGCCCATTTCCCCTTTAGCCCCGCCCCCTCCCGGCCCTGCCGACCCAAATTCCCCCCCAAAAACCCCCCAAAACCCCCAAAATTCCAAAAAAAAACCCCCCAGAGACCCCCAAAAATCCCCTTAAAGACCCAAAATTCCCAAATAAAAGCCCCAAACCCCCTAAATCTCCTCAGGACCCCTGCAAAGCCACCCCTTAGCCCCGCCCATTTCCCCTTTAGCCCCGCCCCCTCCCGGCCCTGCCGACCCAAATTCCCCCCCAAAAACCCCCCAAAACCCCCAAAATTCCAGAAAAAAAACCCCCAGAGACCCCCAAAAATCCCCTTAAAGACCCAACATTCCCAAATAAAAGCCCCAAACCCCCTAAATCTCCTCAGGACCCCTGCAAAGCCACCCCTTAGCCCCGCCCATTTCCCCTTTAGCCCCGCCCCCTCCCGGCCCTGCCGACCCAAATTCCCCCCCAAAAACCCCCCAAAACCCCCAAAATTCCAAAAAAAACCCC
This sequence comes from Aphelocoma coerulescens, assembly GCF_041296385.1. NCBI lineage: Eukaryota > Metazoa > Chordata > Aves > Passeriformes > Corvidae > Aphelocoma > Aphelocoma coerulescens. The sequence continues at coordinate 419,581 of NC_091038.1, forward strand.
CCCAGAGACCCCCAAAAATCCCCTTAAAGACCCAAAATTCCCAAATAAAAGCCCCAAACCCCCTAAATCTCCTCAGGACCCCTGCAAAGCCACCCCTTAGCCCCGCCCATTTCCCCTTTAGCCCCGCCCCCTCCCGGCCCTGCCGACCCAAATTCCCCCCCAAAAACCCCCCAAAACCCCCAAAATTCCAAAAAAAACCCCCCCAGAGACCCCCAAAAATCCCCTTAAAGACCCAAAATTCCCAAATAAAAGCCCCAAACCCCCTAAATCTCCTCAGGACCCCTGCAAAGCCACACCTTAGCCCCGCCCATTTCCCCTTTAGCCCCGCCCCCTCCCGGCCCTGCCGACCCAAATTCCCCCCCAAAAACCCCCCAAAACCCCCAAAATTCCAAAAAAAAACCCCCCAGAGACCCCCAAAAATCCCCTTAAAGACCCAAAATTCCCAAATAAAAGCCCCAAACCCCCTAAATCTCCTCAGGACCCCTGCAAAGCCACCCCTTAGCCCCGCCCATTTCCCCTTTAGCCCCGCCCCCTCCCGGCCCTGCCGACCCAAATTCCCCCCCAAAAACCCCCCAAAACCCCCAAAATTCCAAAAAAAACCCCCCCAGAGACCCCCAAAAATCCCCTTAAAGACCCAAAATTCCCAAATAAAAGCCCCAAACCCCCTAAATCTCCTCAGGACCCCTGCAAAGCCACCCCTTAGCCCCGCCCATTTCCCCTTTAGCCCCGCCCCCTCCCGGCCCTGCCGACCCAAATTCCCCCCCAAAAACCCCCCAAAACCCCCAAAATTCCAAAAAAAAACCCCCCAGAGACCCCCAAAAATCCCCTTAAAGACCCAAAATTCCCAAATAAAAGCCCCAAACCCCCTAAATCTCCTCAGGACCCCTGCAAAGCCACCCCTTAGCCCCGCCCATTTCCCCTTTAGCCCCGCCCCCTCCCGGCCCTGCCGACCCAAATTCCCCCCCAAAAACCCCCCAAAACCCCCAAAATTCCAAAAAAAACCCCCCCAGAGACCCCCAAAAATCCCCTTAAAGACCCAAAATTCCCAAATAAAAGCCCCAAACCCCCTAAATCTCCTCAGGACCCCTGCAAAGCCACCCCTTAGCCCCGCCCATTTCCCCTTTAGCCCCGCCCCCTCCCGGCCCTGCCGACCCAAATTCCCCCCCAAAAACCCCCCAAAACCCCCAAAATTCAAAAAAAAACCCCCCAGAGACCCCCAAAAATCCCCTTAAAGACCCAAAATTCCCAAATAAAAGCCCCAAACCCCCTAAATCTCCTCAGGACCCCTGCAAAGCCACCCCTTAGCCCCGCCCATTTCCCCTTTAGCCCCGCCCCCTCCCGGCCCTGCTGACCCAAAATCCCCCCCAAAAACCCCCAAAACCCCCAAAATTCCAAAAAAAACCCCCCCAGAGACCCCCAAAAATCCCCTTAAAGACCCAAAATTCCCAAATAAAAGCCCCAAACCCCCTAAATCTCCTCAGGACCCCTGCACAGCCACCCCTTAGCCCCGCCCATTTCCCCTTTAGCCCCGCCCCCTCCCGGCCCTGCCGACCCAAATTCCCCCCCAAAAACCCCCCAAAACCCCCAAAATTCCAGAAAAAAACCCCCCAGAGACCCCCAAAAATCCCCTTAAAGACCCAACATTCCCAAATAAAAGCCCCAAACCCCCTAAATCTCCTCAGGACCCCTGCAAAGCCACCCCTTAGCCCCGCCCATTTCCCCTTTAGCCCCGCCCCCTCCCGGCCCTGCCGACCCAAATTCCCCCCCAAAAACCCCCCAAAACCCCCAAAATTCCAAAAAAAACCCCCCCAGAGACCCCCAAAAATCCCCTTAAAGACCCAAAATTCCCAAATAAAAGCCCCAAACCCCCTAAATCTCCTCAGGACCCCTGCAAAGCCACCCCTTAGCCCCGCCCACTCCCCCTCTAGCCCCGCCCATTTCCCCTTTAGCCCCGCCCCCTCCCGGCCATGCCGACCCAAATTCCCCCCCAAAAACCCCCCAAAACCCCCAAAATTCCAAAAAAAAACCCCCCAGAGACCCCCAAAAATCCCCTTAAAGGCCCAAAATTCCCAAATAAAAGCCCCAAACCCCCTAAATCTCCTCAGGACCCCTGCAAAGCCACACCTTAGCCCCGCCCATTTCCCCTTTAGCCCCGCCCCCTCCCGGCCATGCCGACCCAAATTCCCCCCCAAAAACCCCCCAAAACCCCCAAAATTCCAAAAAAAAACCCCCCAGAGACCCCCAAAAATCCCCTTAAAGGCCCAAAATTCCCAAATAAAAGCCCCAAACCCCCTAAATCTCCTCAGGACCCCTGCAAAGCCACACCTTAGCCCCGCCCATTTCCCCTTTAGCCCCGCCCCCTCCCGGCCCTGCCGACCCAAATTCCCCCCCAAAAACCCCCCAAAACCCCCAAAATTCCAAAAAAAAACCCCCCAGAGACCCCCAAAAATCCCCTTAAAGACCCAAAATTCCCAAATAAAAGCCCCAAACCCCCTAAATCTCCTCAGGACCCCTGCAAAGCCACCCCTTAGCCCCGCCCATTTCCCCTTTAGCCCCGCCCCCTCCCGGCCCTGCCGACCCAAATTCCCCCCCAAAAACCCCCCAAAACCCCCAAAATTCCAAAAAAAACCCCCCCAGAGACCCCCAAAAATCCCCTTAAAGACCCAAAATTCCCAAATAAAAGCCCCAAACCCCCTAAATCTCCTCAGGACCCCTGCAAAGCCACCCCTTAGCCCCGCCCATTTCCCCTTTAGCCCCGCCCCCTCCCGGCCCTGCCGACCCAAATTCCCCCCCAAAAACCCCCCAAAACCCCCAAAATTCCAAAAAAAAACCCCCCAGAGACCCCCAAAAATCCCCTTAAAGACCCAAAATTCCCAAATAAAAGCCCCAAACCCCCTAAATCTCCTCAGGACCCCTGCAAAGCCACCCCTTAGCCCCGCCCACTCCCCCTCTAGCCCCGCCCATTTCCCCTTTAGCCCCGCCCCCTCCCGGCCCTGCCGACCCAAATTCCCCCCCAAAAACCCCCCAAAACCCCCAAAATTCCAGAAAAAAAACCCCCAGAGACCCCCAAACATCCCCTTAAAGACCCAACATTCCCAAATAAAAGCCCCAAACCCCCTAAATCTCCTCAGGACCCCTGCAAAGCCACCCCTTAGCCCCGCCCATTTCCCCTTTAGCCCCGCCCCCTCCCGGCCCTGCCGACCCAAATTCCCCCCCAAAAACCCCCCAAAACCCCCAAAATTCCAAAAAAAAACCCCCCAGAGACCCCCAAAAATCCCCTTAAAGACCCAAAATTCCCAAATAAAAGCCCCAAACCCCCTAAATCTCCTCAAGACCCCTGCAAAGCCACCCCTTAGCCCCGCCCATTTCCCCTTTAGCCCCGCCCCCTCCCGGCCCTGCCGACCCAAATTCCCCCCCAAAAACCCCCCAAAACCCCCAAAATTCCAAAAAAAAAACCCCCAGAGACCCCCAAAAATCCCCTTAAAGACCCAAAATTCCCAAATAAAAGCCCCAAACCCCCTAAATCTCCTCAGGACCCCTGCAAAGCCACCCCTTAGCCCCGCCCATTTCCCCTTTAGCCCCGCCCCCTCCCGGCCCTGCCGACCCAAATTCCCCCCCAAAAACCCCCCAAAACCCCCAAAATTCCAGAAAAAAAACCCCCAGAGACCCCCAAAAATCCCCTTAAAGACCCAACATTCCCAAATAAAAGCCCCAAACCCCCTAAATCTCCTCAGGACCCCTGCAAAGCCACCCCTTAGCCCCGCCCATTTCCCCTTTAGCCCCGCCCCCTCCCGGCCCTGCCGACCCAAATTCCCCCCCAAAAACCCCCCAAAACCCCCAAAATTCCAAAAAAAACCCCCCCAGAGACCCCCAAAAATCCCCTTAAAGACCCAAAATTCCCAAATAAAAGCCCCAAACCCCCTAAATCTCCTCAGGACCCCTGCAAAGCCACCCCTTAGCCCCGCCCATTTCCCCTTTAGCCCCGCCCCCTCCCGGCCCTGCCGACCCAAATTCCCCCCCAAAAACCCCCCAAAACCCCCAAAATTCCAAAAAAAACCCCCCCAGAGACCCCCAAAAATCCCCTTAAAGACCCAAAATTCCCAAATAAAAGCCCCAAACCCCCTAAATCTCCTCAGGACCCCTGCAAAGCCACACCTTAGCCCCGCCCATTTCCCCTTTAGCCCCGCCCCCTCCCGGCCCTGCCGACCCAAATTCCCCCCCAAAAACCCCCCAAAACCCCCAAAATTCCAAAAAAAAACCCCCCAGAGACCCCCAAAAATCCCCTTAAAGACCCAAAATTCCCAAATAAAAGCCCCAAACCCCCTAAATCTCCTCAGGACCCCTGCAAAGCCACCCCTTAGCCCCGCCCATTTCCCCTTTAGCCCCGCCCCCTCCCGGCCCTGCCGACCCAAATTCCCCCCCAAAAACCCCCCAAAACCCCCAAAATTCCAAAAAAAACCCCCCCAGAGACCCCCAAAAATCCCCTTAAAGACCCAAAATTCCCAAATAAAAGCCCCAAACCCCCTAAATCTCCTCAGGACCCCTGCAAAGCCACCCCTTAGCCCCGCCCATTTCCCCTTTAGCCCCGCCCCCTCCCGGCCCTGCCGACCCAAATTCCCCCCCAAAAACCCCCCAAAACCCCCAAAATTCCAAAAAAAAACCCCCCAGAGACCCCCAAAAATCCCCTTAAAGACCCAAAATTCCCAAATAAAAGCCCCAAACCCCCTAAATCTCCTCAGGACCCCTGCAAAGCCACCCCTTAGCCCCGCCCACTCCCCCTCTAGCCCCGCCCATTTCCCCTTTAGCCCCGCCCCCTCCCGGCCCTGCTGACCCAAATTCCCCCCCAAAAACCCCCCAAAACCCCCAAAATTCCAAAAAAAAACCCCCCCAGAGACCCCCAAAAATCCCCTTAAAGACCCAAAATTCCCAAATAAAAGCCCCAAACCCCCTAAATCTCCTCAGGACCCCTGCAAAGCCACCCCTTAGCCCCGCCCATTTCCCCTTTAGCCCCGCCCCCTCCCGGCCCTGCCGACCCAAATTCCCCCCCAAAAACCCCCCAAAACCCCCAAAATTCCAGAAAAAAAACCCCCAGAGACCCCCAAAAATCCCCTTAAAGACCCAACATTCCCAAATAAAAGCCCCAAACCCCCTAAATCTCCTCAGGACCCCTGCAAAGCCACCCCTTAGCCCCGCCCACTCCCCCTCTAGCCCCGCCCATTTCCCCTTTAGCCCCGCCCCCTCCCGGCCCTGCTGACCCAAATTCCCCCCCAAAAACCCCCCAAAACCCCCAAAATTCCAGAAAAAAAACCCCCAGAGACCCCCAAAAATCCCCTTAAAGACCCAACATTCCCAAATAAAAGCCCCAAACCCCCTAAATCTCCTCAGGACCCCTGCAAAGCCACCCCTTAGCCCCGCCCATTTCCCCTTTAGCCCCGCCCCCTCCCGGCCCTGCCGACCCAAATTCCCCCCCAAAAACCCCCCAAAACCCCCAAAATTCCAAAAAAAAACCCCCCAGAGACCCCCAAAAATCCCCTTAAAGACCCAAAATTCCCAAATAAAAGCCCCAAACCCCCTAAATCTCCTCAGGACCCCTGCAAAGCCACCCCTTAGCCCCGCCCATTTCCCCTTTAGCCCCGCCCCCTCCCGGCCCTGCCGACCCAAATTCCCCCCCAAAAACCCCCCAAAACCCCCAAAATTCCAAAAAAAAACCCCCCAGAGACCCCCAAAAATCCCCTTAAAGACCCAAAATTCCCAAATAAAAGCCCCAAACCCCCTAAATCTCCTCAGGACCCCTGCAAAGCCACCCCTTAGCCCCGCCCATTTCCCCTTTAGCCCCGCCCCCTCCCGGCCCTGCCGACCCAAATTCCCCCCCAAAAACCCCCCAAAACCCCCAAAATTCCAGAAAAAAAACCCCCAGAGACCCCCAAAAATCCCCTTAAAGACCCAACATTCCCAAATAAAAGCCCCAAACCCCCTAAATCTCCTCAGGACCCCTGCAAAGCCACCCCTTAGCCCCGCCCATTTCCCCTTTAGCCCCGCCCCCTCCCGGCCCTGCCGACCCAAATTCCCCCCCAAAAACCCCCCAAAACCCCCAAAATTCCAAAAAAAAACCCCCCAGAGACCCCCAAAAATCCCCTTAAAGACCCAAAATTCCCAAATAAAAGCCCCAAACCCCCTAAATCTCCTCAGGACCCCTGCAAAGCCACCCCTTAGCCCCGCCCATTTCCCCTTTAGCCCCGCCCCCTCCCGGCCCTGCCGACCCAAATTCCCCCCCAAAAACCCCCCAAAACCCCCAAAATTCCAAAAAAAAACCCCCCAGAGACCCCCAAAAATCCCCTTAAAGACCCAAAATTCCCAAATAAAAGCCCCAAACCCCCTAAATCTCCTCAGGACCCCTGCAAAGCCACCCCTTAGCCCCGCCCATTTCCCCTTTAGCCCCGCCCCCTCCCGGCCCTGCCGACCCAAATTCCCCCCCAAAAACCCCCCAAAACCCCCAAAATTCCAGAAAAAAAAAACCCCAGAGACCCCCAAAAATCCCCTTAAAGACCCAACATTCCCAAATAAAAGCCCCAAACCCCCTAAATCTCCTCAGGACCCCTGCAAAGCCACCCCTTAGCCCCGCCCATTTCCCCTTTAGCCCCGCCCCCTCCCGGCCCTGCCGACCCAAATTCCCCCCCAAAAACCCCCCAAAACCCCCAAAATTCCAAAAAAAACCCCCCCAGAGACCCCCAAAAATCCCCTTAAAGACCCAAAATTCCCAAATAAAAGCCCCAAACCCCCTAAATCTCCTCAGGACCCCTGCAAAGCCACCCCTTAGCCCCGCCCATTTCCCCTTTAGCCCCGCCCCCTCCCGGCCCTGCCGACCCAAATTCCCCCCCAAAAACCCCCCAAAACCCCCAAAATTCCAAAAAAAACCCCCCCAGAGACCCCCAAAAATCCCCTTAAAGACCCAAAATTCCCAAATAAAAGCCCCAAACCCCCTAAATCTCCTCAGGACCCCTGCAAAGCCACACCTTAGCCCCGCCCATTTCCCCTTTAGCCCCGCCCCCTCCCGGCCCTGCCGACCCAAATTCCCCCCCAAAAACCCCCCAAAACCCCCAAAATTCCAAAAAAAAACCCCCCAGAGACCCCCAAAAATCCCCTTAAAGACCCAAAATTCCCAAATAAAAGCCCCAAACCCCCTAAATCTCCTCAGGACCCCTGCAAAGCCACCCCTTAGCCCCGCCCATTTCCCCTTTAGCCCCGCCCCCTCCCGGCCCTGCCGACCCAAATTCCCCCCCAAAAACCCCCCAAAACCCCCAAAATTCCAAAAAAAACCCCCCCAGAGACCCCCAAAAATCCCCTTAAAGACCCAAAATTCCCAAATAAAAGCCCCAAACCCCCTAAATCTCCTCAGGACCCCTGCAAAGCCACCCCTTAGCCCCGCCCATTTCCCCTTTAGCCCCGCCCCCTCCCGGCCCTGCCGACCCAAATTCCCCCCCAAAAACCCCCCAAAACCCCCAAAATTCCAAAAAAAAACCCCCCAGAGACCCCCAAAAATCCCCTTAAAGACCCAAAATTCCCAAATAAAAGCCCCAAACCCCCTAAATCTCCTCAGGACCCCTGCAAAGCCACCCCTTAGCCCCGCCCACTCCCCCTCTAGCCCCGCCCATTTCCCCTTTAGCCCCGCCCCCTCCCGGCCCTGCTGACCCAAATTCCCCCCCAAAAACCCCCCAAAACCCCCAAAATTCCAAAAAAAACCCCCCCAGAGACCCCCAAAAATCCCCTTAAAGACCCAAAATTCCCAAATAAAAGCCCCAAACCCCCTAAATCTCCTCAGGACCCCTGCAAAGCCACCCCTTAGCCCCGCCCATTTCCCCTTTAGCCCCGCCCCCTCCCGGCCCTGCCGACCCAAATTCCCCCCCAAAAACCCCCCAAAACCCCCAAAATTCCAGAAAAAAAAACCCCAGAGACCCCCAAAAATCCCCTTAAAGACCCAACATTCCCAAATAAAAGCCCCAAACCCCCTAAATCTCCTCAGGACCCCTGCAAAGCCACCCCTTAGCCCCGCCCACTCCCCCTCTAGCCCCGCCCATTTCCCCTTTAGCCCCGCCCCCTCCCGGCCCTGCCGACCCAAATTCCCCCCCAAAAACCCCCCAAAACCCCCAAAATTCCAAAAAAAAACCCCCCAGAGACCCCCAAAAATCCCCTTAAAGACCCAAAATTCCCAAATAAAAGCCCCAAACCCCCTAAATCTCCTCAGGACCCCTGCAAAGCCACCCCTTAGCCCCGCCCATTTCCCCTTTAGCCCCGCCCCCTCCCGGCCCTGCCGACCCAAATTCCCCCCCAAAAACCCCCCAAAACCCCCAAAATTCCAAAAAAAAACCCCCCAGAGACCCCCAAAAATCCCCTTAAAGACCCAAAATTCCCAAATAAAAGCCCCAAACCCCCTAAATCTCCTCAGGACCCCTGCAAAGCCACCCCTTAGCCCCGCCCATTTCCCCTTTAGCCCCGCCCCCTCCCGGCCCTGCCGACCCAAATTCCCCCCCAAAAACCCCCCAAAACCCCCAAAATTCCAGAAAAAAAACCCCCAGAGACCCCCAAAAATCCCCTTAAAGACCCAACATTCCCAAATAAAAGCCCCAAACCCCCTAAATCTCCTCAGGACCCCTGCAAAGCCACCCCTTAGCCCCGCCCATTTCCCCTTTAGCCCCGCCCCCTCCCGGCCCTGCCGACCCAAATTCCCCCCCAAAAACCCCCCAAAACCCCCAAAATTCCAAAAAAAACCCCCCCAGAGACCCCCAAAAATCCCCTTAAAGACCCAAAATTCCCAAATAAAAGCCCCAAACCCCCTAAATCTCCTCAGGACCCCTGCAAAGCCACCCCTTAGCCCCGCCCATTTCCCCTTTAGCCCCGCCCCCTCCCGGCCCTGCCGACCCAAATTCCCCCCCAAAAACCCCCCAAAACCCCCAAAATTCCAAAAAAAACCCCCCCAGAGACCCCCAAAAATCCCCTTAAAGACCCAAAATTCCCAAATAAAAGCCCCAAACCCCCTAAATCTCCTCAGGACCCCTGCAAAGCCACACCTTAGCCCCGCCCATTTCCCCTTTAGCCCCGCCCCCTCCCGGCCCTGCCGACCCAAATTCCCCCCCAAAAACCCCCCAAAACCCCCAAAATTCCAAAAAAAAACCCCCCAGAGACCCCCAAAAATCCCCTTAAAGACCCAAAATTCCCAAATAAAAGCCCCAAACCCCCTAAATCTCCTCAGGACCCCTGCAAAGCCACCCCTTAGCCCCGCCCATTTCCCCTTTAGCCCCGCCCCCTCCCGGCCCTGCCGACCCAAATTCCCCCCCAAAAACCCCCCAAAACCCCCAAAATTCCAAAAAAAACCCCCCCAGAGACCCCCAAAAATCCCCTTAAAGACCCAAAATTCCCAAATAAAAGCCCCAAACCCCCTAAATCTCCTCAGGACCCCTGCAAAGCCACCCCTTAGCCCCGCCCATTTCCCCTTTAGCCCCGCCCCCTCCCGGCCCTGCCGACCCAAATTCCCCCCCAAAAACCCCCCAAAACCCCCAAAATTCCAAAAAAAAACCCCCCAGAGACCCCCAAAAATCCCCTTAAAGACCCAAAATTCCCAAATAAAAGCCCCAAACCCCCTAAATCTCCTCAGGACCCCTGCAAAGCCACCCCTTAGCCCCGCCCACTCCCCCTCTAGCCCCGCCCTTTTCCCCTTTAGCCCCGCCCCCTCCCGGCCCTGCTGACCCAAATTCCCCCCCAAAAACCCCCCAAAACCCCCAAAATTCCAAAAAAAACCCCCCCAGAGACCCCCAAAAATCCCCTTAAAGACCCAAAATTCCCAAATAAAAGCCCCAAACCCCCTAAATCTCCTCAGGACCCCTGCAAAGCCACCCCTTAGCCCCGCCCATTTCCCCTTTAGCCCCGCCCCCTCCCGGCCCTGCCGACCCAAATTCCCCCCCAAAAACCCCCCAAAACCCCCAAAATTCCAGAAAAAAAACCCCCAGAGACCCCCAAAAATCCCCTTAAAGACCCAACATTCCCAAATAAAAGCCCCAAACCCCCTAAATCTCCTCAGGACCCCTGCAAAGCCACCCCTTAGCCCCGCCCACTCCCCCTCTAGCCCCGCCCATTTCCCCTTTAGCCCCGCCCCCTCCCGGCCCTGCCGACCCAAATTCCCCCCCAAAAACCCCCCAAAACCCCCAAAATTCCAAAAAAAAACCCCCCAGAGACCCCCAAAAATCCCCTTAAAGACCCAAAATTCCCAAATAAAAGCCCCAAACCCCCTAAATCTCCTCAGGACCCCTGCAAAGCCACCCCTTAGCCCCGCCCATTTCCCCTTTAGCCCCGCCCCCTCCCGGCCCTGCCGACCCAAATTCCCCCCCAAAAACCCCCCAAAACCCCCAAAATTCCAAAAAAAACCCCCCCAGAGACCCCCAAAAATCCCCTTAAAGACCCAAAATTCCCAAATAAAAGCCCCAAACCCCCTAAATCTCCTCAGGACCCCTGCAAAGCCACACCTTAGCCCCGCCCATTTCCCCTTTAGCCCCGCCCCCTCCCGGCCCTGCCGACCCAAATTCCCCCCCAAAAACCCCCCAAAACCCCCAAAATTCCAAAAAAAAACCCCCCAGAGACCCCCAAAAATCCCCTTAAAGGCCCAAAATTCCCAAATAAAAGCCCCAAACCCCCTAAATCTCCTCAGGACCCCTGCAAAGCCACACCTTAGCCCCGCCCATTTCCCCTTTAGCCCCGCCCCCTCCCGGCCCTGCCGACCCAAATTCCCCCCCAAAAACCCCCCAAAACCCCCAAATATCCAAAAAAAAAACCCCCAGAGACCCCCAAAAATCCCCTTAAAGACCCAAAATTCCCAAATAAAAGCCCCAAACCCCCTAAATCTCCTCAGGACCCCTGCAAAGCCACCCCTTAGCCCCGCCCATTTCCCCTTTAGCCCCGCCCCCTCCCGGCCCTGCCGACCCAAATTCCCCCCCAAAAACCCCCCAAAACCCCCAAAATTCCAGAAAAAAACCCCCCAGAGACCCCCAAAAATCCCCTTAAAGACCCAACATTCCCAAATAAAAGCCCCAAACCCCCTAAATCTCCTCAGGACCCCTGCAAAGCCACCCCTTAGCCCCGCCCATTTCCCCTTTAGCCCCGCCCCCTCCCGGCCCTGCCGACCCAAATTCCCCCCCAAAAACCCCCCAAAACCCCCAAAATTCCAAAAAAAACCCCCCCAGAGACCCCCAAAAATCCCCTTAAAGACCCAAAATTCCCAAATAAAAGCCCCAAACCCCCTAAATCTCCTCAGGACCCCTGCAAAGCCACCCCTTAGCCCCGCCCATTTCCCCTTTAGCCCCGCCCCCTCCCGGCCCTGCCGACCCAAATTCCCCCCCAAAAACCCCCCAAAACCCCCAAAATTCCAAAAAAAAACCCCCCAGAGACCCCCAAAAATCCCCTTAAAGACCCAAAATTCCCAAATAAAAGCCCCAAACCCCCTAAATCTCCTCAGGACCCCTGCAAAGCCACCCCTTAGCCCCGCCCACTCCCCCTCTAGCCCCGCCCATTTCCCCTTTAGCCCCGCCCCCTCCCGGCCATGCCGACCCAAATTCCCCCCCAAAAACCCCCCAAAACCCCCAAAATTCCAAAAAAAAACCCCCCAGAGACCCCCAAAAATCCCCTTAAAGGCCCAAAATTCCCAAATAAAAGCCCCAAACCCCCTAAATCTCCTCAGGACCCCTGCAAAGCCACCCCTTAGCCCCGCCCATTTCCCCTTTAGCCCCGCCCCCTCCCGGCCCTGCCGACCCAAATTCCCCCCCAAAAACCCCCCAAAACCCCCAAAATTCCAGAAAAAAAACCCCCAGAGACCCCCAAAAATCCCCTTAAAGACCCAACATTCCCAAATAAAAGCCCCAAACCCCCTAAATCTCCTCAGGACCCCTGCAAAGCCACCCCTTAGCCCCGCCCATTTCCCCTTTAGCCCCGCCCCCTCCCGGCCCTGCCGACCCAAATTCCCCCCCAAAAACCCCCCAAAACCCCCAAAATTCCAAAAAAAACCCCCCCAGAGACCCCCAAAAATCCCCTTAAAGACCCAAAATTCCCAAATAAAAGCCCCAAACCCCCTAAATCTCCTCAGGACCCCTGCAAAGCCACCCCTTAGCCCCGCCCATTTCCCCTTTAGCCCCGCCCCCTCCCGGCCCTGCCGACCCAAATTCCCCCCCAAAAACCCCCCAAAACCCCCAAAATTCCAAAAAAAAACCCCCCAGAGACCCCCAAAAATCCCCTTAAAGACCCAAAATTCCCAAATAAAAGCCCCAAACCCCCTAAATCTCCTCAGGACCCCTGCAAAGCCACCCCTTAGCCCCGCCCATTTCCCCTTTAGCCCCGCCCCCTCCCGGCCCTGCCGACCCAAATTCCCCCCCAAAAACCCCCCAAAACCCCCAAAATTCCAAAAAAAACCCCCCCAGAGACCCCCAAAAATCCCCTTAAAGACCCAAAATTCCCAAATAAAAGCCCCAAACCCCCTAAATCTCCTCAGGACCCCTGCAAAGCCACCCCTTAGCCCCGCCCATTTCCCCTTTAGCCCCGCCCCCTCCCGGCCCTGCCGACCCAAATTCCCCCCCAAAAACCCCCCAAAACCCCCAAAATTCCAAAAAAAAACCCCCCAGAGACCCCCAAAAATCCCCTTAAAGACCCAAAATTCCCAAATAAAAGCCCCAAACCCCCTAAATCTCCTCAGGACCCCTGCAAAGCCACCCCTTAGCCCCGCCCATTTCCCCTTTAGCCCCGCCCCCTCCCGGCCCTGCTGACCCAAAATCCCCCCCAAAAACCCCCAAAACCCCCAAAATTCCAAAAAAAAACCCCCCCAGAGACCCCCAAAAATCCCCTTAAAGACCCAAAATTCCCAAATAAAAGCCCCAAACCCCCTAAATCTCCTCAGGACCCCTGCACAGCCACCCCTTAGCCCCGCCCATTTCCCCTTTAGCCCCGCCCCCTCCCGGCCCTGCCGACCCAAATTCCCCCCCAAAAACCCCCAAAACCCCCAAAATTCCAGAAAAAAACCCCCCAGAGACCCCCAAAAATCCCCTTAAAGACCCAACATTCCCAAATAAAAGCCCCAAACCCCCTAAATCTCCTCAGGACCCCTGCAAAGCCACCCCTTAGCCCCGCCCATTTCCCCTTTAGCCCCGCCCCCTCCCGGCCCTGCCGACCCAAATTCCCCCCCAAAAACCCCCCAAAACCCCCAAAATTCCAAAAAAAACCCCCCCAGAGACCCCCAAAAATCCCCTTAAAGACCCAAAATTCCCAAATAAAAGCCCCAAACCCCCTAAATCTCCTCAGGACCCCTGCAAAGCCACCCCTTAGCCCCGCCCACTCCCCCTCTAGCCCCGCCCATTTCCCCTTTAGCCCCGCCCCCTCCCGGCCATGCCGACCCAAATTCCCCCCCAAAAACCCCCCAAAACCCCCAAAATTCCAAAAAAAAACCCCCCAGAGACCCCCAAAAATCCCCTTAAAGGCCCAAAATTCCCAAATAAAAGCCCCAAACCCCCTAAATCTCCTCAGGACCCCTGCAAAGCCACACCTTAGCCCCGCCCATTTCCCCTTTAGCCCCGCCCCCTCCCGGCCATGCCGACCCAAATTCCCCCCCAAAAACCCCCCAAAACCCCCAAAATTCCAAAAAAAAACCCCCCAGAGACCCCCAAAAATCCCCTTAAAGGCCCAAAATTCCCAAATAAAAGCCCCAAACCCCCTAAATCTCCTCAGGACCCCTGCAAAGCCACACCTTAGCCCCGCCCATTTCCCCTTTAGCCCCGCCCCCTCCCGGCCCTGCCGACCCAAATTCCCCCCCAAAAACCCCCCAAAACCCCCAAAATTCCAAAAAAAACCCCCCCAGAGACCCCCAAAAATCCCCTTAAAGACCCAAAATTCTCAAATAAAAGCCCCAAACCCCCTAAATCTCCTCAGGACCCCTGCAAAGCCACCCCTTAGCCCCGCCCACTCCCCCTCTAGCCCCGCCCATTTCCCCTTTAGCCCCGCCCCCTCCCGGCCCTGCTGACCCAAATTCCCCCCCAAAACCCCCAAAATTCCAGAAAAAAAACCCCCAGAGACCCCCAAAAATCCCCTTAAAGACCCAACATTCCCAAATAAAAGCCCCAAACCCCCTAAATCTCCTCAGGACCCCTGCAAAGCCACCCCTTAGCCCCGCCCATTTCCCCTTTAGCCCCGCCCCCTCCCGGCCCTGCCGACCCAAATTCCCCCCCAAAAACCCCCCAAAACCCCCAAAATTCCAAAAAAAAACCCCCCAGAGACCCCCAAAAATCCCCTTAAAGACCCAAAATTCCCAAATAAAAGCCCCAAACCCCCTAAATCTCCTCAGGACCCCTGCAAAGCCACCCCTTAGCCCCGCCCATTTCCCCTTTAGCCCCGCCCCCTCCCGGCCCTGCCGACCCAAATTCCCCCCCAAAAACCCCCCAAAACCCCCAAAATTCCAAAAAAAAAACCCCCCAGAGACCCCCAAAAATCCCCTTAAAGACCCAAAATTCCCAAATAAAAGCCCCAAACCCCCTAAATCTCCTCAGGACCCCTGCAAAGCCACCCCTTAGCCCCGCCCATTTCCCCTTTAGCCCCGCCCCCTCCCGGCCCTGCCGACCCAAATTCCCCCCCAAAAACCCCCCAAAACCCCCAAAATTCCAGAAAAAAAACCCCCAGAGACCCCCAAAAATCCCCTTAAAGACCCAACATTCCCAAATAAAAGCCCCAAACCCCCTAAATCTCCTCAGGACCCCTGCAAAGCCACCCCTTAGCCCCGCCCATTTCCCCTTTAGCCCCGCCCCCTCCCGGCCCTGCCGACCCAAATTCCCCCCCAAAAACCCCCCAAAACCCCCAAAATTCCAAAAAAAACCCCCCCAGAGACCCCCAAAAATCCCCTTAAAGACCCAAAATTCCCAAATAAAAGCCCCAAACCCCCTAAATCTCCTCAGGACCCCTGCAAAGCCACCCCTTAGCCCCGCCCATTTCCCCTTTAGCCCCGCCCCCTCCCGGCCCTGCCGACCCAAATTCCCCCCCAAAAACCCCCCAAAACCCCCAAAATTCCAAAAAAAACCCCCCCAGAGACCCCCAAAAATCCCCTTAAAGACCCAAAATTCCCAAATAAAAGCCCCAAACCCCCTAAATCTCCTCAGGACCCCTGCAAAGCCACACCTTAGCCCCGCCCATTTCCCCTTTAGCCCCGCCCCCTCCCGGCCCTGCCGACCCAAATTCCCCCCCAAAAACCCCCCAAAACCCCCAAAATTCCAAAAAAAAACCCCCCAGAGACCCCCAAAAATCCCCTTAAAGACCCAAAATTCCCAAATAAAAGCCCCAAACCCCCTAAATCTCCTCAGGACCCCTGCAAAGCCACCCCTTAGCCCCGCCCATTTCCCCTTTAGCCCCGCCCCCTCCCGGCCCTGCCGACCCAAATTCCCCCCCAAAAACCCCCCAAAACCCCCAAAATTCCAAAAAAAACCCCCCCAGAGACCCCCAAAAATCCCCTTAAAGACCCAAAATTCCCAAATAAAAGCCCCAAACCCCCTAAATCTCCTCAGGACCCCTGCAAAGCCACCCCTTAGCCCCGCCCATTTCCCCTTTAGCCCCGCCCCCTCCCGGCCCTGCCGACCCAAATTCCCCCCCAAAAACCCCCCAAAACCCCCAAAATTCCAAAAAAAAACCCCCCAGAGACCCCCAAAAATCCCCTTAAAGACCCAAAATTCCCAAATAAAAGCCCCAAACCCCCTAAATCTCCTCAGGACCCCTGCAAAGCCACCCCTTAGCCCCGCCCACTCCCCCTCTAGCCCCGCCCATTTCCCCTTTAGCCCCGCCCCCTCCCGGCCCTGCCGACCCAAATTCCCCCCCAAAAACCCCCCAAAACCCCCAAAATTCCAGAAAAAAAACCCCCAGAGACCCCCAAAAATCCCCTTAAAGACCCAAAATTCCCAAATAAAAGCCCCAAACCCCCTAAATCTCCTCAGGACCCCTGCAAAGCCACCCCTTAGCCCCGCCCATTTCCCCTTTAGCCCCGCCCCCTCCCGGCCCTGCCGACCCAAATTCCCCCCCAAAAACCCCCCAAAACCCCCAAAATTCCAAAAAAAACCCCCCCAGAGACCCCCAAAAATCCCCTTAAAGACCCAAAATTCCCAAATAAAAGCCCCAAACCCCCTAAATCTCCTCAGGACCCCTGCAAAGCCACCCCTTAGCCCCGCCCATTTCCCCTTTAGCCCCGCCCCCTCCCGGCCCTGCCGACCCAAATTCCCCCCCAAAAACCCCCCAAAACCCCCAAAATTCCAAAAAAAACCCCCCCAGAGACCCCCAAAAATCCCCTTAAAGACCCAAAATTCCCAAATAAAAGCCCCAAACCCCCTAAATCTCCTCAGGACCCCTGCAAAGCCACCCCTTAGCCCCGCCCATTTCCCCTTTAGCCCCGCCCCCTCCCGGCCCTGCCGACCCAAATTCCCCCCCAAAAACCCCCCAAAACCCCCAAAATTCCAAAAAAAAACCCCCCAGAGACCCCCAAAAATCCCCTTAAAGACCCAAAATTCCCAAATAAAAGCCCCAAACCCCCTAAATCTCCTCAGGACCCCTGCAAAGCCACCCCTTAGCCCCGCCCATTTCCCCTTTAGCCCCGCCCCCTCCCGGCCCTGCCGACCCAAATTCCCCCCCAAAAACCCCCCAAAACCCCCAAAATTCCAGAAAAAAAACCCCCAGAGACCCCCAAAAATCCCCTTAAAGACCCAACATTCCCAAATAAAAGCCCCAAACCCCCTAAATCTCCTCAGGACCCCTGCAAAGCCACCCCTTAGCCCCGCCCATTTCCCCTTTAGCCCCGCCCCCTCCCGGCCCTGCCGACCCAAATTCCCCCCCAAAAACCCCCCAAAACCCCCAAAATTCCAAAAAAAACCCCCCCAGAGACCCCCAAAAATCCCCTTAAAGACCCAAAATTCCCAAATAAAAGCCCCAAACCCCCTAAATCTCCTCAGGACCCCTGCAAAGCCACCCCTTAGCCCCGCCCATTTCCCCTTTAGCCCCGCCCCCTCCCGGCCCTGCCGACCCAAATTCCCCCCCAAAAACCCCCCAAAACCCCCAAAATTCCAAAAAAAACCCCCCCAGAGACCCCCAAAAATCCCCTTAAAGACCCAAAATTCCCAAATAAAAGCCCCAAACCCCCTAAATCTCCTCAGGACCCCTGCAAAGCCACACCTTAGCCCCGCCCATTTCCCCTTTAGCCCCGCCCCCTCCCGGCCCTGCCGACCCAAATTCCCCCCCAAAAACCCCCCAAAACCCCCAAAATTCCAAAAAAAAACCCCCCAGAGACCCCCAAAAATCCCCTTAAAGACCCAAAATTCCCAAATAAAAGCCCCAAACCCCCTAAATCTCCTCAGGACCCCTGCAAAGCCACCCCTTAGCCCCGCCCATTTCCCCTTTAGCCCCGCCCCCTCCCGGCCCTGCCGACCCAAATTCCCCCCCAAAAACCCCCCAAAACCCCCAAAATTCCAAAAAAAACCCCCCCAGAGACCCCCAAAAATCCCCTTAAAGACCCAAAATTCCCAAATAAAAGCCCCAAACCCCCTAAATCTCCTCAGGACCCCTGCAAAGCCACCCCTTAGCCCCGCCCATTTCCCCTTTAGC
This sequence comes from Aphelocoma coerulescens, assembly GCF_041296385.1. Classification (NCBI taxonomy): domain Eukaryota; kingdom Metazoa; phylum Chordata; class Aves; order Passeriformes; family Corvidae; genus Aphelocoma; species Aphelocoma coerulescens. The sequence continues at coordinate 437,230 of NC_091038.1, forward strand.
CCCGCCCCCTCCCGGCCCTGCCGACCCAAATTCCCCCCCAAAAACCCCCCAAAACCCCCAAAATTCCAAAAAAAAACCCCCCAGAGACCCCCAAAAATCCCCTTAAAGACCCAAAATTCCCAAATAAAAGCCCCAAACCCCCTAAATCTCCTCAGGACCCCTGCAAAGCCACCCCTTAGCCCCGCCCACTCCCCCTCTAGCCCCGCCCATTTCCCCTTTAGCCCCGCCCCCTCCCGGCCCTGCTGACCCAAATTCCCCCCCAAAAACCCCCCAAAACCCCCAAAATTCCAGAAAAAAAAACCCCAGAGACCCCCAAAAATCCCCTTAAAGACCCAACATTCCCAAATAAAAGCCCCAAACCCCCTAAATCTCCTCAGGACCCCTGCAAAGCCACCCCTTAGCCCCGCCCATTTCCCCTTTAGCCCCGCCCCCTCCCGGCCCTGCCGACCCAAATTCCCCCCCAAAAACCCCCCAAAACCCCCAAAATTCCAAAAAAAAACCCCCCAGAGACCCCCAAAAATCCCCTTAAAGACCCAAAATTCCCAAATAAAAGCCCCAAACCCCCTAAATCTCCTCAGGACCCCTGCAAAGCCACCCCTTAGCCCCGCCCATTTCCCCTTTAGCCCCGCCCCCTCCTGGCCCTGCCGACCCAAATTCCCCCCCAAAAACCCCCCAAAACCCCCAAAATTCCAGAAAAAAAACCCCCAGAGACCCCCAAAAATCCCCTTAAAGACCCAAAATTCCCAAATAAAAGCCCCAAACCCCCTAAATCTCCTCAGGACCCCTGCAAAGCCACCCCTTAGCCCCGCCCATTTCCCCTTTAGCCCCGCCCCCTCCCGGCCCTGCCGACCCAAATTCCCCCCCAAAAACCCCCCAAAACCCCCAAAATTCCAAAAAAAACCCCCCCAGAGACCCCCAAAAATCCCCTTAAAGACCCAAAATTCCCAAATAAAAGCCCCAAACCCCCTAAATCTCCTCAGGACCCCTGCAAAGCCACCCCTTAGCCCCGCCCATTTCCCCTTTAGCCCCGCCCCCTCCCGGCCCTGCCGACCCAAATTCCCCCCCAAAAACCCCCCAAAACCCCCAAAATTCCAAAAAAAACCCCCCCAGAGACCCCCAAAAATCCCCTTAAAGACCCAAAATTCCCAAATAAAAGCCCCAAACCCCCTAAATCTCCTCAGGACCCCTGCAAAGCCACCCCTTAGCCCCGCCCATTTCCCCTTTAGCCCCGCCCCCTCCCAGCCCTGCCGACCCAAATTCCCCCCCAAAAACCCCCAAAACCCCCAAAATTCCAAAAAAAACCCCCCCAGAGACCCCCAAAAATCCCCTTAAAGACCCAAAATTCCCAAATAAAAGCCCCAAACCCCCTAAATCTCCTCAGGACCCCTGCAAAGCCACCCCTTAGCCCCGCCCACTCCCCCTCTAGCCCCGCCCATTTCCCCTTTAGCCCCGCCCCCTCCCGGCCATGCCGACCCAAATTCCCCCCCAAAAACCCCCCAAAACCCCCAAAATTCCAAAAAAAAACCCCCCAGAGACCCCCAAAAATCCCCTTAAAGGCCCAAAATTCCCAAATAAAAGCCCCAAACCCCCTAAATCTCCTCAGGACCCCTGCAAAGCCACCCCTTAGCCCCGCCCACTCCCCCTCTAGCCCCGCCCATTTCCCCTTTAGCCCCGCCCCCTCCCGGCCCTGCCGACCCAAATTCCCCCCCAAAAACCCCCCAAAACCCCCAAAATTCCAAAAAAAAACCCCCCAGAGACCCCCAAAAATCCCCTTAAAGACCCAAAATTCCCAAATAAAAGCCCCAAACCCCCTAAATCTCCTCAGGACCCCTGCAAAGCCACCCCTTAGCCCCGCCCATTTCCCCTTTAGCCCCGCCCCCTCCCGGCCCTGCCGACCCAAATTCCCCCCCAAAAACCCCCCAAAACCCCCAAAATTCCAAAAAAAACCCCCCCAGAGACCCCCAAAAATCCCCTTAAAGACCCAAAATTCCCAAATAAAAGCCCCAAACCCCCTAAATCTCCTCAGGACCCCTGCAAAGCCACCCCTTAGCCCCGCCCATTTCCCCTTTAGCCCCGCCCCCTCCCGGCCCTGCCGACCCAAATTCCCCCCCAAAAACCCCCCAAAACCCCCAAAATTCCAAAAAAAAACCCCCCAGAGACCCCCAAAAATCCCCTTAAAGACCCAAAATTCCCAAATAAAAGCCCCAAACCCCCTAAATCTCCTCAGGACCCCTGCAAAGCCACCCCTTAGCCCCGCCCATTTCCCCTTTAGCCCCGCCCCCTCCCGGCCCTGCCGACCCAAATTCCCCCCCAAAAACCCCCAAAACCCCCAAAATTCCAAAAAAAACCCCCCCAGGGACCCCCAAAAATCCCTTTAAAGACCCAAAATTCCCAAATAAAAGCCCCAAACCCCCTAAATCTCCTCAGGACCCCTGCACAGCCACCCCTTAGCCCCGCCCATTTCCCCTTTAGCCCCGCCCCCTCCCGGCCCTGCCGACCCAAATTCCCCCCCAAAAACCCCCCAAAACCCCCAAAATTCCAGAAAAAAACCCCCCAGAGACCCCCAAAAATCCCCTTAAAGACCCAACATTCCCAAATAAAAGCCCCAAACCCCCTAAATCTCCTCAGGACCCCTGCAAAGCCACCCCTTAGCCCCGCCCATTTCCCCTTTAGCCCCGCCCCCTCCCGGCCCTGCCGACCCAAATTCCCCCCCAAAAACCCCCCAAAACCCCCAAAATTCCAAAAAAAACCCCCCCAGAGACCCCCAAAAATCCCCTTAAAGACCCAAAATTCCCAAATAAAAGCCCCAAACCCCCTAAATCTCCTCAGGACCCCTGCAAAGCCACCCCTTAGCCCCGCCCACTCCCCCTCTAGCCCCGCCCATTTCCCCTTTAGCCCCGCCCCCTCCCGGCCATGCCGACCCAAATTCCCCCCCAAAAACCCCCCAAAACCCCCAAAATTCCAAAAAAAAACCCCCCAGAGACCCCCAAAAATCCCCTTAAAGGCCCAAAATTCCCAAATAAAAGCCCCAAACCCCCTAAATCTCCTCAGGACCCCTGCAAAGCCACACCTTAGCCCCGCCCATTTCCCCTTTAGCCCCGCCCCCTCCCGGCCATGCCGACCCAAATTCCCCCCCAAAAACCCCCCAAAACCCCCAAAATTCCAAAAAAAAACCCCCCAGAGACCCCCAAAAATCCCCTTAAAGGCCCAAAATTCCCAAATAAAAGCCCCAAACCCCCTAAATCTCCTCAGGACCCCTGCAAAGCCACCCCTTAGCCCCGCCCATTTCCCCTTTAGCCCCGCCCCCTCCCGGCCCTGCCGACCCAAATTCCCCCCCAAAAACCCCCCAAAACCCCCAAAATTCCAAAAAAAAACCCCCCAGAGACCCCCAAAAATCCCCTTAAAGACCCAAAATTCCCAAATAAAAGCCCCAAACCCCCTAAATCTCCTCAGGACCCCTGCAAAGCCACCCCTTAGCCCCGCCCACTCCCCCTCTAGCCCCGCCCATTTCCCCTTTAGCCCCGCCCCCTCCCGGCCCTGCTGACCCAAATTCCCCCCCAAAAACCCCCCAAAACCCCCAAAATTCCAGAAAAAAAACCCCCAGAGACCCCCAAAAATCCCCTTAAAGACCCAACATTCCCAAATAAAAGCCCCAAACCCCCTAAATCTCCTCAGGACCCCTGCAAAGCCACCCCTTAGCCCCGCCCATTTCCCCTTTAGCCCCGCCCCCTCCCGGCCCTGCCGACCCAAATTCCCCCCCAAAAACCCCCCAAAACCCCCAAAATTCCAAAAAAAACCCCCCAGAGACCCCCAAAAATCCCCTTAAAGACCCAAAATTCCCAAATAAAAGCCCCAAACCCCCTAAATCTCCTCAGGACCCCTGCAAAGCCACCCCTTAGCCCCGCCCATTTCCCCTTTAGCCCCGCCCCCTCCCGGCCCTGCCGACCCAAATTCCCCCCCAAAAACCCCCCAAAACCCCCAAAATTCCAAAAAAAAACCCCCCAGAGACCCCCAAAAATCCCCTTAAAGACCCAAAATTCCCAAATAAAAGCCCCAAACCCCCTAAATCTCCTCAGGACCCCTGCAAAGCCACCCCTTAGCCCCGCCCACTCCCCCTCTAGCCCCGCCCATTTCCCCTTTAGCCCCGCCCCCTCCCGGCCCTGCCGACCCAAATTCCCCCCCAAAAACCCCCCAAAACCCCCAAAATTCCAAAAAAAACCCCCCAGAGACCGCCAAAAATCCCCTTAAAGACCCAAAATTCCCAAATAAAAGCCCCAAACCCCCTAAATCTCCTCAGGACCCCTGCAAAGCCACCCCTTAGCCCCGCCCATTTCCCCTTTAGCCCCGCCCCCTCCCGGCCCTGCCGACCCAAATTCCCCCCCAAAAACCCCCCAAAACCCCCAAAATTCCAAAAAAAAACCCCCCAGAGACCCCCAAAAATCCCCTTAAAGACCCAAAATTCTCAAATAAAAGCCCCAAACCCCCTAAATCTCCTCAGGACCCCTGCAAAGCCACCCCTTAGCCCCGCCCATTTCCCCTTTAGCCCCGCCCCCTCCCGGCCCTGCCGACCCAAATTCCCCCCCAAAAACCCCCCAAAACCCCCAAAATTCCAAAAAAAACCCCCCTAGAGACCCCCAAAAATCCCCTTAAAGACCCAAAATTCCCAAATAAAAGCCCCAAACCCCCTAAATCTCCTCAGGACCCCTGCAAAGCCACCCCTTAGCCCCGCCCACTCCCCCTCTAGCCCCGCCCATTTCCCCTTTAGCCCCGCCCCCTCCCGGCCCTGCCGACCCAAATTCCCCCCCAAAAACCCCCCAAAACCCCCAAAATTCCAGAAAAAAACCCCCCAGAGACCCCCAAACATCCCCTTAAAGACCCAACATTCCCAAATAAAAGCCCCAAACCCCCTAAATCTCCTCAGGACCCCTGCAAAGCCACCCCTTAGCCCCGCCCATTTCCCCTTTAGCCCCGCCCCCTCCCGGCCCTGCCGACCCAAATTCCCCCCCAAAAACCCCCCAAAACCCCCAAAATTCCAAAAAAAAACCCCCCAGAGACCCCCAAAAATCCCCTTAAAGACCCAAAATTCCCAAATAAAAGCCCCAAACCCCCTAAATCTCCTCAGGACCCCTGCAAAGCCACCCCTTAGCCCCGCCCATTTCCCCTTTAGCCCCGCCCCCTCCCGGCCCTGCCGACCCAAATTCCCCCCCAAAAACCCCCCAAAACCCCCAAAATTCCAAAAAAAACCCCCCCAGAGACCCCCAAAAATCCCCTTAAAGACCCAAAATTCCCAAATAAAAGCCCCAAACCCCCTAAATCTCCTCAGGACCCCTGCAAAGCCACCCCTTAGCCCCGCCCATTTCCCCTTTAGCCCCGCCCCCTCCCGGCCCTGCCGACCCAAATTCCCCCCCAAAAACCCCCCAAAACCCCCAAAATTCCAGAAAAAAACCCCCCAGAGACCCCCAAAAATCCCCTTAAAGACCCAACATTCCCAAATAAAAGCCCCAAACCCCCTAAATCTCCTCAGGACCCCTGCAAAGCCACCCCTTAGCCCCGCCCATTTCCCCTTTAGCCCCGCCCCCTCCCGGCCCTGCCGACCCAAATTCCCCCCCAAAAACCCCCCAAAACCCCCAAAATTCCAAAAAAAACCCCCCCAGAGACCCCCAAAAATCCCCTTAAAGACCCAAAATTCCCAAATAAAAGCCCCAAACCCCCTAAATCTCCTCAGGACCCCTGCAAAGCCACCCCTTAGCCCCGCCCATTTCCCCTTTAGCCCCGCCCCCTCCCGGCCCTGCCGACCCAAATTCCCCCCCAAAAACCCCCCAAAACCCCCAAAATTCAAAAAAAAAACCCCCCAGAGACCCCCAAAAATCCCCTTAAAGACCCAAAATTCCCAAATAAAAGCCCCAAACCCCCTAAATCTCCTCAGGACCCCTGCAAAGCCACCCCTTAGCCCCGCCCATTTCCCCTTTAGCCCCGCCCCCTCCCGGCCCTGCCGACCCAAATTCCCCCCCCAAAACCCCCAAAACCCCCAAAATTCCAAAAAAAACCCCCCCAGAGACCCCCAAAAATCCCCTTAAAGACCCAAAATTCCCAAATAAAAGCCCCAAACCCCCTAAATCTCCTCAGGACCCCTGCACAGCCACCCCTTAGCCCCGCCCATTTCCCCTTTAGCCCCGCCCCCTCCCGGCCCTGCCGACCCAAATTCCCCCCCAAAAACCCCCCAAAACCCCCAAAATTCCAGAAAAAAAACCCCCAGAGACCCCCAAAAATCCCCTTAAAGACCCAACATTCCCAAATAAAAGCCCCAAACCCCCTAAATCTCCTCAGGACCCCTGCAAAGCCACCCCTTAGCCCCGCCCATTTCCCCTTTAGCCCCGCCCCCTCCCGGCCCTGCCGACCCAAATTCCCCCCCAAAAACCCCCCAAAACCCCCAAAATTCCAAAAAAAAACCCCCCAGAGACCCCCAAAAATCCCCTTAAAGACCCAAAATTCCCAAATAAAAGCCCCAAACCCCCTAAATCTCCTCAGGACCCCTGCAAAGCCACCCCTTAGCCCCGCCCACTCCCCCTCTAGCCCCGCCCATTTCCCCTTTAGCCCCGCCCCCTCCCGGCCATGCCGACCCAAATTCCCCCCCAAAAACCCCCCAAAACCCCCAAAATTCCAAAAAAAAACCCCCCAGAGACCCCCAAAAATCCCCTTAAAGGCCCAAAATTCCCAAATAAAAGCCCCAAACCCCCTAAATCTCCTCAGGACCCCTGCAAAGCCACCCCTTAGCCCCGCCCATTTCCCCTTTAGCCCCGCCCCCTCCCGGCCCTGCCGACCCAAATTCCCCCCCAAAAACCCCCCAAAACCCCCAAAATTCCAAAAAAAAAACCCCCAGAGACCCCCAAAAATCCCCTTAAAGACCCAAAATTCCCAAATAAAAGCCCCAAACCCCCTAAATCTCCTCAGGACCCCTGCAAAGCCACCCCTTAGCCCCGCCCACTCCCCCTCTAGCCCCGCCCATTTCCCCTTTAGCCCCGCCCCCTCCCGGCCCTGCCGACCCAAATTCCCCCCCAAAAACCCCCCAAAACCCCCAAAATTCCAGAAAAAAACCCCCCAGAGACCCCCAAACATCCCCTTAAAGACCCAACATTCCCAAATAAAAGCCCCAAACCCCCTAAATCTCCTCAGGACCCGTGCAAAGCCACACCTTGGCCCCGCCCATTTCCCCTTTAGCCCCGCCCCCTCCCGGCCCTGCCGACCCAAATTCCCCCCCAAAAACCCCCCAAAACCCCCAAAATTCCAAAAAAAAACCCCCCAGAGACCCCCAAAAATCCCCTTAAAGACCCAAAATTCCCAAATAAAAGCCCCAAACCCCCTAAATCTCCTCAGGACCTCTGCAAAGCCACCCCTTAGCCCCGCCCATTTCCCCTTTAGCCCCGCCCCCTCCCGGCCCTGCCGACCCAAATTCCCCCCCAAAAACCCCCCAAAACCCCCAAAATTCCAAAAAAAACCCCCCCAGAGACCCCCAAAAATCCCCTTAAAGACCCAAAATTCCCAAATAAAAGCCCCAAACCCCCTAAATCTCCTCAGGACCCCTGCAAAGCCACCCCTTAGCCCCGCCCACTCCCCCTCTAGCCCCGCCCATTTCCCCTTTAGCCCCGCCCCCTCCCGGCCCTGCCGACCCAAATTCCCCCCCAAAAACCCCCCAAAACCCCCAAAATTCCAAAAAAAACCCCCCCAGAGACCCCCAAAAATCCCCTTAAAGACCCAAAATTCCCAAATAAAAGCCCCAAAAACCCTAAATCTCCTCAGGACCCCTGCAAAGCCACCCCTTAGCCCCGCCCATTTCCCCTTTAGCCCCGCCCCCTCCCGGCCCTGCCGACCCAAATTCCCCCCCAAAAACCCCCCAAAACCCCCAAAATTCCAAAAAAAACCCCCCCAGAGACCCCCAAAAATCCCCTTAAAGACCCAAAATTCCCAAATAAAAGCCCCAAACCCCCTAAATCTCCTCAGGACCCCTGCAAAGCCACACCTTAGCCCCGCCCACTCCCCCTCTAGCCCCGCCCATTTCCCCTTTAGCCCCGCCCCCTCCCGGCCCTGCCGACCCAAATTCCCCCCCAAAAACCCCCCAAAACCCCCAAAATTCCAAAAAAAACCCCCCAGAGACCCCCAAAAATCCCCTTAAAGACCCAAAATTCCCAAATAAAAGCCCCAAACCCCCTAAATCTCCTCAGGACCCCTGCAAAGCCACCCCTTAGCCCCGCCCATTTCCCCTTTAGCCCCGCCCCCTCCCGGCCCTGCCGACCCAAATTCCCCCCCAAAAACCCCCCAAAACCCCCAAAATTCCAAAAAAAAACCCCCAGAGACCCCCAAACATCCCCTTAAAGACCCAACATTCCCAAATAAAAGCCCCAAACCCCCTAAATCTCCTCAGGACCCCTGCAAAGCCACCCCTTAGCCCCGCCCACTCCCCCTCTAGCCCCGCCCATTTCCCCTTTAGCCCCGCCCCCTCCCGGCCCTGCCGACCCAAATTCCCCCCCAAAAAACCCCCAAAACCCCCAAAATTCCAAAAAAAAACCCCCCAGAGACCCCCAAAAATCCCCTTAAAGACCCAAAATTCCCAAATAAAAGCCCCAAACCCCCTAAATCTCCTCAGGACCCCTGCAAAGCCACACCTTGGCCCCGCCCATTTCCCCTTTAGCCCCGCCCCCTCCCGGCCCTGCCGACCCAAATTCCCCCCCAAAAACCCCCCAAAACCCCCAAAATTCCAAAAAAAACCCCCCAGAGACCCCCAAAAATCCCCTTAAAGACCCAAAATTCCCAAATAAAAGCCCCAAACCCCCTAAATCTCCTCAGGACCCCTGAAAAGCCACCCCTTAGCCCCGCCCACTCCCCCTCTAGCCCCGCCCATTTCCCCTTTAGCCCCGCCCCCTCCCGGCCCTGCCGACCCAAATTCCCCCCCAAAAACCCCCCAAAACCCCCAAAATTCCAAAAAAAACCCCCCAGAGACCCCCAAACATCCCCTTAAAGACCCAACATTCCCAAATAAAAGCCCCAAACCCCCTAAATCTCCTCAGGACCCCTGCAAAGCCACATCTTAGCCCCGCCCATTTCCCCTTTAGCCCCGCCCCCTCCCGGCCCTGCCGACCCAAATTCCCCCCCAAAAACCCCCCAAAACCCCCAAAATTCCAAAAAAAAACCCCCCAGAGACCCCCAAACATCCCCTTAAAGACCCAACATTCCCAAATAAAAGCCCCAAACCCCCTAAATCTCCTCAGGACCCCTGCAAAGCCACACCTTGGCCCCGCCCATTTCCCCTTTAGCCCCGCCCCCTCCCGGCGCTGCCGACCCAAATTCCTGCCCAAAAAACCCCCAAAACCCCCAAAATTCCAAAAAAAAACCCCCCAGAGACCCCCAAAAATCCCCTTAAAGACCCAAAATTCCCAAATAAAAGCTCCAAACCCCCTAAATCGCCTCAGGACCCCTGCAAAGCCACCCCTTAGCCCCGCCCATTTCCCCTTTAGCCCCGCCCCCTCCCGGCCCTGCCGACCCAAATTCCCCCCCAAAAACCCCCCAAAACCCCCAAAATTCCAGAAAAAAACCCCCCAGAGACCCCCAAAAATCCCCTTAAAGACCCAACATTCCCAAATAAAAGCCCCAAACCCCCTAAATCTCCTCAGGACCCCTGCAAAGCCACCCCTTAGCCCCACCCATTTCCCCTTTAGCCCCGCCCCCTCCCGGCCCTGCCGACCCAAATTCCCCCCCAAAAACCCCCCATAACCCCCAAAATTCCAGAAAAAAAACCCCCAGAGACCCCCAAAAATCCCCTTAAAGACCCAAAATTCCCAAATAAAAGCCCCAAACCCCCTAAATCTCCTCAGGACCCCTGCAAAGCCACCCCTTAGCCCCGCCCATTTCCCCTTTAGCCCCGCCCCCTCCCGGCCCTGCCGACCCAAATTCCCCCCCAAAAACCCCCCAAAACCCCCAAAATTCCAGAAAAAAACCCCCCAGAGACCCCCAAAAATCCCCTTAAAGACCCAACATTCCCAAATAAAAGCCCCAAACCCCCTAAATCTCCTCAGGACCCCTGCAAAGCCACCCCTTAGCCCCGCCCATTTCCCCTTTAGCCCCGCCCCCTCCCGGCCCTGCCGACCCAAATTCCCCCCCAAAAACCCCCCAAAACCCCCAAAATTCCAAAAAAAACCCCCCCAGAGACCCCCAAAAATCCCCTTAAAGACCCAAAATTCCCAAATAAAAGCCCCAAAAACCCTAAATCTCCTCAGGACCCCTGCAAAGCCACCCCTTAGCCCCGCCCATTTCCCCTTTAGCCCCGCCCCCTCCCGGCCCTGCCGACCCAAATTCCCCCCCAAAAACCCCCCAAAACCCCCAAAATTCCAAAAAAAACCCCCCCAGAGACCCCCAAAAATCCCCTTAAAGACCCAAAATTCCCAAATAAAAGCCCCAAACCCCCTAAATCTCCTCAGGACCCCTGCAAAGCAACACCTTAGCCCCGCCCACTCCCCCTCTAGCCCCGCCCATTTCCCCTTTAGCCCCGCCCCCTCCCGGCCCTGCCGACCCAAATTCCCCCCCAAAAACCCCCCAAAACCCCCAAAATTCCAAAAAAAACCCCCCAGAGACCCCCAAAAATCCCCTTAAAGACCCAAAATTCCCGAATAAAAGCCCCAAACCCCCTAAATCTCCTCAGGACCCCTGCAAAGCCACCCCTTAGCCCCGCCCATTTCCCCTTTAGCCCCGCCCCCTCCCGGCCCTGCCGACCCAAATTCCCCCCCAAAAACCCCCCAAAACCCCCAAAATTCCAAAAAAAAACCCCCAGAGACCCCCAAACATCCCCTTAAAGACCCAACATTCCCAAATAAAAGCCCCAAACCCCCTAAATCTCCTCAGGACCCCTGCAAAGCCACACCTTGGCCCCGCCCATTTCCCCTTTAGCCCCGCCCCCTCCCGGCGCTGCCGACCCAAATTCCTGCCCAAAAAACCCCCAAAACCCCCAAAATTCCAAAAAAAAACCCCCCAGAGACCCCCAAAAATCCCCTTAAAGACCCAAAATTCCCAAATAAAAGCCCCAAACCCCCTAAATCTCCTCAGGACCCCTGCAAAGCCACACCTTGGCCCCGCCCATTTCCCCTTTAGCCCCGCCCCCTCCCGGCCCTGCCGACCCAAATTCCCCCCCAAAAACCCCCCAAAACCCCCAAAATTCCAAAAAAAACCCCCCAGAGACCCCCAAAAATCCCCTTAAAGACCCAAAATTCCCAAATAAAAGCCCCAAACCCCCTAAATCTCCTCAGGACCCCTGAAAAGCCACCCCTTAGCCCCGCCCACTCCCCCTCTAGCCCCGCCCATTTCCCCTTTAGCCCCGCCCCCTCCCGGCCCTGCCGACCCAAATTCCCCCCCAAAAACCCCCCAAAACCCCCAAAATTCCAAAAAAAAACCCCCCAGAGACCCCCAAACATCCCCTTAAAGACCCAACATTCCCAAATAAAAGCCCCAAACCCCCTAAATCTCCTCAGGACCCCTGCAAAGCCACACCTTGGCCCCGCCCATTTCCCCTTTAGCCCCGCCCCCTCCCGGCGCTGCCGACCCAAATTCCTGCCCAAAAAACCCCCAAAACCCCCAAAATTCCAAAAAAAAACCCCCCAGAGACCCCCAAAAATCCCCTTAAAGACCCAAAATTCCCAAATAAAAGCTCCAAACCCCCTAAATCGCCTCAGGACCTCTGCAAAGCCACCCCTTAGCCCCGCCCATTTCCCCTTTAGCCCCGCCCCCTCCCGGCCCTGCCGACCCAAATTCCCCCCCAAAAACCCCCCAAAACCCCCAAAATTCCAGAAAAAAACCCCCCAGAGACCCCCAAAAATCCCCTTAAAGACCCAACATTCCCAAATAAAAGCCCCAAACCCCCTAAATCTCCTCAGGACCCCTGCAAAGCCACCCCTTAGCCCCACCCATTTCCCCTTTAGCCCCGCCCCCTCCCGGCCCTGCCGACCCAAATTCCCCCCCAAAAACCCCCCAAAACCCCCAAAATTCCAAAAAAAAACCCCCCAGAGACCCCCAAAAATCCCCTTAAAGACCCAAAATTCCCAAATAAAAGCCCCAAACCCCCTAAATCTCCTCAGGACCCCTGCAAAGCCACCCCTTAGCCCCGCCCACTCCCCCTCTAGCCCCGCCCATTTCCCCTTTAGCCCCGCCCCCTCCCGGCCCTGCCAACCCAAATTCCCCCCCAAAAACCCCCCAAAACCCCCAAAATTCCAAAAAAAACCCCCCAGAGACCCCCAAAAATCCCCTTAAAGACCCAAAATTCCCAAATAAAAGCCCCAAACCCCCTAAATCTCCTCAGGACCCCTGCAAAGCCACCCCTTAGCCCCGCCCATTTCCCCTTTAGCCCCGCCCCCTCCCGGCCCTGCCGACCCAAATTCCCCCCCAAAAACCCCCCAAAACCCCCAAAATTCCAGAAAAAAACCCCCCAGAGACCCCCAAAAATCCCCTTAAAGACCCAAAATTCCCAAATAAAAGCCCCAAACCCCCTAAATCTCCTCAGGACCTCTGCAAAGCCACCCCTTAGCCCCGCCCATTTCCCCTTTAGCCCCGCCCCCTCCCGGCCCTGCCGACCCAAATTCCCCCCCAAAAACCCCCCAAAACCCCCAAAATTCCAAAAAAAACCCCCCAGAGACCCCCAAACATCCCCTTAAAGACCCAAAATTCCCAAATAAAAGCCCCAAACCCCCTAAATCTCCTCAGGACCCCTGCAAAGCCACCCCTTAGCCCCGCCCACTCCCCCTCTAGCCCCGCCCATTTCCCCTTTAGCCCCGCCCCCTCCCGGCCCTGCCGACCCAAATTCCCCCCCAAAAACCCCCCAAAACCCCCAAAATTCCAGAAAAAAACCCCCCAGAGACCCCCAAAAATCCCCTTAAAGACCCAACATTCCCAAATAAAAGCCCCAAACCCCCTAAATCTCCTCAGGACCCCTGCAAAGCCACCCCTTAGCCCCGCCCATTTCCCCTTTAGCCCCGCCCCCTCCCGGCCCTGCCGACCCAAATTCCCCCCCAAAAACCCCCCAAAACCCCCAAAATTCCAGAAAAAAACCCCCCAGAGACCCCCAAAAATCCCCTTAAAGACCCAACATTCCCAAATAAAAGCCCCAAACCCCCTAAATCTCCTCAGGACCCCTGCAAAGCCACCCCTTAGCCCCGCCCATTTCCCCTTTAGCCCCGCCCCCTCCCGGCCCTGCCGACCCAAATTCCCCCCCAAAAACCCCCCAAAACCCCCAAAATTCCAAAAAAAACCCCCCCAGAGACCCCCAAAAATCCCCTTAAAGACCCAAAATTCCCAAATAAAAGCCCCAAACCCCCTAAATCTCCTCAGGACCCCTGCAAAGCCACCCCTTAGCCCCGCCCATTTCCCCTTTAGCCCCGCCCCCTCCCGGCCCTGCCGACCCAAATTCCCCCCCAAAAACCCCCCAAAACCCCCAAAATTCCAAAAAAAACCCCCCCAGAGACCCCCAAAAATCCCCTTAAAGACCCAACATTCCCAAATAAAAGCCCCAAACCCCCTAAATCTCCTCAGGACCCCTGCAAAGCCACACCTTAGCCCCGCCCATTTCCCCTTTAGCCCCGCCCCCTCCCGGCCCTGCCGACCCAAATTCCCCCCCAAAAACCCCCCAAAACCCCCAAAATTCCAGAAAAAAAACCCCCAGAGACCCCCAAAAATCCCCTTAAAGACCCAACATTCCCAAATAAAAGCCCCAAACCCCCTAAATCTCCTCAGGACCTCTGCAAAGCCACCCCTTAGCCCCGCCCATTTCCCCTTTAGCCCCGCCCCCTCCCGGCCCTGCCGACCCAAATTCCCCCCCAAAAACCCCCCAAAACCCCCAAAATTCCAGAAAAAAACCCCCCAGAGACCCCCAAAAATCCCCTTAAAGACCCAAAATTCCCAAATAAAAGCCCCAAACCCCCTAAATCTCCTCAGGACCCCTGCAAAGCCACCCCTTAGCCCCGCCCATTTCCCCTTTAGCCCCGCCCCCTCCCGGCCCTGCCGACCCAAATTCCCCCCCAAAAACCCCCCAAAACCCCCAAAATTCCAGAAAAAAACCCCCCCAGAGACCCCCAAAAATCCCCTTAAAGACCCAACATTCCCAAATAAAAGCCCCAAACCCCCTAAATCTCCTCAGGACCCCTGCAAAGCCACCCCTTAGCCCCGCCCATTTCCCCTTTAGCCCCGCCCCCTCCCGGCCCTGCCGACCCAAATTCCCCCCCAAAAACCCCCCAAAACCCCCAAAATTCCAAAAAAAACCCCCCCAGAGACCCCCAAAAATCCCCTTAAAGACCCAAAATTCCCAAATAAAAGCCCCAAACCCCCTAAATCTCCTCAGGACCCCTGCAAAGCCACCCCTTAGCCCCGCCCACTCCCCCTCTAGCCCCGCCCATTTCCCCTTTAGCCCCGCCCCCTCCCGGCCCTGCCGACCCAAATTCCCCCCCAAAAACCCCCCAAAACCCCCAAAATTCCAAAAAAAAACCCCCCAGAGACCCCCAAAAATCCCCTTAAAGACCCAAAATTCCCAAATAAAAGCCCCAAACCCCCTAAATCTCCTCAGGACCTCTGCAAAGCCACCCCTTAGCCCCGCCCATTTCCCCTTTAGCCCCGCCCCCTCCCGGCCCTGCCGACCCAAATTCCCCCCCAAAAACCCCCCAAAACCCCCAAAATTCCAAAAAAAACCCCCCCAGAGACCCCCAAAAATCCCCTTAAAGACCCAAAATTCCCAAATAAAAGCCCCAAACCCCCTAAATCTCCTCAGGACCCCTGCAAAGCCACCCCTTAGCCCCGCCCACTCCCCCTCTAGCCCTGCCCATTTCCCCTTTAGCCCCGCCCCCTCCCGGCCCTGCCGACCCAAATTCCCCCCCAAAAACCCCCCAAAACCCCCAAAATTCCAAAAAAAAAACACCCAGAGACCCCCAAAAATCCCCTTAAAGACCCAAAATTCCCAAATAAAAGCCCCAAACCCCCTAAATCTCCTCAGGACCCCTGCAAAGCCACCCCTTAGCCCCGCCCATTTCCCCTTTAGCCCCGCCCCCTCCCGGCCCTGCCGACCCAAAATCCCCCCCAAAAACCCCCCAAAACCCCCAAAATTAGAAAAAAACCCCCCCAGAGACCCCCAAAAATCCCCTTAAAGACCCAAAATTCCCAAATAAAAGCCCCAAACCCCCTAAATCTCCTCAGGACCCCTGCAAAGCCACCCCTTAGCCCCGCCCATTTCCCCTTTAGCCCCGCCCCCTCCCGGCCCTGCCGACCCAAATTCCCCCCCAAAAACCCCCCAAAACCCCCAAAATTCCAAAAAAAACCCCCCCAGAGACCCCCAAAAATCCCCTTAAAGACCCAAAATTCCCAAATAAAAGCCCCAAACCCCCTAAATCTCCTCAGGACCCCTGCAAAGCCACCCCTTAGCCCCGCCCATTTCCCCTTTAGCCCCGCCCCCTCCCGGCCCTGCCGACCCAAATTCCCCCCCAAAAACCCCCCAAAACCCCCAAAATTCCAAAAAAAACCCCCCCAGAGACCCCCAAAAATCCCCTTAAAGACCCAAAATTCCCAAATAAAAGCCCCAAACCCCCTAAATCTCCTCAGGACCCCTGCAAAGCCACCCCTTAGCCCCGCCCACTCCCCCTCTAGCCCCGCCCATTTCCCCTTTAGCCCCGCCCCCTCCTGGCCCTGCCGACCCAAATTCCCCCCCAAAAACCCCCCAAAACCCCCAAAATTCCAGAAAAAAAACCCCCAGAGACCCCCAAAAATCCCCTTAAAGACCCAAAATTCCCAAATAAAAGCCCCAAACCCCCTAAATCTCCTCAGGACCCCTGCAAAGCCACCCCTTAGCCCCGCCCATTTCCCCTTTAGCCCCGCCCCCTCCCGGCCCTGCCGACCCAAATTCCCCCCCAAAAACCCCCCAAAACCCCCAAAATTCCAAAAAAAACCCACCCAGAGACCCCCAAAAATCCCCTTAAAGACCCAAAATTCCCAAATAAAAGCCCCAAACCCCCTAAATCTCCTCAGGACCCCTGCAAAGCCACCCCTTAGCCCCGCCCATTTCCCCTTTAGCCCCGCCCCCTCCCGGCCCTGCCGACCCAAATTCCCCCCCAAAAACCCCCCAAAACCCCCAAAATTCCAGAAAAAAAACCCCCAGAGACCCCCAAAAATCCCCTTAAAGACGCAACATTCCCAAATGAAAGCCCCAAACCCCCTAAATCTCCTCAGGACCCCTGCAAAGCCACCCCTTAGCCCCGCCCATTTCCCCTTTAGCCCCGCCCCCTCCCGGCCCTGCCGACCCAAATTCCCCCCCAAAAACCCCCCAAAACCCCCAAAATTCCAAAAAAAACCCCCCCAGAGACCCCCAAAAATCCCCTTAAAGACCCAAAATTCCCAAATAAAAGCCCCAAACCCCCTAAATCTCCTCAGGACCCCTGCAAAGCCACCCCTTAGCCCCGCCCACTCCCCCTCTAGCCCCGCCCATTTCCCCTTTAGCCCCGCCCCCTCCCGGCCCTGCCGACCCAAATTCCCCCCCAAAAACCCCCCAAAACCCCCAAAATTCCAAAAAAAAACCCCCCAGAGACCCCCAAAAATCCCCTTAAAGACCCAAAATTCCCAAATAAAAGCCCCAAACCCCCTAAATCTCCTCAGGACCCCTGCAAAGCCACCCCTTAGCCCCGCCCATTTCCCCTTTAGCCCCGCCCCCTCCCGGCCCTGCCGACCCAAATTCCCCCCCAAAAACCCCCCAAAACCCCCAAAATTCCAAAAAAAACCCCCCCAGAGACCCCCAAAAATCCCCTTAAAGACCCAAAATTCCCAAATAAAAGCCCCAAACCCCCTAAATCTCCTCAGGACCCCTGCAAAGCCACCCCTTAGCCCCGCCCATTTCCCCTTTAGCCCCGCCCCCTCCCGGCCCTGCCGACCCAAATTCCCCCCCAAAAACCCCCCAAAACCCCCAAAATTCCAAAAAAAACCCCCCCAGAGACCCCCAAAAATCCCCTTAAAGACCCAAAATTCCCAAATAAAAGCCCCAAACCCCCTAAATCTCCTCAGGACCCCTGCAAAGCCACCCCTTAGCCCCGCCCATTTCCCCTTTAGCCCCGCCCCCTCCCGGCCCTGCCGACCCAAATTCCCCCCCAAAAACCCCCCAAAACCCCCAAAATTCCAGAAAAAAAACCCCCAGAGACCCCCAAAAATCCCCTTAAAGACCCAACATTCCCAAATAAAAGCCCCAAACCCCCTAAATCTCCTCAGGACCCCTGCAAAGCCACCCCTTAGCCCCGCCCATTTCCCCTTTAGCCCCGCCCCCTCCCGGCCCTGCCGACCCAAATTCCCCCCCAAAAACCCCCCAAAACCCCCAAAATTCCAAAAAAAACCCCCCCAGAGACCCCCAAAAATCCCCTTAAAGACCCAAAATTCCCAAATAAAAGCCCCAAACCCCCTAAATCTCCTCAGGACCCCTGCAAAGACACCCCTTAGCCCCGCCCACTCCCCCTCTAGCCCCGCCCATTTCCCCTTAAGCCCCGCCCCCTCCCGGCCCTGCCGACCCAAATTCCCCCCCAAAAACCCCCCAAAACCCCCAAAATTCCAAAAAAAAACCCCCCCAGAGACCCCCAAAAATCCCCTTAAAGACCCAACATTCCCAAATAAAAGCCCCAAACCCCCTAAATCTCCTCAGGACCCCTGCAAAGCCACCCCTTAGCCCCGCCCATTTCCCCTTTAGCCCCGCCCCCTCCCGGCCCTGCCGACCCAAATTCCCCCCCAAAAACCCCCCAAAACCCCCAAAATTCCAAAAAAAACCCCCCCAGAGACCCCCAAAAATCCCCTTAAAGACCCAAAATTCCCAAATAAAAGCCCCAAACCCCCTAAATCTCCTCAGGACCCCTGCAAAGCCACCCCTTAGCCCCGCCCATTTCCCCTTTAGCCCCGCCCCCTCCCGGCCCTGCCGACCCAAATTCCCCCCCAAAAACCCCCCAAAACCCCCAAAATTCCAGAAAAAAAACCCCCAGAGACCCCCAAAAATCCCCTTAAAGACCCAACATTCCCAAATAAAAGCCCCAAACCCCCTAAATCTCCTCAGGACCCCTGCAAAGCCACCCCTTAGCCCCGCCCATTTCCCCTTTAGCCCCGCCCCCTCCCGGCCCTGCCGACCCAAATTCCCCCCCAAAAACCCCCAAAACCCCCAAAATTCCAAAAAAAAACCCCCCAGAGACCCCCAAAAATCCCCTTAAAGACCCAAAATTCCCAAATAAAAGCCCCAAACCCCCTAAATCTCCTCAGGACCCCTGCAAAGCCACCCCTTAGCCCCGCCCATTTCCCCTTTAGCCCCGCCCCCTCCCGGCCCTGCCGACCCAAATTCCCCCCCAAAAACCCCCCAAAACCCCCAAAATTCCAGAAAAAAACCCCCCAGAGACCCCCAAAAATCCCCTTAAAGACCCAACATTCCCAAATAAAAGCCCCAAACCCCCTAAATCTCCTCAGGACCCCTGCAAAGCCACCCCTTAGCCCCGCCCATTTCCCCTTTAGCCCCGCCCCCTCCCGGCCCTGCCGACCCAAATTCCCCCCCAAAAACCCCCCAAAACCCCCAAAATTCCAAAAAAAACCCCCCCAGAGACCCCCAAAAATCCCCTTAAAGACCCAAAATTCCCAAATAAAAGCCCCAAACCCCCTAAATCTCCTCAGGACCCCTGCAAAGCCACCCCTTAGCCCCGCCCATTTCCCCTTTAGCCCCGCCCCCTCCCGGCCCTGCCGACCCAAATTCCCCCCCAAAAACCCCCCAAAACCCCCAAAATTCAAAAAAAAAACCCCCCAGAGACCCCCAAAAATCCCCTTAAAGACCCAAAATTCCCAAATAAAAGCCCCAAACCCCCTAAATCTCCTCAGGACCCCTGCAAAGCCACCCCTTAGCCCCGCCCATTTCCCCTTTAGCCCCGCCCCCTCCCGGCCCTGCCGACCCAAATTCCCCCCCCAAAACCCCCAAAACCCCCAAAATTCCAAAAAAAACCCCCCCAGAGACCCCCAAAAATCCCCTTAAAGACCCAAAATTCCCAAATAAAAGCCCCAAACCCCCTAAATCTCCTCAGGACCCCTGCACAGCCACCCCTTAGCCCCGCCCATTTCCCCTTTAGCCCCGCCCCCTCCCGGCCCTGCCGACCCAAATTCCCCCCCAAAAACCCCCCAAAACCCCCAAAATTCCAGAAAAAAACCCCCCAGAGACCCCCAAACATCCCCTTAAAGACCCAACATTCCCAAATAAAAGCCCCAAACCCCCTAAATCTCCTCAGGACCCCTGCAAAGCCACCCCTTAGCCCCGCCCATTTCCCCTTTAGCCCCGCCCCCTCCCGGCCCTGCCGACCCAAATTCCCCCCCAAAAACCCCCCAAAACCCCCAAAATTCCAAAAAAAAACCCCCCAGAGACCCCCAAAAATCCCCTTAAAGACCCAAAATTCCCAAATAAAAGCCCCAAACCCCCTAAATCTCCTCAGGACCTCTGCAAAGCCACCCCTTAGCCCCGCCCATTTCCCCTTTAGCCCCGCCCCCTCCCGGCCCTGCCGACCCAAATTCCCCCCCAAAAACCCCCCAAAACCCCCAAAATTCCAAAAAAAACCCCCCCAGAGACCCCCAAAAATCCCCTTAAAGACCCAAAATTCCCAAATAAAAGCCCCAAACCCCCTAAATCTCCTCAGGACCCCTGCAAAGCCACCCCTTAGCCCCGCCCACTCCCCCTCTAGCCCCGCCCATTTCCCCTTTAGCCCCGCCCCCTCCCGGCCCTGCCGACCCAAATTCCCCCCCAAAAACCCCCCATAACCCCCAAAATTCCAGAAAAAAACCCCCCAGAGACCCCCAAAAATCCCCTTAAAGACCCAAAATTCCCAAATAAAAGCCCCAAACCCCCTAAATCTCCTCAGGACCCCTGCAAAGCCACCCCTTAGCCCCGCCCATTTCCCCTTTAGCCCCGCCCCCTCCCGGCCCTGCCGACCCAAATTCCCCCCCAAAAACCCCCCAAAACCCCCAAAATTCCAGAAAAAAACCCCCCAGAGACCCCCAAAAATCCCCTTAAAGACCCAACATTCCCAAATAAAAGCCCCAAACCCCCTAAATCTCCTCAGGACCCCTGCAAAGCCACCCCTTAGCCCCGCCCATTTCCCCTTTAGCCCCGCCCCCTCCCGGCCCTGCCGACCCAAATTCCCCCCCAAAAACCCCCCAAAACCCCCAAAATTCCAAAAAAAACCCCCCCAGAGACCCCCAAAAATCCCCTTAAAGACCCAAAATTCCCAAATAAAAGCCCCAAAAACCCTAAATCTCCTCAGGACCCCTGCAAAGCCACCCCTTAGCCCCGCCCATTTCCCCTTTAGCCCCGCCCCCTCCCGGCCCTGCCGACCCAAATTCCCCCCCAAAAACCCCCCAAAACCCCCAAAATTCCAAAAAAAACCCCCCCAGAGACCCCCAAAAATCCCCTTAAAGACCCAAAATTCCCAAATAAAAGCCCCAAACCCCCTAAATCTCCTCAGGACCCCTGCAAAGCCACACCTTAGCCCCGCCCACTCCCCCTCTAGCCCCGCCCATTTCCCCTTTAGCCCCGCCCCCTCCCGGCCCTGCCGACCCAAATTCCCCCCCAAAAACCCCCCAAAACCCCCAAAATTCCAAAAAAAACCCCCCAGAGACCCCCAAAAATCCCCTTAAAGACCCAAAATTCCCAAATAAAAGCCCCAAACCCCCTAAATCTCCTCAGGACCCCTGCAAAGCCACCCCTTAGCCCCGCCCATTTCCCCTTTAGCCCCGCCCCCTCCCGGCCCTGCCGACCCAAATTCCCCCCCAAAAACCCCCCAAAACCCCCAAAATTCCAAAAAAAAACCCCCAGAGACCCCCAAACATCCCCTTAAAGACCCAACATTCCCAAATAAAAGCCCCAAACCCCCTAAATCTCCTCAGGACCCCTGCAAAGCCACACCTTGGCCCCGCCCATTTCCCCTTTAGCCCCGCCCCCTCCCGGCCCTGCCGACCCAAATTCCCCCCCAAAAAACCCCCAAAACCCCCAAAATTCCAAAAAAAAACCCCCCCAGAGACCCCCAAAAATCCCCTTAAAGACCCAAAATTCCCAAATAAAAGCCCCAAACCCCCTAAATCTCCTCAGGACCCCTGCAAAGCCACACCTTGGCCCCGCCCATTTCCCCTTTAGCCCCGCCCCCTCCCGGCCCTGCCGACCCAAATTCCCCCCCAAAAACCCCCCAAAACCCCCAAAATTCCAAAAAAAACCCCCCAGAGACCCCCAAAAATCCCCTTAAAGACCCAAAATTCCCAAATAAAAGCCCCAAACCCCCTAAATCTCCTCAGGACCCCTGAAAAGCCACCCCTTAGCCCCGCCCACTCCCCCTCTAGCCCCGCCCATTTCCCCTTTAGCCCCGCCCCCTCCCGGCCCTGCCGACCCAAATTCCCCCCCAAAAACCCCCCAAAACCCCCAAAATTCCAAAAAAAACCCCCCAGAGACCCCCAAACATCCCCTTAAAGACCCAACATTCCCAAATAAAAGCCCCAAACCCCCTAAATCTCCTCAGGACCCCTGCAAAGCCACATCTTAGCCCCGCCCATTTCCCCTTTAGCCCCGCCCCCTCCCGGCCCTGCCGACCCAAATTCCCCCCCAAAAACCCCCCAAAACCCCCAAAATTCCAAAAAAAAACCCCCCAGAGACCCCCAAACATCCCCTTAAAGACCCAACATTCCCAAATAAAAGCCCCAAACCCCCTAAATCTCCTCAGGACCCCTGCAAAGCCACACCTTGGCCCCGCCCATTTCCCCTTTAGCCCCGCCCCCTCCCGGCGCTGCCGACCCAAATTCCTGCGCAAAAAACCCCCAAAACCCCCAAAATTCCAAAAAAAAACCCCCCAGAGACCCCCAAAAATCCCCTTAAAGACCCAAAATTCCCAAATAAAAGCTCCAAACCCCCTAAATCGCCTCAGGACCCCTGCAAAGCCACCCCTTAGCCCCGCCCATTTCCCCTTTAGCCCCGCCCCCTCCCGGCCCTGCCGACCCAAATTCCCCCCCAAAAACCCCCCAAAACCCCCAAAATTCCAGAAAAAAACCCCCCAGAGACCCCCAAAAATCCCCTTAAAGACCCAACATTCCCAAATAAAAGCCCCAAACCCCCTAAATCTCCTCAGGACCCCTGCAAAGCCACCCCTTAGCCCCACCCATTTCCCCTTTAGCCCCGCCCCCTCCCGGCCCTGCCGACCCAAATTCCCCCCCAAAAACCCCCCAAAACCCCCAAAATTCCAAAAAAAAAACCCCCAGAGACCCCCAAAAATCCCCTTAAAGACCCAAAATTCCCAAATAAAAGCCCCAAACCCCCTAAATCTCCTCAGGACCCCTGCAAAGCCACCCCTTAGCCCCGCCCACTCCCCCTCTAGCCCCGCCCATTTCCCCTTTAGCCCCGCCCCCTCCCGGCCCTGCCGACCCAAATTCCCCCCCAAAAACCCCCCATAACCCCCAAAATTCCAGAAAAAAAACCCCCAGAGACCCCCAAAAATCCCCTTAAAGACCCAAAATTCCCAAATAAAAGCCCCAAACCCCCTAAATCTCCTCAGGACCCCTGCAAAGCCACCCCTTAGCCCCGCCCATTTCCCCTTTAGCCCCGCCCCCTCCCGGCCCTGCCGACCCAAATTCCCCCCCAAAAACCCCCCAAAACCCCCAAAATTCCAGAAAAAAACCCCCCAGAGACCCCCAAAAATCCCCTTAAAGACCCAACATTCCCAAATAAAAGCCCCAAACCCCCTAAATCTCCTCAGGACCCCTGCAAAGCCACCCCTTAGCCCCGCCCATTTCCCCTTTAGCCCCGCCCCCTCCCGGCCCTGCCGACCCAAATTCCCCCCCAAAAACCCCCCAAAACCCCCAAAATTCCAAAAAAAACCCCCCCAGAGACCCCCAAAAATCCCCTTAAAGACCCAAAATTCCCAAATAAAAGCCCCAAAAACCCTAAATCTCCTCAGGACCCCTGCAAAGCCACCCCTTAGCCCCGCCCATTTCCCCTTTAGCCCCGCCCCCTCCCGGCCCTGCCGACCCAAATTCCCCCCCAAAAACCCCCCAAAACCCCCAAAATTCCAAAAAAAACCCCCCCAGAGACCCCCAAAAATCCCCTTAAAGACCCAAAATTCCCAAATAAAAGCCCCAAACCCCCTAAATCTCCTCAGGACCCCTGCAAAGCAACACCTTAGCCCCGCCCACTCCCCCTCTAGCCCCGCCCATTTCCCCTTTAGCCCCGCCCCCTCCCGGCCCTGCCGACCCAAATTCCCCCCCAAAAACCCCCCAAAACCCCCAAAATTCCAAAAAAAACCCCCCAGAGACCCCCAAAAATCCCCTTAAAGACCCAAAATTCCCAAATAAAAGCCCCAAACCCCCTAAATCTCCTCAGGACCCCTGCAAAGCCACCCCTTAGCCCCGCCCATTTCCCCTTTAGCCCCGCCCCCTCCCGGCCCTGCCGACCCAAATTCCCCCCCAAAAACCCCCCAAAACCCCCAAAATTCCAAAAAAAAACCCCCAGAGACCCCCAAACATCCCCTTAAAGACCCAACATTCCCAAATAAAAGCCCCAAACCCCCTAAATCTCCTCAGGACCCCTGCAAAGCCACACCTTGGCCCCGCCCATTTCCCCTTTAGCCCCGCCCCCTCCCGGCCCTGCCGACCCAAATTCCCCCCCAAAAAACCCCCAAAACCCCCAAAATTCCAAAAAAAAACCCCCCAGAGACCCCCAAAAATCCCCTTAAAGACCCAAAATTCCCAAATAAAAGCCCCAAACCCCCTAAATCTCCTCAGGACCCCTGCAAAGCCACACCTTGGCCCCGCCCATTTCCCCTTTAGCCCCGCCCCCTCCCGGCCCTGCCGACCCAAATTCCCCCCCAAAAACCCCCCAAAACCCCCAAAATTCCAAAAAAAACCCCCCAGAGACCCCCAAAAATCCCCTTAAAGACCCAAAATTCCCAAATAAAAGCCCCAAACCCCCTAAATCTCCTCAGGACCCCTGAAAAGCCACCCCTTAGCCCCGCCCACTCCCCCTCTAGCCCCGCCCATTTCCCCTTTAGCCCCGCCCCCTCCCGGCCCTGCCGACCCAAATTCCCCCCCAAAAACCCCCCAAAACCCCCAAAATTCCAAAAAAAACCCCCCAGAGACCCCCAAACATCCCCTTAAAGACCCAACATTCCCAAATAAAAGCCCCAAACCCCCTAAATCTCCTCAGGACCCCTGCAAAGCCACATCTTAGCCCCGCCCATTTCCCCTTTAGCCCCGCCCCCTCCCGGCCCTGCCGACCCAAATTCCCCCCCAAAAACCCCCCAAAACCCCCAAAATTCCAAAAAAAAACCCCCCAGAGACCCCCAAACATCCCCTTAAAGACCCAACATTCCCAAATAAAAGCCCCAAACCCCCTAAATCTCCTCAGGACCCCTGCAAAGCCACACCTTGGCCCCGCCCATTTCCCCTTTAGCCCCGCCCCCTCCCGGCGCTGCCGACCCAAATTCCTGCCCAAAAAACCCCCAAAACCCCCAAAATTCCAAAAAAAAACCCCCCAGAGACCCCCAAAAATCCCCTTAAAGACCCAAAATTCCCAAATAAAAGCTCCAAACCCCCTAAATCGCCTCAGGACCTCTGCAAAGCCACCCCTTAGCCCCGCCCATTTCCCCTTTAGCCCCGCCCCCTCCCGGCCCTGCCAACCCAAATTCCCCCCCAAAAACCCCCCAAAACCCCCAAAATTCCAGAAAAAAACCCCCCAGAGACCCCCAAAAATCCCCTTAAAGACCCAACATTCCCAAATAAAAGCCCCAAACCCCCTAAATCTCCTCAGGACCCCTGCAAAGCCACCCCTTAGCCCCACCCATTTCCCCTTTAGCCCCGCCCCCTCCCGGCCCTGCCGACCCAAATTCCCCCCCAAAAACCCCCCAAAACCCCCAAAATTCCAAAAAAAAACCCCCCAGAGACCCCCAAAAATCCCCTTAAAGACCCAAAATTCCCAAATAAAAGCCCCAAACCCCCTAAATCTCCTCAGGACCCCTGCAAAGCCACCCCTTAGCCCCGCCCACTCCCCCTCTAGCCCCGCCCATTTCCCCTTTAGCCCCGCCCCCTCCCGGCCCTGCCAACCCAAATTCCCCCCCAAAAACCCCCCAAAACCCCCAAAATTCCAAAAAAAAACCCCCCAGAGACCCCCAAAAATCCCCTTAAAGACCCAAAATTCCCAAATAAAAGCCCCAAACCCCCTAAATCTCCTCAGGACCTCTGCAAAGCCACCCCTTAGCCCCGCCCATTTCCCCTTTAGCCCCGCCCCCTCCCGGCCCTGCCGACCCAAATTCCCCCCCAAAAACCCCCCAAAACCCCCAAAATTCCAAAAAAAACCCCCCAGAGACCCCCAAACATCCCCTTAAAGACCCAAAATTCCCAAATAAAAGCCCCAAACCCCCTAAATCTCCTCAGGACCCCTGCAAAGCCACCCCTTAGCCCCGCCCACTCCCCCTCTAGCCCCGCCCATTTCCCCTTTAGCCCCGCCCCCTCCCGGCCCTGCCGACCCAAATTCCCCCCCAAAAACCCCCCAAAACCCCCAAAATTCCAGAAAAAAACCCCCCAGAGACCCCCAAAAATCCCCTTAAAGACCCAACATTCCCAAATAAAAGCCCCAAACCCCCTAAATCTCCTCAGGACCCCTGCAAAGCCACCCCTTAGCCCCGCCCATTTCCCCTTTAGCCCCGCCCCCTCCCGGCCCTGCCGACCCAAATTCCCCCCCAAAAACCCCCCAAAACCCCCAAAATTCCAGAAAAAAACCCCCCAGAGACCCCCAAAAATCCCCTTAAAGACCCAACATTCCCAAATAAAAGCCCCAAACCCCCTAAATCTCCTCAGGACCCCTGCAAAGCCACCCCTTAGCCCCGCCCATTTCCCCTTTAGCCCCGCCCCCTCCCGGCCCTGCCGACCCAAATTCCCCCCCAAAAACCCCCCAAAACCCCCAAAATTCCAAAAAAAACCCCCCCAGAGACCCCCAAAAATCCCCTTAAAGACCCAACATTCCCAAATAAAAGCCCCAAACCCCCTAAATCTCCTCAGGACCCCTGCAAAGCCACCCCTTAGCCCCGCCCATTTCCCCTTTAGCCCCGCCCCCTCCCGGCCCTGCCGACCCAAATTCACCCCCAAAAACCCCCCAAAACCCCCAAAATTCCAAAAAAAACCCCCCCAGAGACCCCCAAAAATCCCCTTAAAGACCCAACATTCCCAAATAAAAGCCCCAAACCCCCTAAATCTCCTCAGGACCCCTGCAAAGCCACACCTTAGCCCCGCCCATTTCCCCTTTAGCCCCGCCCCCTCCCGGCCCTGCCGACCCAAATTCCCCCCCAAAAACCCCCCAAAACCCCCAAAATTCCAGAAAAAAAACCCCCAGAGACCCCCAAAAATCCCCTTAAAGACCCAACATTCCCAAATAAAAGCCCCAAACCCCCTAAATCTCCTCAGGACCTCTGCAAAGCCACCCCTTAGCCCCGCCCATTTCCCCTTTAGCCCCGCCCCCTCCCGGCCCTGCCGACCCAAATTCCCCCCCAAAAACCCCCCAAAACCCCCAAAATTCCAGAAAAAAACCCCCCAGAGACCCGCAAAAATCCCCTTAAAGACCCAAAATTCCCAAATAAAAGCCCCAAACCCCCTAAATCTCCTCAGGACCCCTGCAAAGCCACCCCTTAGCCCCGCCCATTTCCCCTTTAGCCCCGCCCCCTCCCGGCCCTGCCGACCCAAATTCCCCCCCAAAAACCCCCCAAAACCCCCAAAATTCCAGAAAAAAACCCCCCCAGAGACCCCCAAAAATCCCCTTAAAGACCCAACATTCCCAAATAAAAGCCCCAAACCCCCTAAATCTCCTCAGGACCCCTGCAAAGCCACCCCTTAGCCCCGCCCATTTCCCCTTTAGCCCCGCCCCCTCCCGGCCCTGCCGACCCAAATTCCCCCCCAAAAACCCCCCAAAACCCCCAAAATTCCAAAAAAAACCCCCCCAGAGACCCCCAAAAATCCCCTTAAAGACCCAAAATTCCCAAATAAAAGCCCCAAACCCCCTAAATCTCCTCAGGACCCCTGCAAAGCCACCCCTTAGCCCCGCCCACTCCCCCTCTAGCCCCGCCCATTTCCCCTTTAGCCCCGCCCCCTCCCGGCCCTGCCGACCCAAATTCCCCCCCAAAAACCCCCCAAAACCCCCAAAATTCCAAAAAAAAACCCCCCAGAGACCCCCAAAAATCCCCTTAAAGACCCAAAATTCCCAAATAAAAGCCCCAAACCCCCTAAATCTCCTCAGGACCTCTGCAAAGCCACCCCTTAGCCCCGCCCATTTCCCCTTTAGCCCCGCCCCCTCCCGGCCCTGCCGACCCAAATTCCCCCCCAAAAACCCCCCAAAACCCCCAAAATTCCAAAAAAAACCCCCCCAGAGACCCCCAAACATCCCCTTAAAGACCCAACATTCCCAAATAAAAGCCCCAAACCCCCTAAATCTCCTCAGGACCCCTGCAAAGCCACCCCTTAGCCCCGCCCATTTCCCCTTTAGCCCCGCCCCCTCCCGGCCCTGCCGACCCAAATTCCCCCCCAAAAACCCCCCAAAACCCCCAAAATTCCAAAAAAAAAACACCCAGAGACCCCCAAAAATCCCCTTAAAGACCCAAAATTCCCAAATAAAAGCCCCAAACCCCCTAAATCTCCTCAGGACCCCTGCAAAGCCACCCCTTAGCCCCGCCCATTTCCCCTTTAGCCCCGCCCCCTCCCGGCCCTGCCGACCCAAAATCCCCCCCAAAAACCCCCCAAAACCCCCAAAATTCCAAAAAAAACCCCCCCAGAGACCCCCAAAAATCCCCTTAAAGACCCAAAATTCCCAAATAAAAGCCCCAAACCCCCTAAATCTCCTCAGGACCCCTGCAAAGCCACCCCTTAGCCCCGCCCATTTCCCCTTTAGCCCCGCCCCCTCCCGGCCCTGCCGACCCAAATTCCCCCCCAAAAACCCCCCAAAACCCCCAAAATTCCAAAAAAAACCCCCCCAGAGACCCCCAAAAATCCCCTTAAAGACCCAAAATTCCCAAATAAAAGCCCCAAACCCCCTAAATCTCCTCAGGACCCCTGCAAAGCCACCCCTTAGCCCCGCCCATTTCCCCTTTAGCCCCGCCCCCTCCCGGCCCTGCCGACCCAAATTCCCCCCCAAAAACCCCCCAAAACCCCCAAAATTCCAAAAAAAACCCCCCCAGAGACCCCCAAAAATCCCCTTAAAGACCCAAAATTCCCAAATAAAAGCCCCAAACCCCCTAAATCTCCTCAGGACCCCTGCAAAGCCACCCCTTAGCCCCGCCCACTCCCCCTCTAGCCCCGCCCATTTCCCCTTTAGCCCCGCCCCCTCCTGGCCCTGCCGACCCAAATTCCCCCCCAAAAACCCCCCAAAACCCCCAAAATTCCAGAAAAAAAACCCCCAGAGACCCCCAAAAATCCCCTTAAAGACCCAAAATTCCCAAATAAAAGCCCCAAACCCCCTAAATCTCCTCAGGACCCCTGCAAAGCCACCCCTTAGCCCCGCCCATTTCCCCTTTAGCCCCGCCCCCTCCCGGCCCTGCCGACCCAAATTCCCCCCCAAAAACCCCCCAAAACCCCCAAAATTCCAAAAAAAACCCACCCAGAGACCCCCAAAAATCCCCTTAAAGACCCAAAATTCCCAAATAAAAGCCCCAAACCCCCTAAATCTCCTCAGGACCCCTGCAAAGCCACCCCTTAGCCCCGCCCATTTCCCCTTTAGCCCCGCCCCCTCCCGGCCCTGCCGACCCAAATTCCCCCCCAAAAACCCCCCAAAACCCCCAAAATTCCAGAAAAAAAACCCCCAGAGACCCCCAAAAATCCCCTTAAAGACGCAACATTCCCAAATGAAAGCCCCAAACCCCCTAAATCTCCTCAGGACCCCTGCAAAGCCACCCCTTAGCCCCGCCCATTTCCCCTTTAGCCCCGCCCCCTCCCGGCCCTGCCGACCCAAATTCCCCCCCAAAAACCCCCCAAAACCCCCAAAATTCCAAAAAAAACCCCCCCAGAGACCCCCAAAAATCCCCTTAAAGACCCAAAATTCCCAAATAAAAGCCCCAAACCCCCTAAATCTCCTCAGGACCCCTGAAAAGCCACCCCTTAGCCCCGCCCACTCCCCCTCTAGCCCCGCCCATTTCCCCTTTAGCCCCGCCCCCTCCCGGCCCTGCCGACCCAAATTCCCCCCCAAAAACCCCCCAAAACCCCCAAAATTCCAAAAAAAAACCCCCCAGAGACCCCCAAAAATCCCCTTAAAGACCCAAAATTCCCAAATAAAAGCCCCAAACCCCCTAAATCTCCTCAGGACCCCTGCAAAGCCACCCCTTAGCCCCGCCCATTTCCCCTTTAGCCCCGCCCCCTCCCGGCCCTGCCGACCCAAATTCCCCCCCAAAAACCCCCCAAAACCCCCAAAATTCCAAAAAAAACCCCCCCAGAGACCCCCAAAAATCCCCTTAAAGACCCAAAATTCCCAAATAAAAGCCCCAAACCCCCTA
Source organism: Aphelocoma coerulescens (assembly GCF_041296385.1). NCBI lineage: Eukaryota > Metazoa > Chordata > Aves > Passeriformes > Corvidae > Aphelocoma > Aphelocoma coerulescens. The sequence continues at coordinate 466,788 of NC_091038.1, forward strand.
AATCTCCTCAGGACCCCTGCAAAGCCACCCCTTAGCCCCGCCCATTTCCCCTTTAGCCCCGCCCCCTCCCGGCCCTGCCGACCCAAATTCCCCCCCAAAAACCCCCCAAAACCCCCAAAATTCCAAAAAAAACCCCCCCAGAGACCCCCAAAAATCCCCTTAAAGACCCAAAATTCCCAAATAAAAGCCCCAAACCCCCTAAATCTCCTCAGGACCCCTGCAAAGACACCCCTTAGCCCCGCCCACTCCCCCTCTAGCCCCGCCCATTTCCCCTTTAGCCCCGCCCCCTCCCGGCCCTGCCGACCCAAATTCCCCCCCAAAAACCCCCCAAAACCCCCAAAATTCCAAAAAAAACCCCCCCAGAGACCCCCAAACATCCCCTTAAAGACCCAACATTCCCAAATAAAAGCCCCAAACCCCCTAAATCTCCTCAGGACCCCTGCAAAGCCACCCCTTAGCCCCGCCCATTTCCCCTTTAGCCCCGCCCCCTCCCGGCCCTGCCGACCCAAATTCCCCCCCAAAAACCCCCCAAAACCCCCAAAATTCCAAAAAAAACCCCCCCAGAGACCCCCAAAAATCCCCTTAAAGACCCAAAATTCCCAAATAAAAGCCCCAAACCCCCTAAATCTCCTCAGGACCCCTGCAAAGCCACCCCTTAGCCCCGCCCATTTCCCCTTTAGCCCCGCCCCCTCCCGGCCCTGCCGACCCAAATTCCCCCCCAAAAACCCCCCAAAACCCCCAAAATTCCAGAAAAAAAACCCCCAGAGACCCCCAAAAATCCCCTTAAAGACCCAACATTCCCAAATAAAAGCCCCAAACCCCCTAAATCTCCTCAGGACCCCTGCAAAGCCACCCCTTAGCCCCGCCCATTTCCCCTTTAGCCCCGCCCCCTCCCGGCCCTGCCGACCCAAATTCCCCCCCAAAAACCCCCCAAAACCCCCAAAATTCCAAAAAAAACCCCCCCAGAGACCCCCAAAAATCCCCTTAAAGACCCAAAATTCCCAAATAAAAGCCCCAAACCCCCTAAATCTCCTCAGGACCCCTGCAAAGCCACACCTTAGCCCCGCCCATTTCCCCTTTAGCCCCGCCCCCTCCCGGCCCTGCCGACCCAAATTCCCCCCCAAAAACCCCCCAAAACCCCCAAAATTCAAAAAAAAAACCCCCCAGAGACCCCCAAAAATCCCCTTAAAGACCCAACATTCCCAAATAAAAGCCCCAAACCCCCTAAATCTCCTCAGGACCTCTGCAAAGCCACCCCTTAGCCCCGCCCATTTCCCCTTTAGCCCCGCCCCCTCCCGGCCCTGCCGACCCAAATTCCCCCCCAAAAACCCCCCAAAACCCCCAAAATTCCAAAAAAAAACCCCCCAGAGACCCCCAAAAATCCCCTTAAAGACCCAAAATTCCCAAATAAAAGCCCCAAACCCCCTAAATCTCCTCAGGACCCCTGCAAAGCCACCCCTTAGCCCCGCCCACTCCCCCTCTAGCCCCGCCCATTTCCCCTTTAGCCCCGCCCCCTCCCGGCCCTGCCGACCCAAATTCCCCCCCAAAAACCCCCCAAAACCCCCAAAATTCCAGAAAAAAACCCCCCAGAGACCCCCAAAAATCCCCTTAAAGACCCAACATTCCCAAATAAAAGCCCCAAACCCCCTAAATCTCCTCAGGACCCCTGCAAAGCCACCCCTTAGCCCCGCCCATTTCCCCTTTAGCCCCGCCCCCTCCCGGCCCTGCCGACCCAAATTCCCCCCCAAAAACCCCCCAAAACCCCCAAAATTCCAAAAAAAACCCCCCCAGAGACCCCCAAAAATCCCCTTAAAGACCCAAAATTCCCAAATAAAAGCCCCAAACCCCCTAAATCTCCTCAGGACCCCTGCAAAGCCACCCCTTAGCCCCGCCCACTCCCCCTCTAGCCCCGCCCATTTCCCCTTTAGCCCCGCCCCCTCCCGGCCCTGCCGACCCAAATTCCCCCCCAAAAACCCCCCAAAACCCCCAAAATTCCAAAAAAACCCCCCCCAGAGACCCCCAAAAATCCCCTTAAAGACCCAAAATTCCCAAATAAAAGCCCCAAACCCCCTAAATCTCCTCAGGACCCCTGCAAAGCCACCCCTTAGCCCCGCCCATTTCCCCTTTAGCCCCGCCCCCTCCCGGCCCTGCCGACCCAAATTCCCCCCCAAAAACCCCCCAAAACCCCCAAAATTCCAGAAAAAAAACCCCCAGAGACCCCCAAAAATCCCCTTAAAGACCCAACATTCCCAAATAAAAGCCCCAAACCCCCTAAATCTCCTCAGGACCCCTGCAAAGCCACCCCTTAGCCCCGCCCATTTCCCCTTTAGCCCCGCCCCCTCCCGGCCCTGCCGACCCAAATTCCCCCCCAAAAACCCCCCAAAACCCCCAAAATTCCAAAAAAAACCCCCCCAGAGACCCCCAAAAATCCCCTTAAAGACCCAAAATTCCCAAATAAAAGCCCCAAACCCCCTAAATCTCCTCAGGACCCCTGAAAAGCCACCCCTTAGCCCCGCCCACTCCCCCTCTAGCCCCGCCCATTTCCCCTTTAGCCCCGCCCCCTCCCGGCCCTGCCGACCCAAATTCCCCCCCAAAAACCCCCCAAAACCCCCAAAATTCCAAAAAAAACCCCCCCAGAGACCCCCAAAAATCCCCTTAAAGACCCAAAATTCCCAAATAAAAGCCCCAAACCCCCTAAATCTCCTCAGGACCCCTGCAAAGCCACCCCTTAGCCCCGCCCACTCCCCCTCTAGCCCCGCCCATTTCCCCTTTAGCCCCGCCCCCTCCCGGCCCTGCCGACCCAAATTCCCCCCCAAAAACCCCCCAAAACCCCCAAAATTCCAGAAAAAACCCCCCAGAGACCCCCAAAAATCCCCTTAAAGACCCAAAATTCCCAAATAAAAGCCCCAAACCCCCTAAATCTCCTCAGGACCCCTGCAAAGCCACCCCTTAGCCCCGCCCATTTCCCCTTTAGCCCCGCCCCCTCCCGGCCCTGCCGACCCAAATTCCCCCCCAAAAACCCCCAAAACCCCCAAAATTCCAGAAAAAAACCCCCCAGAGACCCCCAAAAATCCCCTTAAAGACCCAAAATTCCCAAATAAAAGCCCCAAACCCCCTAAATCTCCTCAGGACCCCTGCAAAGCCACCCCTTAGCCCCGCCCATTTCCCCTTTAGCCCCGCCCCCTCCCGGCCCTGCCGACCCAAATTCCCCCCCAAAAACCCCCCAAAACCCCCAAAATTCCAAAAAAAACCCCCCCAGAGACCCCCAAAAATCCCCTTAAAGACCCAAAATTCCCAAATAAAAGCCCCAAACCCCCTAAATCTCCTCAGGACCCCTGCAAAGCCACCCCTTAGCCCCGCCCACTCCCCCTCTAGCCCCGCCCATTTCCCCTTTAGCCCCGCCCCCTCCCGGCCCTGCCGACCCAAATTCCCCCCCAAAAACCCCCCAAAACCCCCAAAATTCCAAAAAAAACCCCCCCAGAGACCCCCAAAAATCCCCTTAAAGACCCAAAATTCCCAAATAAAAGCCCCAAACCCCCTAAATCTCCTCAGGACCCCTGCAAAGCCACCCCTTAGCCCCGCCCATTTCCCCTTTAGCCCCGCCCCCTCCCGGCCCTGCCGACCCAAATTCCCCCCCAAAAACCCCCCAAAACCCCCAAAATTCCAGAAAAAAAACCCCCAGAGACCCCCAAAAATCCCCTTAAAGACCCAACATTCCCAAATAAAAGCCCCAAACCCCCTAAATCTCCTCAGGACCCCTGCAAAGCCACCCCTTAGCCCCGCCCATTTCCCCTTTAGCCCCGCCCCCTCCCGGCCCTGCCGACCCAAATTCCCCCCCAAAAACCCCCCAAAACCCCCAAAATTCCAAAAAAAACCCCCCAGAGACCCCCAAAAATCCCCTTAAAGACCCAAAATTCCCAAATAAAAGCCCCAAACCCCCTAAATCTCCTCAGGACCCCTGCAAAGCCACCCCTTAGCCCCGCCCATTTCCCCTTTAGCCCCGCCCCCTCCCGGCCCTGCCGACCCAAATTCCCCCCCAAAAACCCCCCAAAACCCCCAAAATTCCAAAAAAAACCCCCCCAGAGACCCCCAAAAATCCCCTTAAAGACCCAAAATTCCCAAATAAAAGCCCCAAACCCCCTAAATCTCCTCAGGACCCCTGCAAAGCCACCCCTTAGCCCCGCCCACTCCCCCTCTAGCCCCGCCCATTTCCCCTTTAGCCCCGCCCCCTCCCGGCCCTGCCGACCCAAATTCCCCCCCAAAAACCCCCCAAAACCCCCAAAATTCCAGAAAAAAAACCCCCAGAGACCCCCAAAAATCCCCTTAAAGACCCAACATTCCCAAATAAAAGCCCCAAACCCCCTAAATCTCCTCAGGACCCCTGCAAAGCCACCCCTTAGCCCCGCCCATTTCCCCTTTAGCCCCGCCCCCTCCCGGCCCTGCCGACCCAAATTCCCCCCCAAAGACCCCCCAAAACCCCCAAAATTCCAAAAAAAACCCCCCCAGAGACCCCCAAAAATCCCCTTAAAGACCCAAAATTCCCAAATAAAAGCCCCAAACCCCCTAAATCTCCTCAGGACCCCTGAAAAGCCACCCCTTAGCCCCGCCCACTCCCCCTCTAGCCCCGCCCATTTCCCCTTTAGCCCCGCCCCCTCCCGGCCCTGCCGACCCAAATTCCCCCCCAAAAAACCCCCAAAACCCCCAAAATTCCAAAAAAAAACCCCCCAGAGACCCCCAAAAATCCCCTTAAAGACCCAAAATTCCCAAATAAAAGCCCCAAACCCCCTAAATCTCCTCAGGACCCCTGCAAAGCCACCCCTTAGCCCCGCCCATTTCCCCTTTAGCCCCGCCCCCTCCCGGCCCTGCCGACCCAAATTTCCCCCCAAAAACCCCCCAAAACCCCCAAAATTCAAAAAAAAACCCCCCAGAGACCCCCAAAAATCCCCTTAAAGACCCAAAATTCCCAAATAAAAGCCCCAAACCCCCTAAATCTCCTCAGGACCCCTGCAAAGCCACCCCTTAGCCCCGCCCATTTCCCCTTTAGCCCCGCCCCCTCCCGGCCCTGCCGACCCAAATTCCCCCCCAAAAACCCCCCAAAACCCCCAAAATTCCAAAAAAAACCCCCCCAGAGACCCCCAAAAATCCCCTTAAAGACCCAAAATTCCCAAATAAAAGCCCCAAACCCCCTAAATCTCCTCAGGACCCCTGCAAAGCCACCCCTTAGCCCCGCCCACTCCCCCTCTAGCCCCGCCCGTTTCCCCTTTCGCCCCGCCCCCTCCCGGCCCTGCCGACCCAAATTCCCCCCCAAAAACCCCCCAAAACCCCCAAAATTCCAGAAAAAACCCCCCAGAGACCCCCAAAAATCCCCTTAAAGACCCAAAATTCCCAAATAAAAGCCCCAAACCCCCTAAATCTCCTCAGGACCCCTGCAAAGCCACCCCTTAGCCCCGCCCATTTCCCCTTTAGCCCCGCCCCCTCCCGGCCCTGCCGACCCAAATTCCCCCCCAAAAACCCCCAAAACCCCCAAAATTCCAAAAAAAAACCCCCCAGAGACCCCCAAAAATCCCCTTAAAGACCCAAAATTCCCAAATAAAAGCCCCAAACCCCCTAAATCTCCTCAGGACCCCTGCAAAGCCACCCCTTAGCCCCGCCCATTTCCCCTTTAGCCCCGCCCCCTCCCGGCCCTGCCGACCCAAATTCCCCCCCAAAAACCCCCCAAAACCCCCAAAATTCCAAAAAAAACCCCCCCAGAGACCCCCAAAAATCCCCTTAAAGACCCAAAATTCCCAAATAAAAGCCCCAAACCCCCTAAATCTCCTCAGGACCCCTGCAAAGCCACCCCTTAGCCCCGCCCATTTCCCCTTTAGCCCCGCCCCCTCCCGGCCCTGCCGACCCAAATTCCCCCCCAAAAACCCCCCAAAACCCCCAAAATTCCAGAAAAAAAACCCCCAGAGACCCCCAAAAATCCCCTTAAAGACCCAAAATTCCCAAATAAAAGCCCCAAACCCCCTAAATCTCCTCAGGACCCCTGCAAAGCCACCCCTTAGCCCCGCCCATTTCCCCTTTCGCCCCGCCCCCTCCTGGCCCTGCCGACCCAAATTCCCCCCCAAAAACCCCCCAAAACCCCCAAAATTCCAAAAAAAAACCCCCCAGAGACCCCCAAAAATCCCCTTAAAGACCCAACATTCCCAAATAAAAGCCCCAAACCCCCTAAATCTCCTCAGGACCCCTGCAAAGCCACCCCTTAGCCCCGCCCATTTCCCCTTTAGCCCCGCCCCCTCCCGGCCCTGCCGACCCAAATTCCCCCCCAAAAACCCCCCAAAACCCCCAAAATTCCAAAAAAAAAACCCCCAGAGACCCCCAAAAATCCCCTTAAAGACCCAAAATTCCCAAATAAAAGCCCCAAACCCCCTAAATCTCCTCAGGACCCCTGCAAAGCCACCCCTTAGCCCCGCCCATTTCCCCTTTAGCCCCGCCCCCTCCCGGCCCTGCCGACCCAAATTCCCCCCCAAAAACCCCCCAAAACCCCCAAAATTCCAAAAAAAACCCCCCCAGAGACCCCCAAAAATCCCCTTAAAGACCCAAAATTCCCAAATAAAAGCCCCAAACCCCCTAAATCTCCTCAGGACCCCTGCAAAGCCACCCCTTAGCCCCGCCCACTCCCCCTCTAGCCCCGCCCATTTCCCCTTTAGCCCCGCCCCCTCCCGGCCCTGCTGACCCAAATTCCCCCCCAAAAACCCCCCAAAACCCCCAAAATTCCAAAAAAAACCCCCCCAGAGACCCCCAAAAATCCCCTTAAAGACCCAAAATTCCCAAATAAAAGCCCCAAACCCCCTAAATCTCCTCAGGACCCCTGCAAAGCCACCCCTTAGCCCCGCCCATTTCCCCTTTAGCCCCGCCCCCTCCCGGCCCTGCCGACCCAAATTCCCCCCCAAAAACCCCCAAAACCCCCAAAATTCCAAAAAAAACCCCCCCAGAGACCCCCAAAAATCCCCTTAAAGACCCAACATTCCCAAATAAAAGCCCCAAACCCCCTAAATCTCCTCAGGACCCCTGCAAAGCCACCCCTTAGCCCCGCCCACTCCCCCTCTAGCCCCGCCCATTTCCCCTTTAGCCCCGCCCCCTCCCGGCCCTGCTGACCCAAATTCCCCCCCAAAAACCCCCCAAAACCCCCAAAATTCCAGAAAAAAAACCCCCAGAGACCCCCAAAAATCCCCTTAAAGACCCAACATTCCCAAATAAAAGCCCCAAACCCCCTAAATCTCCTCAGGACCCCTGCAAAGCCACCCCTTAGCCCCGCCCATTTCCCCTTTAGCCCCGCCCCCTCCCGGCCCTGCCGACCCAAATTCCCCCCCAAAAACCCCCCAAAACCCCCAAAATTCCAAAAAAAAACCCCCCAGAGACCCCCAAAAATCCCCTTAAAGACCCAAAATTCCCAAATAAAAGCCCCAAACCCCCTAAATCTCCTCAGGACCCCTGCAAAGCCACCCCTTAGCCCCGCCCATTTCCCCTTTAGCCCCGCCCCCTCCCGGCCCTGCCGACCCAAATTCCCCCCCAAAAACCCCCCAAAACCCCCAAAATTCCAAAAAAAAACCCCCCAGAGACCCCCAAAAATCCCCTTAAAGACCCAAAATTCCCAAATAAAAGCCCCAAACCCCCTAAATCTCCTCAGGACCCCTGCAAAGCCACCCCTTAGCCCCGCCCATTTCCCCTTTAGCCCCGCCCCCTCCCGGCCCTGCCGACCCAAATTCCCCCCCAAAAACCCCCCAAAACCCCCAAAATTCCAAAAAAAAACCCCCCAGAGACCCCCAAAAATCCCCTTAAAGACCCAAAATTCCCAAATAAAAGCCCCAAACCCCCTAAATCTCCTCAGGACCCCTGCAAAGCCACCCCTTAGCCCCGCCCATTTCCCCTTTAGCCCCGCCCCCTCCCGGCCCTGCCGACCCAAATTCCCCCCCAAAAACCCCCCAAAACCCCCAAAATTCCAGAAAAAAAACCCCCAGAGACCCCCAAAAATCCCCTTAAAGACCCAACATTCCCAAATAAAAGCCCCAAACCCCCTAAATCTCCTCAGGACCCCTGCAAAGCCACCCCTTAGCCCCGCCCATTTCCCCTTTAGCCCCGCCCCCTCCCGGCCCTGCCGACCCAAATTCCCCCCCAAAAACCCCCCAAAACCCCCAAAATTCCAAAAAAAACCCCCCCAGAGACCCCCAAAAATCCCCTTAAAGACCCAAAATTCCCAAATAAAAGCCCCAAACCCCCTAAATCTCCTCAGGACCCCTGCAAAGCCACCCCTTAGCCCCGCCCCCTCCCGGCCCTGCCGACCCAAATTCCCCCCCAAAAACCCCCCAAAACCCCCAAAATTCCAAAAAAAACCCCCCCAGAGACCCCCAAAAATCCCCTTAAAGACCCAAAATTCCCAAATAAAAGCCCCAAACCCCCTAAATCTCCTCAGGACCCCTGCAAAGCCACCCCTTAGCCCCGCCCATTTCCCCTTTAGCCCCGCCCCCTCCCGGCCCTGCCGACCCAAATTCCCCCCCAAAAACCCCCCAAAACCCCCAAAATTCCAAAAAAAACCCCCCCAGAGACCCCCAAAAATCCCCTTAAAGACCCAAAATTCCCAAATAAAAGCCCCAAACCCCCTAAATCTCCTCAGGACCCCTGCAAAGCCACCCCTTAGCCCCGCCCATTTCCCCTTTAGCCCCGCCCCCTCCCGGCCCTGCCGACCCAAATTCCCCCCCAAAAACCCCCCAAAACCCCCAAAATTCCAAAAAAAAACCCCCCAGAGACCCCCAAAAATCCCCTTAAAGACCCAAAATTCCCAAATAAAAGCCCCAAACCCCCTAAATCTCCTCAGGACCCCTGCAAAGCCACCCCTTAGCCCCGCCCACTCCCCCTCTAGCCCCGCCCATTTCCCCTTTAGCCCCGCCCCCTCCCGGCCCTGCCGACCCAAATTCCCCCCCAAAAACCCCCCAAAACCCCCAAAATTCCAAAAAAAAACCCCCCCAGAGACCCCCAAAAATCCCCTTAAAGACCCAAAATTCCCAAATAAAAGCCCCAAACCCCCTAAATCTCCTCAGGACCCCTGCAAAGCCACCCCTTAGCCCCGCCCATTTCCCCTTTAGCCCCGCCCCCTCCCGGCCCTGCCGACCCAAATTCCCCCCCAAAAACCCCCCAAAACCCCCAAAATTCCAGAAAAAAAACCCCCAGAGACCCCCAAAAATCCCCTTAAAGACCCAACATTCCCAAATAAAAGCCCCAAACCCCCTAAATCTCCTCAGGACCCCTGCAAAGCCACCCCTTAGCCCCGCCCATTTCCCCTTTAGCCCCGCCCCCTCCCGGCCCTGCCGACCCAAATTCCCCCCCAAAAACCCCCCAAAACCCCCAAAATTCCAAAAAAAACCCCCCAGAGACCCCCAAAAATCCCCTTAAAGACCCAAAATTCCCAAATAAAAGCCCCAAACCCCCTAAATCTCCTCAGGACCCCTGCAAAGCCACCCCTTAGCCCCGCCCATTTCCCCTTTAGCCCCGCCCCCTCCCGGCCCTGCCGACCCAAATTCCCCCCCAAAAACCCCCCAAAACCCCCAAAATTCCAAAAAAAACCCCCCCAGAGACCCCCAAAAATCCCCTTAAAGACCCAAAATTCCCAAATAAAAGCCCCAAACCCCCTAAATCTCCTCAGGACCCCTGCAAAGCCACCCCTTAGCCCCGCCCATTTCCCCTTTAGCCCCGCCCCCTCCCGGCCCTGCCGACCCAAATTCCCCCCCAAAAACCCCCCAAAACCCCCAAAATTCCAAAAAAAAACCCCCCCAGAGACCCCCAAAAATCCCCTTAAAGACCCAAAATTCCCAAATAAAAGCCCCAAACCCCCTAAATCTCCTCAGGACCCCTGCAAAGCCACCCCTTAGCCCCGCCCATTTCCCCTTTAGCCCCGCCCCCTCCCGGCCCTGCCGACCCAAATTCCCCCCCAAAAACCCCCCAAAACCCCCAAAATTCCAGAAAAAAAACCCCCAGAGACCCCCAAAAATCCCCTTAAAGACCCAACATTCCCAAATAAAAGCCCCAAACCCCCTAAATCTCCTCAGGACCCCTGCAAAGCCACCCCTTAGCCCCGCCCATTTCCCCTTTAGCCCCGCCCCCTCCCGGCCCTGCCGACCCAAATTCCCCCCCAAAAACCCCCCAAAACCCCCAAAATTCCAAAAAAAACCCCCCAGAGACCCCCAAAAATCCCCTTAAAGACCCAAAATTCCCAAATAAAAGCCCCAAACCCCCTAAATCTCCTCAGGACCCCTGCAAAGCCACCCCTTAGCCCCGCCCATTTCCCCTTTAGCCCCGCCCCCTCCCGGCCCTGCCGACCCAAATTCCCCCCCAAAAACCCCCCAAAACCCCCAAAATTCCAAAAAAAACCCCCCCAGAGACCCCCAAAAATCCCCTTAAAGACCCAAAATTCCCAAATAAAAGCCCCAAACCCCCTAAATCTCCTCAGGACCCCTGCAAAGCCACACCTTAGCCCCGCCCATTTCCCCTTTAGCCCCGCCCCCTCCCGGCCCTGCCGACCCAAATTCCCCCCCAAAAACCCCCCAAAACCCCCAAAATTCCAAAAAAAAACCCCCCAGAGACCCCCAAAAATCCCCTTAAAGACCCAAAATTCCCAAATAAAAGCCCCAAACCCCCTAAATCTCCTCAGGACCCCTGCAAAGCCACCCCTTAGCCCCGCCCATTTCCCCTTTAGCCCCGCCCCCTCCCGGCCCTGCCGACCCAAATTCCCCCCCAAAAACCCCCCAAAACCCCCAAAATTCCAAAAAAAACCCCCCCAGAGACCCCCAAAAATCCCCTTAAAGACCCAAAATTCCCAAATAAAAGCCCCAAACCCCCTAAATCTCCTCAGGACCCCTGCAAAGCCACCCCTTAGCCCCGCCCATTTCCCCTTTAGCCCCGCCCCCTCCCGGCCCTGCCGACCCAAATTCCCCCCCAAAAACCCCCCAAAACCCCCAAAATTCCAAAAAAAAACCCCCCAGAGACCCCCAAAAATCCCCTTAAAGACCCAAAATTCCCAAATAAAAGCCCCAAACCCCCTAAATCTCCTCAGGACCCCTGCAAAGCCACCCCTTAGCCCCGCCCATTTCCCCTTTAGCCCCGCCCCCTCCCGGCCCTGCCGACCCAAATTCCCCCCCAAAAACCCCCAAAACCCCCAAAATTCCAAAAAAAACCCCCCCAGAGACCCCCAAAAATCCCCTTAAAGACCCAAAATTCCCAAATAAAAGCCCCAAACCCCCTAAATCTCCTCAGGACCCCTGCAAAGCCACCCCTTAGCCCCGCCCATTTCCCCTTTAGCCCCGCCCCCTCCCGGCCCTGCCGACCCAAATTCCCCCCCAAAAACCCCCCAAAACCCCCAAAATTCCAAAAAAAACCCCCCCAGAGACCCCCAAAAATCCCCTTAAAGACCCAAAATTCCCAAATAAAAGCCCCAAACCCCCTAAATCTCCTCAGGACCCCTGCAAAGCCACCCCTTAGCCCCGCCCACTCCCCCTCTAGCCCCGCCCATTTCCCCTTTAGCCCCGCCCCCTCCCGGCCCTGCCGACCCAAATTCCCCCCCAAAAACCCCCCAAAACCCCCAAAATTCCAGAAAAAAACCCCCTAGAGACCCCCAAACATCCCCTTAAAGACCCAACATTCCCAAATAAAAGCCCCAAACCCCCTAAATCTCCTCAGGACCCCTGCAAAGCCACCCCTTAGCCCCGCCCACTCCCCCTCTAGCCCCGCCCATTTCCCCTTTAGCCCCGCCCCCTCCCGGCCCTGCCGACCCAAATTCCCCCCCAAAAACCCCCCAAAACCCCCAAAATTCCAAAAAAAAACCCCCCAGAGACCCCCAAAAATCCCCTTAAAGACCCAAAATTCCCAAATAAAAGCCCCAAACCCCCTAAATCTCCTCAGGACCCCTGCAAAGCCACACCTTAGCCCCGCCCATTTCCCCTTTAGCCCCGCCCCCTCCCGGCCCTGCCGACCCAAATTCCCCCCCAAAAACCCCCCAAAACCCCCAAATATCCAAAAAAAAACCCCCCAGAGACCCCCAAAAATCCCCTTAAAGACCCAAAATTCCCAAATAAAAGCCCCAAACCCCCTAAATCTCCTCAGGACCCCTGCAAAGCCACCCCTTAGCCCCGCCCACTCCCCCTCTAGCCCCGCCCATTTCCCCTTTAGCCCCGCCCCCTCCCGGCCCTGCCGACCCAAATTCCCCCCCAAAAACCCCCCAAAACCCCCAAAATTCCAGAAAAAAACCCCCCAGAGACCCCCAAACATCCCCTTAAAGACCCAACATTCCCAAATAAAAGCCCCAAACCCCCTAAATCTCCTCAGGACCCCTGCAAAGCCACCCCTTAGCCCCGCCCACTCCCCCTCTAGCCCCGCCCATTTCCCCTTTAGCCCCGCCCCCTCCCGGCCCTGCCGACCCAAATTCCCCCCCAAAAACCCCCCAAAACCCCCAAAATTCCAAAAAAAAACCCCCCAGAGACCCCAAAAATCCCCTTAAAGACCCAAAATTCCCAAATAAAAGCCCCAAACCCCCTAAATCTCCTCAGGACCCCTGCAAAGCCACCCCTTAGCCCCGCCCATTTCCCCTTTAGCCCCGCCCCCTCCCGGCCCTGCCGACCCAAATTCCCCCCCAAAAACCCCCCAAAACCCCCAAAATTCCAAAAAAAACCCCCCAGAGACCCCCAAAAATCCCCTTAAAGACCCAAAATTCCCAAATAAAAGCCCCAAACCCCCTAAATCTCCTCAGGACCCCTGCAAAGCCACCCCTTAGCCCCGCCCATTTCCCCTTTAGCCCCGCCGCCTCCCGGCCCTGCCGACCCAAATTCCCCCCCAAAAACCCCCCAAAACCCCCAAAATTCCAAAAAAAAACCCCCCAGAGACCCCCAAAAATCCCCTTAAAGACCCAAAATTCCCAAATAAAAGCCCCAAACCCCCTAAATCTCCTCAGGACCCCTGCAAAGCCACCCCTTAGCCCCGCCCATTTCCCCTTTAGCCCCGCCCCCTCCCGGCCCTGCCGACCCAAATTCCCCCCCAAAAACCCCCCAAAACCCCCAAAATTCCAGAAAAAAACCCCCCAGAGACCCCCAAAAATCCCCTTAAAGACCCAACATTCCCAAATAAAAGCCCCAAACCCCCTAAATCTCCTCAGGACCCCTGCAAAGCCACCCCTTAGCCCCGCCCATTTCCCCTTTAGCCCCGCCCCCTCCCGGCCCTGCCGACCCAAATTCCCCCCCAAAAACCCCCCAAAACCCCCAAAATTCCAAAAAAAACCCCCCCAGAGACCCCCAAAAATCCCCTTAAAGACCCAAAATTCCCAAATAAAAGCCCCAAACCCCCTAAATCTCCTCAGGACCCCTGCAAAGCCACCCCTTAGCCCCGCCCATTTCCCCTTTAGCCCCGCCCCCTCCCGGCCCTGCCGACCCAAATTCCCCCCCAAAAACCCCCCAAAACCCCCAAAATTCCAAAAAAAAACCCCCCAGAGACCCCCAAAAATCCCCTTAAAGACCCAAAATTCCCAAATAAAAGCCCCAAACCCCCTAAATCTCCTCAGGACCCCTGCAAAGCCACCCCTTAGCCCCGCCCATTTCCCCTTTAGCCCCGCCCCCTCCCGGCCCTGCCGACCCAAATTCCCCCCCAAAAACCCCCAAAACCCCCAAAATTCCAAAAAAAACCCCCCCAGAGACCCCCAAAAATCCCCTCAAAGACCCAAAATTCCCAAATAAAAGCCCCAAACCCCCTAAATCTCCTCAGGACCCCTGCAAAGCCACCCCTCAGCCCCGCCCATTTCCCCTTTAGCCCCGCCCCCTCCCGGCCCTGCCGACCCAAATTCCCCCCCAAAAACCCCCCAAAACCCCCAAAATTCCAGAAAAAAACCCCCCAGAGACCCCCAAAAATCCCCTTAAAGACCCAACATTCCCAAATAAAAGCCCCAAACCCCCTAAATCTCCTCAGGACCCCTGCAAAGCCACCCCTTAGCCCCGCCCATTTCCCCTTTAGCCCCGCCCCCTCCCGGCCCTGCCGACCCAAATTCCCCCCCCAAAACCCCCCAAAACCCCCAAAATTCCAAAAAAAACCCCCCCAGAGACCCCCAAAAATCCCCTTAAAGACCCAAAATTCCCAAATAAAAGCCCCAAACCCCCTAAATCTCCTCAGGACCCCTGCAAAGCCACCCCTTAGCCCCGCCCACTCCCCCTCTAGCCCCGCCCATTTCCCCTTTAGCCCCGCCCCCTCCCGGCCCTGCCGACCCAAATTCCCCCCCAAAAACCCCCCAAAACCCCCAAAATTCCAAAAAAAAACCCCCCAGAGACCCCCAAAAATCCCCTTAAAGACCCAAAATTCCCAAATAAAAGCCCCAAACCCCCTAAATCTCCTCAGGACCCCTGCAAAGCCACCCCTTAGCCCCGCCCATTTCCCCTTTAGCCCCGCCCCCTCCCGGCCCTGCCGACCCAAATTCCCCCCCAAAAACCCCCCAAAACCCCCAAAATTCCAAAAAAAAACCCCCCAGAGACCCCCAAAAATCCCCTTAAAGACCCAAAATTCCCAAATAAAAGCCCCAAACCCCCTAAATCTCCTCAGGACCCCTGCAAAGCCACCCCTTAGCCCCGCCCATTTCCCCTTTAGCCCCGCCCCCTCCCGGCCCTGCCGACCCAAATTCCCCCCCAAAAACCCCCCAAAACCCCCAAAATTCCAGAAAAAAAACCCCCAGAGACCCCCAAAAATCCCCTTAAAGACCCAACATTCCCAAATAAAAGCCCCAAACCCCCTAAATCTCCTCAGGACCCCTGCAAAGCCACCCCTTAGCCCCGCCCATTTCCCCTTTAGCCCCGCCCCCTCCCGGCCCTGCCGACCCAAATTCCCCCCCAAAAACCCCCCAAAACCCCCAAAATTCCAAAAAAAACCCCCCCAGAGACCCCCAAAAATCCCCTTAAAGACCCAAAATTCCCAAATAAAAGCCCCAAACCCCCTAAATCTCCTCAGGACCCCTGCAAAGCCACCCCTTAGCCCCGCCCATTTCCCCTTTATCCCCGCCCCCTCCCGGCCCTGCCGACCCAAATTCCCCCCCAAAAACCCCCCAAAACCCCCAAAATTCCAAAAAAAACCCCCCCAGAGACCCCCAAAAATCCCCTTAAAGACCCAAAATTCCCAAATAAAAGCCCCAAACCCCCTAAATCTCCTCAGGACCCCTGCAAAGCCACACCTTAGCCCCGCCCATTTCCCCTTTAGCCCCGCCCCCTCCCGGCCCTGCCGACCCAAATTCCCCCCCAAAAACCCCCCAAAACCCCCAAAATTCCAAAAAAAAACCCCCCAGAGACCCCCAAAAATCCCCTTAAAGACCCAAAATTCCCAAATAAAAGCCCCAAACCCCCTAAATCTCCTCAGGACCCCTGCAAAGCCACCCCTTAGCCCCGCCCATTTCCCCTTTAGCCCCGCCCCCTCCCGGCCCTGCCGACCCAAATTCCCCCCCAAAAACCCCCCAAAACCCCCAAAATTCCAAAAAAAACCCCCCCAGAGACCCCCAAAAATCCCCTCAAAGACCCAAAATTCCCAAATAAAAGCCCCAAACCCCCTAAATCTCCTCAGGACCCCTGCAAAGCCACCCCTCAGCCCCGCCCATTTCCCCTTTAGCCCCGCCCCCTCCCGGCCCTGCCGACCCAAATTCCCCCCCAAAAACCCCCCAAAACCCCCAAAATTCCAGAAAAAAACCCCCCAGAGACCCCCAAAAATCCCCTTAAAGACCCAACATTCCCAAATAAAAGCCCCAAACCCCCTAAATCTCCTCAGGACCCCTGCAAAGCCACACCTTAGCCCCGCCCATTTCCCCTTTAGCCCCGCCCCCTCCCGGCCCTGCCGACCCAAATTCCCCCCCCAAAACCCCCCAAAACCCCCAAAATTCCAAAAAAAACCCCCCCAGAGACCCCCAAAAATCCCCTTAAAGACCCAAAATTCCCAAATAAAAGCCCCAAACCCCCTAAATCTCCTCAGGACCCCTGCAAAGCCACCCCTTAGCCCCGCCCACTCCCCCTCTAGCCCCGCCCATTTCCCCTTTAGCCCCGCCCCCTCCCGGCCATGCCGACCCAAATTCCCCCCCAAAAACCCCCCAAAACCCCCAAAATTCCAAAAAAAAACCCCCCAGAGACCCCCAAAAATCCCCTTAAAGGCCCAAAATTCCCAAATAAAAGCCCCAAACCCCCTAAATCTCCTCAGGACCCCTGCAAAGCCACACCTTAGCCCCGCCCATTTCCCCTTTAGCCCCGCCCCCTCCCGGCCCTGCCGACCTAAATTCCCCCCCAAAAAACCCCCAAAACCCCCAAAATTCAAAAAAAAAAACCCCCCAGAGACCCCCAAAAATCCCCTTAAAGACCCAAAATTCCCAAATAAAAGCCCCAAACCCCCTAAATCTCCTCAGGACCCCTGCAAAGCCACCCCTTAGCCCCGCCCATTTCCCCTTTAGCCCCGCCCCCTCCCGGCCCTGCCGACCCAAATTCCCCCCCAAAAACCCCCCAAAACCCCCAAAATTCCAAAAAAAAACCCCCCAGAGACCCCCAAAAATCCCCTTAAAGACCCAACATTCCCAAATAAAAGCCCCAAACCCCCTAAATCTCCTCAGGACCCCTGCAAAGCCACCCCTTAGCCCCGCCCATTTCCCCTTTAGCCCCGCCCCCTCCCGGCCCTGCCGACCCAAATTCCCCCCCAAAAACCCCCCAAAACCCCCAAAATTCCAGAAAAAAAACCCCCAGAGACCCCCAAAAATCCCCTTAAAGACCCAACATTCCCAAATAAAAGCCCCAAACCCCCTAAATCTCCTCAGGACCCCTGCAAAGCCACCCCTTAGCCCCGCCCATTTCCCCTTTAGCCCCGCCCCCTCCCGGCCCTGCCGACCCAAATTCCCCCCCAAAAACCCCCCAAAACCCCCAAAATTCCAAAAAAAAACCCCCCCAGAGACCCCCAAAAATCCCCTTAAAGACCCAAAATTCCCAAATAAAAGCCCCAAACCCCCTAAATCTCCTCAGGACCCCTGCAAAGCCACCCCTTAGCCCCGCCCATTTCCCCTTTAGCCCCGCCCCCTCCCGGCCCTGCCGACCCAAATTCCCCCCCAAAAACCCCCCAAAACCCCCAAAATTCCAAAAAAAACCCCCCCAGAGACCCCCAAAAATCCCCTTAAAGACCCAAAATTCCCAAATAAAAGCCCCAAACCCCCTAAATCTCCTCAGGACCCCTGCAAAGCCACACCTTAGCCCCGCCCATTTCCCCTTTAGCCCCGCCCCCTCCCGGCCCTGCCGACCCAAATTCCCCCCCAAAAACCCCCCAAAACCCCCAAAATTCCAAAAAAAAACCCCCCAGAGACCCCCAAAAATCCCCTTAAAGACCCAAAATTCCCAAATAAAAGCCCCAAACCCCCTAAATCTCCTCAGGACCCCTGCAAAGCCACCCCTTAGCCCCGCCCATTTCCCCTTTAGCCCCGCCCCCTCCCGGCCCTGCCGACCCAAATTCCCCCCCAAAAACCCCCCAAAACCCCCAAAATTCCAAAAAAAACCCCCCCAGAGACCCCCAAAAATCCCCTTAAAGACCCAAAATTCCCAAATAAAAGCCCCAAACCCCCTAAATCTCCTCAGGACCCCTGCAAAGCCACCCCTTAGCCCCGCCCATTTCCCCTTTAGCCCCGCCCCCTCCCGGCCCTGCCGACCCAAATTCCCCCCCAAAAACCCCCCAAAACCCCCAAAATTCCAAAAAAAAACCCCCCAGAGACCCCCAAAAATCCCCTTAAAGACCCAAAATTCCCAAATAAAAGCCCCAAACCCCCTAAATCTCCTCAGGACCCCTGCAAAGCCACCCCTTAGCCCCGCCCATTTCCCCTTTAGCCCCGCCCCCTCCCGGCCCTGCTGACCCAAAATCCCCCCCAAAAACCCCCAAAACCCCCAAAATTCCAAAAAAAACCCCCCCAGAGACCCCCAAAAATCCCCTTAAAGACCCAAAATTCCCAAATAAAAGCCCCAAACCCCCTAAATCTCCTCAGGACCCCTGCACAGCCACCCCTTAGCCCCGCCCATTTCCCCTTTAGCCCCGCCCCCTCCCGGCCCTGCCGACCCAAATTCCCCCCCAAAAACCCCCCAAAACCCCCAAAATTCCAGAAAAAAACCCCCCAGAGACCCCCAAAAATCCCCTTAAAGACCCAACATTCCCAAATAAAAGCCCCAAACCCCCTAAATCTCCTCAGGACCCCTGCAAAGCCACCCCTTAGCCCCGCCCATTTCCCCTTTAGCCCCGCCCCCTCCCGGCCCTGCCGACCCAAATTCCCCCCCAAAAACCCCCCAAAACCCCCAAAATTCCAAAAAAAACCCCCCCAGAGACCCCCAAAAATCCCCTTAAAGACCCAAAATTCCCAAATAAAAGCCCCAAACCCCCTAAATCTCCTCAGGACCCCTGCAAAGCCACCCCTTAGCCCCGCCCAATCCCCCTCTAGCCCCGCCCATTTCCCCTTTAGCCCCGCCCCCTCCCGGCCATGCCGACCCAAATTCCCCCCCAAAAACCCCCCAAAACCCCCAAAATTCCAAAAAAAAACCCCCCAGAGACCCCCAAAAATCCCCTTAAAGGCCCAAAATTCCCAAATAAAAGCCCCAAACCCCCTAAATCTCCTCAGGACCCCTGCAAAGCCACACCTTAGCCCCGCCCATTTCCCCTTTAGCCCCGCCCCCTCCCGGCCATGCCGACCCAAATTCCCCCCCAAAAACCCCCCAAAACCCCCAAAATTCCAAAAAAAAACCCCCCAGAGACCCCCAAAAATCCCCTTAAAGGCCCAAAATTCCCAAATAAAAGCCCCAAACCCCCTAAATCTCCTCAGGACCCCTGCAAAGCCACACCTTAGCCCCGCCCATTTCCCCTTTAGCCCCGCCCCCTCCCGGCCCTGCCGACCCAAATTCCCCCCCAAAAACCCCCCAAAACCCCCAAAATTCCAAAAAAAAACCCCCCAGAGACCCCCAAAAATCCCCTTAAAGACCCAAAATTCCCAAATAAAAGCCCCAAACCCCCTAAATCTCCTCAGGACCCCTGCAAAGCCACCCCTTAGCCCCGCCCATTTCCCCTTTAGCCCCGCCCCCTCCCGGCCCTGCCGACCCAAATTCCCCCCCAAAAACCCCCCAAAACCCCCAAAATTCCAGAAAAAAAACCCCCAGAGACCCCCAAAAATCCCCTTAAAGACCCAACATTCCCAAATAAAAGCCCCAAACCCCCTAAATCTCCTCAGGACCCCTGCAAAGCCACCCCTTAGCCCCGCCCATTTCCCCTTTAGCCCCGCCCCCTCCCGGCCCTGCCGACCCAAATTCCCCCCCAAAAACCCCCCAAAACCCCCAAAATTCCAAAAAAAACCCCCCCAGAGACCCCCAAAAATCCCCTTAAAGACCCAAAATTCCCAAATAAAAGCCCCAAACCCCCTAAATCTCCTCAGGACCCCTGCAAAGCCACCCCTTAGCCCCGCCCATTTCCCCTTTAGCCCCGCCCCCTCCCGGCCCTGCCGACCCAAATTCCCCCCCAAAAACCCCCCAAAACCCCCAAAATTCCAAAAAAAACCCCCCCAGAGACCCCCAAAAATCCCCTTAAAGACCCAAAATTCCCAAATAAAAGCCCCAAACCCCCTAAATCTCCTCAGGACCCCTGCAAAGCCACACCTTAGCCCCGCCCATTTCCCCTTTAGCCCCGCCCCCTCCCGGCCCTGCCGACCCAAATTCCCCCCCAAAAACCCCCCAAAACCCCCAAAATTCCAAAAAAAAACCCCCCAGAGACCCCCAAAAATCCCCTTAAAGACCCAAAATTCCCAAATAAAAGCCCCAAACCCCCTAAATCTCCTCAGGACCCCTGCAAAGCCACCCCTTAGCCCCGCCCATTTCCCCTTTAGCCCCGCCCCCTCCCGGCCCTGCCGACCCAAATTCCCCCCCAAAAACCCCCCAAAACCCCCAAAATTCCAAAAAAAAACCCCCCAGAGACCCCCAAAAATCCCCTTAAAGACCCAACATTCCCAAATAAAAGCCCCAAACCCCCTAAATCTCCTCAGGACCCCTGCAAAGCCACCCCTTAGCCCCGCCCATTTCCCCTTTAGCCCCGCCCCCTCCCGGCCCTGCCGACCCAAATTCCCCCCCAAAAACCCCCCAAAACCCCCAAAATTCCAAAAAAAACCCCCCCAGAGACCCCCAAAAATCCCCTTAAAGACCCAAAATTCCCAAATAAAAGCCCCAAACCCCCTAAATCTCCTCAGGACCCCTGCAAAGCCACCCCTTAGCCCCGCCCATTTCCCCTTTAGCCCCGCCCCCTCCCGGCCCTGCCGACCCAAATTCCCCCCCAAAAACCCCCCAAAACCCCCAAAATTCCAAAAAAAAACCCCCCAGAGACCCCCAAAAATCCCCTTAAAGACCCAAAATTCCCAAATAAAAGCCCCAAACCCCCTAAATCTCCTCAGGACCCCTGCAAAGCCACCCCTTAGCCCCGCCCACTCCCCCTCTAGCCCCGCCCATTTCCCCTTTAGCCCCGCCCCCTCCCGGCCCTGCTGACCCAAATTCCCCCCCAAAAACCCCCCAAAACCCCCAAAATTCCAAAAAAAACCCCCCCAGAGACCCCCAAAAATCCCCTTAAAGACCCAAAATTCCCAAATAAAAGCCCCAAACCCCCTAAATCTCCTCAGGACCCCTGCAAAGCCACCCCTTAGCCCCGCCCATTTCCCCTTTAGCCCCGCCCCCTCCCGGCCCTGCCGACCCAAATTCCCCCCCAAAAACCCCCAAAACCCCCAAAATTCCAAAAAAAACCCCCCCAGAGACCCCCAAAAATCCCCTTAAAGACCCAACATTCCCAAATAAAAGCCCCAAACCCCCTAAATCTCCTCAGGACCCCTGCAAAGCCACCCCTTAGCCCCGCCCACTCCCCCTCTAGCCCCGCCCATTTCCCCTTTAGCCCCGCCCCCTCCCGGCCCTGCTGACCCAAATTCCCCCCCAAAAACCCCCCAAAACCCCCAAAATTCCAGAAAAAAAACCCCCAGAGACCCCCAAAAATCCCCTTAAAGACCCAACATTCCCAAATAAAAGCCCCAAACCCCCTAAATCTCCTCAGGACCCCTGCAAAGCCACCCCTTAGCCCCGCCCATTTCCCCTTTAGCCCCGCCCCCTCCCGGCCCTGCCGACCCAAATTCCCCCCCAAAAACCCCCCAAAACCCCCAAAATTCCAAAAAAAAACCCCCCAGAGACCCCCAAAAATCCCCTTAAAGACCCAAAATTCCCAAATAAAAGCCCCAAACCCCCTAAATCTCCTCAGGACCCCTGCAAAGCCACCCCTTAGCCCCGCCCATTTCCCCTTTAGCCCCGCCCCCTCCCGGCCCTGCCGACCCAAATTCCCCCCCAAAAACCCCCCAAAACCCCCAAAATTCCAAAAAAAAACCCCCCAGAGACCCCCAAAAATCCCCTTAAAGACCCAAAATTCCCAAATAAAAGCCCCAAACCCCCTAAATCTCCTCAGGACCCCTGCAAAGCCACCCCTTAGCCCCGCCCATTTCCCCTTTAGCCCCGCCCCCTCCCGGCCCTGCCGACCCAAATTCCCCCCCAAAAACCCCCCAAAACCCCCAAAATTCCAGAAAAAAAACCCCCAGAGACCCCCAAAAATCCCCTTAAAGACCCAACATTCCCAAATAAAAGCCCCAAACCCCCTAAATCTCCTCAGGACCCCTGCAAAGCCACCCCTTAGCCCCGCCCATTTCCCCTTTAGCCCCGCCCCCTCCCGGCCCTGCCGACCCAAATTCCCCCCCAAAAACCCCCCAAAACCCCCAAAATTCCAAAAAAAACCCCCCCAGAGACCCCCAAAAATCCCCTTAAAGACCCAAAATTCCCAAATAAAAGCCCCAAACCCCCTAAATCTCCTCAGGACCCCTGCAAAGCCACCCCTTAGCCCCGCCCCCTCCCGGCCCTGCCGACCCAAATTCCCCCCCAAAAACCCCCCAAAACCCCCAAAATTCCAAAAAAAACCCCCCCAGAGACCCCCAAAAATCCCCTTAAAGACCCAAAATTCCCAAATAAAAGCCCCAAACCCCCTAAATCTCCTCAGGACCCCTGCAAAGCCACCCCTTAGCCCCGCCCATTTCCCCTTTAGCCCCGCCCCCTCCCGGCCCTGCCGACCCAAATTCCCCCCCAAAAACCCCCCAAAACCCCCAAAATTCCAAAAAAAAACCCCCCCAGAGACCCCCAAAAATCCCCTTAAAGACCCAAAATTCCCAAATAAAAGCCCCAAACCCCCTAAATCTCCTCAGGACCCCTGCAAAGCCACCCCTTAGCCCCGCCCATTTCCCCTTTAGCCCCGCCCCCTCCCGGCCCTGCCGACCCAAATTCCCCCCCAAAAACCCCCCAAAACCCCCAAAATTCCAAAAAAAAACCCCCCAGAGACCCCCAAAAATCCCCTTAAAGACCCAAAATTCCCAAATAAAAGCCCCAAACCCCCTAAATCTCCTCAGGACCCCTGCAAAGCCACCCCTTAGCCCCGCCCATTTCCCCTTTAGCCCCGCCCCCTCCCGGCCCTGCCGACCCAAATTCCCCCCCAAAAACCCCCAAAACCCCCAAAATTCCAAAAAAAACCCCCCCAGGGACCCCCAAAAATCCCTTTAAAGACCCAAAATTCCCAAATAAAAGCCCCAAACCCCCTAAATCTCCTCAGGACCCCTGCACAGCCACCCCTTAGCCCCGCCCATTTCCCCTTTAGCCCCGCCCCCTCCCGGCCCTGCCGACCCAAATTCCCCCCCAAAAACCCCCCAAAACCCCCAAAATTCCAGAAAAAAACCCCCCAGAGACCCCCAAAAATCCCCTTAAAGACCCAACATTCCCAAATAAAAGCCCCAAACCCCCTAAATCTCCTCAGGACCCCTGCAAAGCCACCCCTTAGCCCCGCCCATTTCCCCTTTAGCCCCGCCCCCTCCCGGCCCTGCCGACCCAAATTCCCCCCCAAAAACCCCCCAAAACCCCCAAAATTCCAAAAAAAACCCCCCCAGAGACCCCCAAAAATCCCCTTAAAGACCCAAAATTCCCAAATAAAAGCCCCAAACCCCCTAAATCTCCTCAGGACCCCTGCAAAGCCACCCCTTAGCCCCGCCCACTCCCCCTCTAGCCCCGCCCATTTCCCCTTTAGCCCCGCCCCCTCCCGGCCATGCCGACCCAAATTCCCCCCCAAAAACCCCCCAAAACCCCCAAAATTCCAAAAAAAAACCCCCCAGAGACCCCCAAAAATCCCCTTAAAGGCCCAAAATTCCCAAATAAAAGCCCCAAACCCCCTAAATCTCCTCAGGACCCCTGCAAAGCCACACCTTAGCCCCGCCCATTTCCCCTTTAGCCCCGCCCCCTCCCGGCCATGCCGACCCAAATTCCCCCCCAAAAACCCCCCAAAACCCCCAAAATTCCAAAAAAAAACCCCCCAGAGACCCCCAAAAATCCCCTTAAAGGCCCAAAATTCCCAAATAAAAGCCCCAAACCCCCTAAATCTCCTCAGGACCCCTGCAAAGCCACCCCTTAGCCCCGCCCATTTCCCCTTTAGCCCCGCCCCCTCCCGGCCCTGCCGACCCAAATTCCCCCCCAAAAACCCCCCAAAACCCCCAAAATTCCAAAAAAAAACCCCCCAGAGACCCCCAAAAATCCCCTTAAAGACCCAAAATTCCCAAATAAAAGCCCCAAACCCCCTAAATCTCCTCAGGACCCCTGCAAAGCCACCCCTTAGCCCCGCCCACTCCCCCTCTAGCCCCGCCCATTTCCCCTTTAGCCCCGCCCCCTCCCGGCCCTGCTGACCCAAATTCCCCCCCAAAAACCCCCCAAAACCCCCAAAATTCCAGAAAAAAAACCCCCAGAGACCCCCAAAAATCCCCTTAAAGACCCAACATTCCCAAATAAAAGCCCCAAACCCCCTAAATCTCCTCAGGACCCCTGCAAAGCCACCCCTTAGCCCCGCCCATTTCCCCTTTAGCCCCGCCCCCTCCCGGCCCTGCCGACCCAAATTCCCCCCCAAAAACCCCCCAAAACCCCCAAAATTCCAAAAAAAACCCCCCAGAGACCCCCAAAAATCCCCTTAAAGACCCAAAATTCCCAAATAAAAGCCCCAAACCCCCTAAATCTCCTCAGGACCCCTGCAAAGCCACCCCTTAGCCCCGCCCATTTCCCCTTTAGCCCCGCCCCCTCCCGGCCCTGCCGACCCAAATTCCCCCCCAAAAACCCCCCAAAACCCCCAAAATTCCAAAAAAAAACCCCCCAGAGACCCCCAAAAATCCCCTTAAAGACCCAAAATTCCCAAATAAAAGCCCCAAACCCCCTAAATCTCCTCAGGACCCCTGCAAAGCCACCCCTTAGCCCCGCCCACTCCCCCTCTAGCCCCGCCCATTTCCCCTTTAGCCCCGCCCCCTCCCGGCCCTGCCGACCCAAATTCCCCCCCAAAAACCCCCCAAAACCCCCAAAATTCCAAAAAAAACCCCCCAGAGACCGCCAAA
Source organism: Aphelocoma coerulescens (assembly GCF_041296385.1). NCBI lineage: Eukaryota > Metazoa > Chordata > Aves > Passeriformes > Corvidae > Aphelocoma > Aphelocoma coerulescens. The sequence continues at coordinate 491,308 of NC_091038.1, forward strand.
AATCCCCTTAAAGACCCAAAATTCCCAAATAAAAGCCCCAAACCCCCTAAATCTCCTCAGGACCCCTGCAAAGCCACCCCTTAGCCCCGCCCATTTCCCCTTTAGCCCCGCCCCCTCCCGGCCCTGCCGACCCAAATTCCCCCCCAAAAACCCCCCAAAACCCCCAAAATTCCAAAAAAAAACCCCCCAGAGACCCCCAAAAATCCCCTTAAAGACCCAAAATTCTCAAATAAAAGCCCCAAACCCCCTAAATCTCCTCAGGACCCCTGCAAAGCCACCCCTTAGCCCCGCCCATTTCCCCTTTAGCCCCGCCCCCTCCCGGCCCTGCCGACCCAAATTCCCCCCCAAAAACCCCCCAAAACCCCCAAAATTCCAAAAAAAACCCCCCTAGAGACCCCCAAAAATCCCCTTAAAGACCCAAAATTCCCAAATAAAAGCCCCAAACCCCCTAAATCTCCTCAGGACCCCTGCAAAGCCACCCCTTAGCCCCGCCCACTCCCCCTCTAGCCCCGCCCATTTCCCCTTTAGCCCCGCCCCCTCCCGGCCCTGCCGACCCAAATTCCCCCCCAAAAACCCCCCAAAACCCCCAAAATTCCAGAAAAAAACCCCCCAGAGACCCCCAAACATCCCCTTAAAGACCCAACATTCCCAAATAAAAGCCCCAAACCCCCTAAATCTCCTCAGGACCCCTGCAAAGCCACCCCTTAGCCCCGCCCATTTCCCCTTTAGCCCCGCCCCCTCCCGGCCCTGCCGACCCAAATTCCCCCCCAAAAACCCCCCAAAACCCCCAAAATTCCAAAAAAAAACCCCCCAGAGACCCCCAAAAATCCCCTTAAAGACCCAAAATTCCCAAATAAAAGCCCCAAACCCCCTAAATCTCCTCAGGACCCCTGCAAAGCCACCCCTTAGCCCCGCCCATTTCCCCTTTAGCCCCGCCCCCTCCCGGCCCTGCCGACCCAAATTCCCCCCCAAAAACCCCCCAAAACCCCCAAAATTCCAAAAAAAACCCCCCCAGAGACCCCCAAAAATCCCCTTAAAGACCCAAAATTCCCAAATAAAAGCCCCAAACCCCCTAAATCTCCTCAGGACCCCTGCAAAGCCACCCCTTAGCCCCGCCCATTTCCCCTTTAGCCCCGCCCCCTCCCGGCCCTGCCGACCCAAATTCCCCCCCAAAAACCCCCCAAAACCCCCAAAATTCCAGAAAAAAACCCCCCAGAGACCCCCAAAAATCCCCTTAAAGACCCAACATTCCCAAATAAAAGCCCCAAACCCCCTAAATCTCCTCAGGACCCCTGCAAAGCCACCCCTTAGCCCCGCCCATTTCCCCTTTAGCCCCGCCCCCTCCCGGCCCTGCCGACCCAAATTCCCCCCCCAAAACCCCCAAAACCCCCAAAATTCCAAAAAAAACCCCCCCAGAGACCCCCAAAAATCCCCTTAAAGACCCAAAATTCCCAAATAAAAGCCCCAAACCCCCTAAATCTCCTCAGGACCCCTGCACAGCCACCCCTTAGCCCCGCCCATTTCCCCTTTAGCCCCGCCCCCTCCCGGCCCTGCCGACCCAAATTCCCCCCCAAAAACCCCCCAAAACCCCCAAAATTCCAGAAAAAAAACCCCCAGAGACCCCCAAAAATCCCCTTAAAGACCCAACATTCCCAAATAAAAGCCCCAAACCCCCTAAATCTCCTCAGGACCCCTGCAAAGCCACCCCTTAGCCCCGCCCATTTCCCCTTTAGCCCCGCCCCCTCCCGGCCCTGCCGACCCAAATTCCCCCCCAAAAACCCCCCAAAACCCCCAAAATTCCAAAAAAAAACCCCCCAGAGACCCCCAAAAATCCCCTTAAAGACCCAAAATTCCCAAATAAAAGCCCCAAACCCCCTAAATCTCCTCAGGACCCCTGCAAAGCCACCCCTTAGCCCCGCCCACTCCCCCTCTAGCCCCGCCCATTTCCCCTTTAGCCCCGCCCCCTCCCGGCCATGCCGACCCAAATTCCCCCCCAAAAACCCCCCAAAACCCCCAAAATTCCAAAAAAAAACCCCCCAGAGACCCCCAAAAATCCCCTTAAAGGCCCAAAATTCCCAAATAAAAGCCCCAAACCCCCTAAATCTCCTCAGGACCCCTGCAAAGCCACCCCTTAGCCCCGCCCATTTCCCCTTTAGCCCCGCCCCCTCCCGGCCCTGCCGACCCAAATTCCCCCCCAAAAACCCCCCAAAACCCCCAAAATTCCAAAAAAAAAACCCCCAGAGACCCCCAAAAATCCCCTTAAAGACCCAAAATTCCCAAATAAAAGCCCCAAACCCCCTAAATCTCCTCAGGACCCCTGCAAAGCCACCCCTTAGCCCCGCCCACTCCCCCTCTAGCCCCGCCCATTTCCCCTTTAGCCCCGCCCCCTCCCGGCCCTGCCGACCCAAATTCCCCCCCAAAAACCCCCCAAAACCCCCAAAATTCCAGAAAAAAACCCCCCAGAGACCCCCAAACATCCCCTTAAAGACCCAACATTCCCAAATAAAAGCCCCAAACCCCCTAAATCTCCTCAGGACCCGTGCAAAGCCACACCTTGGCCCCGCCCATTTCCCCTTTAGCCCCGCCCCCTCCCGGCCCTGCCGACCCAAATTCCCCCCCAAAAACCCCCCAAAACCCCCAAAATTCCAAAAAAAAACCCCCCAGAGACCCCCAAAAATCCCCTTAAAGACCCAAAATTCCCAAATAAAAGCCCCAAACCCCCTAAATCTCCTCAGGACCTCTGCAAAGCCACCCCTTAGCCCCGCCCATTTCCCCTTTAGCCCCGCCCCCTCCCGGCCCTGCCGACCCAAATTCCCCCCCAAAAACCCCCCAAAACCCCCAAAATTCCAAAAAAAACCCCCCCAGAGACCCCCAAAAATCCCCTTAAAGACCCAAAATTCCCAAATAAAAGCCCCAAACCCCCTAAATCTCCTCAGGACCCCTGCAAAGCCACCCCTTAGCCCCGCCCACTCCCCCTCTAGCCCCGCCCATTTCCCCTTTAGCCCCGCCCCCTCCCGGCCCTGCCGACCCAAATTCCCCCCCAAAAACCCCCCAAAACCCCCAAAATTCCAAAAAAAACCCCCCCAGAGACCCCCAAAAATCCCCTTAAAGACCCAAAATTCCCAAATAAAAGCCCCAAAAACCCTAAATCTCCTCAGGACCCCTGCAAAGCCACCCCTTAGCCCCGCCCATTTCCCCTTTAGCCCCGCCCCCTCCCGGCCCTGCCGACCCAAATTCCCCCCCAAAAACCCCCCAAAACCCCCAAAATTCCAAAAAAAACCCCCCCAGAGACCCCCAAAAATCCCCTTAAAGACCCAAAATTCCCAAATAAAAGCCCCAAACCCCCTAAATCTCCTCAGGACCCCTGCAAAGCCACACCTTAGCCCCGCCCACTCCCCCTCTAGCCCCGCCCATTTCCCCTTTAGCCCCGCCCCCTCCCGGCCCTGCCGACCCAAATTCCCCCCCAAAAACCCCCCAAAACCCCCAAAATTCCAAAAAAAACCCCCCAGAGACCCCCAAAAATCCCCTTAAAGACCCAAAATTCCCAAATAAAAGCCCCAAACCCCCTAAATCTCCTCAGGACCCCTGCAAAGCCACCCCTTAGCCCCGCCCATTTCCCCTTTAGCCCCGCCCCCTCCCGGCCCTGCCGACCCAAATTCCCCCCCAAAAACCCCCCAAAACCCCCAAAATTCCAAAAAAAAACCCCCAGAGACCCCCAAACATCCCCTTAAAGACCCAACATTCCCAAATAAAAGCCCCAAACCCCCTAAATCTCCTCAGGACCCCTGCAAAGCCACCCCTTAGCCCCGCCCACTCCCCCTCTAGCCCCGCCCATTTCCCCTTTAGCCCCGCCCCCTCCCGGCCCTGCCGACCCAAATTCCCCCCCAAAAAACCCCCAAAACCCCCAAAATTCCAAAAAAAAACCCCCCAGAGACCCCCAAAAATCCCCTTAAAGACCCAAAATTCCCAAATAAAAGCCCCAAACCCCCTAAATCTCCTCAGGACCCCTGCAAAGCCACACCTTGGCCCCGCCCATTTCCCCTTTAGCCCCGCCCCCTCCCGGCCCTGCCGACCCAAATTCCCCCCCAAAAACCCCCCAAAACCCCCAAAATTCCAAAAAAAACCCCCCAGAGACCCCCAAAAATCCCCTTAAAGACCCAAAATTCCCAAATAAAAGCCCCAAACCCCCTAAATCTCCTCAGGACCCCTGAAAAGCCACCCCTTAGCCCCGCCCACTCCCCCTCTAGCCCCGCCCATTTCCCCTTTAGCCCCGCCCCCTCCCGGCCCTGCCGACCCAAATTCCCCCCCAAAAACCCCCCAAAACCCCCAAAATTCCAAAAAAAACCCCCCAGAGACCCCCAAACATCCCCTTAAAGACCCAACATTCCCAAATAAAAGCCCCAAACCCCCTAAATCTCCTCAGGACCCCTGCAAAGCCACATCTTAGCCCCGCCCATTTCCCCTTTAGCCCCGCCCCCTCCCGGCCCTGCCGACCCAAATTCCCCCCCAAAAACCCCCCAAAACCCCCAAAATTCCAAAAAAAAACCCCCCAGAGACCCCCAAACATCCCCTTAAAGACCCAACATTCCCAAATAAAAGCCCCAAACCCCCTAAATCTCCTCAGGACCCCTGCAAAGCCACACCTTGGCCCCGCCCATTTCCCCTTTAGCCCCGCCCCCTCCCGGCGCTGCCGACCCAAATTCCTGCCCAAAAAACCCCCAAAACCCCCAAAATTCCAAAAAAAAACCCCCCAGAGACCCCCAAAAATCCCCTTAAAGACCCAAAATTCCCAAATAAAAGCTCCAAACCCCCTAAATCGCCTCAGGACCCCTGCAAAGCCACCCCTTAGCCCCGCCCATTTCCCCTTTAGCCCCGCCCCCTCCCGGCCCTGCCGACCCAAATTCCCCCCCAAAAACCCCCCAAAACCCCCAAAATTCCAGAAAAAAACCCCCCAGAGACCCCCAAAAATCCCCTTAAAGACCCAACATTCCCAAATAAAAGCCCCAAACCCCCTAAATCTCCTCAGGACCCCTGCAAAGCCACCCCTTAGCCCCACCCATTTCCCCTTTAGCCCCGCCCCCTCCCGGCCCTGCCGACCCAAATTCCCCCCCAAAAACCCCCCATAACCCCCAAAATTCCAGAAAAAAAACCCCCAGAGACCCCCAAAAATCCCCTTAAAGACCCAAAATTCCCAAATAAAAGCCCCAAACCCCCTAAATCTCCTCAGGACCCCTGCAAAGCCACCCCTTAGCCCCGCCCATTTCCCCTTTAGCCCCGCCCCCTCCCGGCCCTGCCGACCCAAATTCCCCCCCAAAAACCCCCCAAAACCCCCAAAATTCCAGAAAAAAACCCCCCAGAGACCCCCAAAAATCCCCTTAAAGACCCAACATTCCCAAATAAAAGCCCCAAACCCCCTAAATCTCCTCAGGACCCCTGCAAAGCCACCCCTTAGCCCCGCCCATTTCCCCTTTAGCCCCGCCCCCTCCCGGCCCTGCCGACCCAAATTCCCCCCCAAAAACCCCCCAAAACCCCCAAAATTCCAAAAAAAACCCCCCCAGAGACCCCCAAAAATCCCCTTAAAGACCCAAAATTCCCAAATAAAAGCCCCAAAAACCCTAAATCTCCTCAGGACCCCTGCAAAGCCACCCCTTAGCCCCGCCCATTTCCCCTTTAGCCCCGCCCCCTCCCGGCCCTGCCGACCCAAATTCCCCCCCAAAAACCCCCCAAAACCCCCAAAATTCCAAAAAAAACCCCCCCAGAGACCCCCAAAAATCCCCTTAAAGACCCAAAATTCCCAAATAAAAGCCCCAAACCCCCTAAATCTCCTCAGGACCCCTGCAAAGCAACACCTTAGCCCCGCCCACTCCCCCTCTAGCCCCGCCCATTTCCCCTTTAGCCCCGCCCCCTCCCGGCCCTGCCGACCCAAATTCCCCCCCAAAAACCCCCCAAAACCCCCAAAATTCCAAAAAAAACCCCCCAGAGACCCCCAAAAATCCCCTTAAAGACCCAAAATTCCCGAATAAAAGCCCCAAACCCCCTAAATCTCCTCAGGACCCCTGCAAAGCCACCCCTTAGCCCCGCCCATTTCCCCTTTAGCCCCGCCCCCTCCCGGCCCTGCCGACCCAAATTCCCCCCCAAAAACCCCCCAAAACCCCCAAAATTCCAAAAAAAAACCCCCAGAGACCCCCAAACATCCCCTTAAAGACCCAACATTCCCAAATAAAAGCCCCAAACCCCCTAAATCTCCTCAGGACCCCTGCAAAGCCACACCTTGGCCCCGCCCATTTCCCCTTTAGCCCCGCCCCCTCCCGGCGCTGCCGACCCAAATTCCTGCCCAAAAAACCCCCAAAACCCCCAAAATTCCAAAAAAAAACCCCCCAGAGACCCCCAAAAATCCCCTTAAAGACCCAAAATTCCCAAATAAAAGCCCCAAACCCCCTAAATCTCCTCAGGACCCCTGCAAAGCCACACCTTGGCCCCGCCCATTTCCCCTTTAGCCCCGCCCCCTCCCGGCCCTGCCGACCCAAATTCCCCCCCAAAAACCCCCCAAAACCCCCAAAATTCCAAAAAAAACCCCCCAGAGACCCCCAAAAATCCCCTTAAAGACCCAAAATTCCCAAATAAAAGCCCCAAACCCCCTAAATCTCCTCAGGACCCCTGAAAAGCCACCCCTTAGCCCCGCCCACTCCCCCTCTAGCCCCGCCCATTTCCCCTTTAGCCCCGCCCCCTCCCGGCCCTGCCGACCCAAATTCCCCCCCAAAAACCCCCCAAAACCCCCAAAATTCCAAAAAAAAACCCCCCAGAGACCCCCAAACATCCCCTTAAAGACCCAACATTCCCAAATAAAAGCCCCAAACCCCCTAAATCTCCTCAGGACCCCTGCAAAGCCACACCTTGGCCCCGCCCATTTCCCCTTTAGCCCCGCCCCCTCCCGGCGCTGCCGACCCAAATTCCTGCCCAAAAAACCCCCAAAACCCCCAAAATTCCAAAAAAAAACCCCCCAGAGACCCCCAAAAATCCCCTTAAAGACCCAAAATTCCCAAATAAAAGCTCCAAACCCCCTAAATCGCCTCAGGACCTCTGCAAAGCCACCCCTTAGCCCCGCCCATTTCCCCTTTAGCCCCGCCCCCTCCCGGCCCTGCCGACCCAAATTCCCCCCCAAAAACCCCCCAAAACCCCCAAAATTCCAGAAAAAAACCCCCCAGAGACCCCCAAAAATCCCCTTAAAGACCCAACATTCCCAAATAAAAGCCCCAAACCCCCTAAATCTCCTCAGGACCCCTGCAAAGCCACCCCTTAGCCCCACCCATTTCCCCTTTAGCCCCGCCCCCTCCCGGCCCTGCCGACCCAAATTCCCCCCCAAAAACCCCCCAAAACCCCCAAAATTCCAAAAAAAAACCCCCCAGAGACCCCCAAAAATCCCCTTAAAGACCCAAAATTCCCAAATAAAAGCCCCAAACCCCCTAAATCTCCTCAGGACCCCTGCAAAGCCACCCCTTAGCCCCGCCCACTCCCCCTCTAGCCCCGCCCATTTCCCCTTTAGCCCCGCCCCCTCCCGGCCCTGCCAACCCAAATTCCCCCCCAAAAACCCCCCAAAACCCCCAAAATTCCAAAAAAAACCCCCCAGAGACCCCCAAAAATCCCCTTAAAGACCCAAAATTCCCAAATAAAAGCCCCAAACCCCCTAAATCTCCTCAGGACCCCTGCAAAGCCACCCCTTAGCCCCGCCCATTTCCCCTTTAGCCCCGCCCCCTCCCGGCCCTGCCGACCCAAATTCCCCCCCAAAAACCCCCCAAAACCCCCAAAATTCCAGAAAAAAACCCCCCAGAGACCCCCAAAAATCCCCTTAAAGACCCAAAATTCCCAAATAAAAGCCCCAAACCCCCTAAATCTCCTCAGGACCTCTGCAAAGCCACCCCTTAGCCCCGCCCATTTCCCCTTTAGCCCCGCCCCCTCCCGGCCCTGCCGACCCAAATTCCCCCCCAAAAACCCCCCAAAACCCCCAAAATTCCAAAAAAAACCCCCCAGAGACCCCCAAACATCCCCTTAAAGACCCAAAATTCCCAAATAAAAGCCCCAAACCCCCTAAATCTCCTCAGGACCCCTGCAAAGCCACCCCTTAGCCCCGCCCACTCCCCCTCTAGCCCCGCCCATTTCCCCTTTAGCCCCGCCCCCTCCCGGCCCTGCCGACCCAAATTCCCCCCCAAAAACCCCCCAAAACCCCCAAAATTCCAGAAAAAAACCCCCCAGAGACCCCCAAAAATCCCCTTAAAGACCCAACATTCCCAAATAAAAGCCCCAAACCCCCTAAATCTCCTCAGGACCCCTGCAAAGCCACCCCTTAGCCCCGCCCATTTCCCCTTTAGCCCCGCCCCCTCCCGGCCCTGCCGACCCAAATTCCCCCCCAAAAACCCCCCAAAACCCCCAAAATTCCAGAAAAAAACCCCCCAGAGACCCCCAAAAATCCCCTTAAAGACCCAACATTCCCAAATAAAAGCCCCAAACCCCCTAAATCTCCTCAGGACCCCTGCAAAGCCACCCCTTAGCCCCGCCCATTTCCCCTTTAGCCCCGCCCCCTCCCGGCCCTGCCGACCCAAATTCCCCCCCAAAAACCCCCCAAAACCCCCAAAATTCCAAAAAAAACCCCCCCAGAGACCCCCAAAAATCCCCTTAAAGACCCAAAATTCCCAAATAAAAGCCCCAAACCCCCTAAATCTCCTCAGGACCCCTGCAAAGCCACCCCTTAGCCCCGCCCATTTCCCCTTTAGCCCCGCCCCCTCCCGGCCCTGCCGACCCAAATTCCCCCCCAAAAACCCCCCAAAACCCCCAAAATTCCAAAAAAAACCCCCCCAGAGACCCCCAAAAATCCCCTTAAAGACCCAACATTCCCAAATAAAAGCCCCAAACCCCCTAAATCTCCTCAGGACCCCTGCAAAGCCACACCTTAGCCCCGCCCATTTCCCCTTTAGCCCCGCCCCCTCCCGGCCCTGCCGACCCAAATTCCCCCCCAAAAACCCCCCAAAACCCCCAAAATTCCAGAAAAAAAACCCCCAGAGACCCCCAAAAATCCCCTTAAAGACCCAACATTCCCAAATAAAAGCCCCAAACCCCCTAAATCTCCTCAGGACCTCTGCAAAGCCACCCCTTAGCCCCGCCCATTTCCCCTTTAGCCCCGCCCCCTCCCGGCCCTGCCGACCCAAATTCCCCCCCAAAAACCCCCCAAAACCCCCAAAATTCCAGAAAAAAACCCCCCAGAGACCCCCAAAAATCCCCTTAAAGACCCAAAATTCCCAAATAAAAGCCCCAAACCCCCTAAATCTCCTCAGGACCCCTGCAAAGCCACCCCTTAGCCCCGCCCATTTCCCCTTTAGCCCCGCCCCCTCCCGGCCCTGCCGACCCAAATTCCCCCCCAAAAACCCCCCAAAACCCCCAAAATTCCAGAAAAAAACCCCCCCAGAGACCCCCAAAAATCCCCTTAAAGACCCAACATTCCCAAATAAAAGCCCCAAACCCCCTAAATCTCCTCAGGACCCCTGCAAAGCCACCCCTTAGCCCCGCCCATTTCCCCTTTAGCCCCGCCCCCTCCCGGCCCTGCCGACCCAAATTCCCCCCCAAAAACCCCCCAAAACCCCCAAAATTCCAAAAAAAACCCCCCCAGAGACCCCCAAAAATCCCCTTAAAGACCCAAAATTCCCAAATAAAAGCCCCAAACCCCCTAAATCTCCTCAGGACCCCTGCAAAGCCACCCCTTAGCCCCGCCCACTCCCCCTCTAGCCCCGCCCATTTCCCCTTTAGCCCCGCCCCCTCCCGGCCCTGCCGACCCAAATTCCCCCCCAAAAACCCCCCAAAACCCCCAAAATTCCAAAAAAAAACCCCCCAGAGACCCCCAAAAATCCCCTTAAAGACCCAAAATTCCCAAATAAAAGCCCCAAACCCCCTAAATCTCCTCAGGACCTCTGCAAAGCCACCCCTTAGCCCCGCCCATTTCCCCTTTAGCCCCGCCCCCTCCCGGCCCTGCCGACCCAAATTCCCCCCCAAAAACCCCCCAAAACCCCCAAAATTCCAAAAAAAACCCCCCCAGAGACCCCCAAAAATCCCCTTAAAGACCCAAAATTCCCAAATAAAAGCCCCAAACCCCCTAAATCTCCTCAGGACCCCTGCAAAGCCACCCCTTAGCCCCGCCCACTCCCCCTCTAGCCCTGCCCATTTCCCCTTTAGCCCCGCCCCCTCCCGGCCCTGCCGACCCAAATTCCCCCCCAAAAACCCCCCAAAACCCCCAAAATTCCAAAAAAAAAACACCCAGAGACCCCCAAAAATCCCCTTAAAGACCCAAAATTCCCAAATAAAAGCCCCAAACCCCCTAAATCTCCTCAGGACCCCTGCAAAGCCACCCCTTAGCCCCGCCCATTTCCCCTTTAGCCCCGCCCCCTCCCGGCCCTGCCGACCCAAAATCCCCCCCAAAAACCCCCCAAAACCCCCAAAATTAGAAAAAAACCCCCCCAGAGACCCCCAAAAATCCCCTTAAAGACCCAAAATTCCCAAATAAAAGCCCCAAACCCCCTAAATCTCCTCAGGACCCCTGCAAAGCCACCCCTTAGCCCCGCCCATTTCCCCTTTAGCCCCGCCCCCTCCCGGCCCTGCCGACCCAAATTCCCCCCCAAAAACCCCCCAAAACCCCCAAAATTCCAAAAAAAACCCCCCCAGAGACCCCCAAAAATCCCCTTAAAGACCCAAAATTCCCAAATAAAAGCCCCAAACCCCCTAAATCTCCTCAGGACCCCTGCAAAGCCACCCCTTAGCCCCGCCCATTTCCCCTTTAGCCCCGCCCCCTCCCGGCCCTGCCGACCCAAATTCCCCCCCAAAAACCCCCCAAAACCCCCAAAATTCCAAAAAAAACCCCCCCAGAGACCCCCAAAAATCCCCTTAAAGACCCAAAATTCCCAAATAAAAGCCCCAAACCCCCTAAATCTCCTCAGGACCCCTGCAAAGCCACCCCTTAGCCCCGCCCACTCCCCCTCTAGCCCCGCCCATTTCCCCTTTAGCCCCGCCCCCTCCTGGCCCTGCCGACCCAAATTCCCCCCCAAAAACCCCCCAAAACCCCCAAAATTCCAGAAAAAAAACCCCCAGAGACCCCCAAAAATCCCCTTAAAGACCCAAAATTCCCAAATAAAAGCCCCAAACCCCCTAAATCTCCTCAGGACCCCTGCAAAGCCACCCCTTAGCCCCGCCCATTTCCCCTTTAGCCCCGCCCCCTCCCGGCCCTGCCGACCCAAATTCCCCCCCAAAAACCCCCCAAAACCCCCAAAATTCCAAAAAAAACCCACCCAGAGACCCCCAAAAATCCCCTTAAAGACCCAAAATTCCCAAATAAAAGCCCCAAACCCCCTAAATCTCCTCAGGACCCCTGCAAAGCCACCCCTTAGCCCCGCCCATTTCCCCTTTAGCCCCGCCCCCTCCCGGCCCTGCCGACCCAAATTCCCCCCCAAAAACCCCCCAAAACCCCCAAAATTCCAGAAAAAAAACCCCCAGAGACCCCCAAAAATCCCCTTAAAGACGCAACATTCCCAAATGAAAGCCCCAAACCCCCTAAATCTCCTCAGGACCCCTGCAAAGCCACCCCTTAGCCCCGCCCATTTCCCCTTTAGCCCCGCCCCCTCCCGGCCCTGCCGACCCAAATTCCCCCCCAAAAACCCCCCAAAACCCCCAAAATTCCAAAAAAAACCCCCCCAGAGACCCCCAAAAATCCCCTTAAAGACCCAAAATTCCCAAATAAAAGCCCCAAACCCCCTAAATCTCCTCAGGACCCCTGCAAAGCCACCCCTTAGCCCCGCCCACTCCCCCTCTAGCCCCGCCCATTTCCCCTTTAGCCCCGCCCCCTCCCGGCCCTGCCGACCCAAATTCCCCCCCAAAAACCCCCCAAAACCCCCAAAATTCCAAAAAAAAACCCCCCAGAGACCCCCAAAAATCCCCTTAAAGACCCAAAATTCCCAAATAAAAGCCCCAAACCCCCTAAATCTCCTCAGGACCCCTGCAAAGCCACCCCTTAGCCCCGCCCATTTCCCCTTTAGCCCCGCCCCCTCCCGGCCCTGCCGACCCAAATTCCCCCCCAAAAACCCCCCAAAACCCCCAAAATTCCAAAAAAAACCCCCCCAGAGACCCCCAAAAATCCCCTTAAAGACCCAAAATTCCCAAATAAAAGCCCCAAACCCCCTAAATCTCCTCAGGACCCCTGCAAAGCCACCCCTTAGCCCCGCCCATTTCCCCTTTAGCCCCGCCCCCTCCCGGCCCTGCCGACCCAAATTCCCCCCCAAAAACCCCCCAAAACCCCCAAAATTCCAAAAAAAACCCCCCCAGAGACCCCCAAAAATCCCCTTAAAGACCCAAAATTCCCAAATAAAAGCCCCAAACCCCCTAAATCTCCTCAGGACCCCTGCAAAGCCACCCCTTAGCCCCGCCCATTTCCCCTTTAGCCCCGCCCCCTCCCGGCCCTGCCGACCCAAATTCCCCCCCAAAAACCCCCCAAAACCCCCAAAATTCCAGAAAAAAAACCCCCAGAGACCCCCAAAAATCCCCTTAAAGACCCAACATTCCCAAATAAAAGCCCCAAACCCCCTAAATCTCCTCAGGACCCCTGCAAAGCCACCCCTTAGCCCCGCCCATTTCCCCTTTAGCCCCGCCCCCTCCCGGCCCTGCCGACCCAAATTCCCCCCCAAAAACCCCCCAAAACCCCCAAAATTCCAAAAAAAACCCCCCCAGAGACCCCCAAAAATCCCCTTAAAGACCCAAAATTCCCAAATAAAAGCCCCAAACCCCCTAAATCTCCTCAGGACCCCTGCAAAGACACCCCTTAGCCCCGCCCACTCCCCCTCTAGCCCCGCCCATTTCCCCTTAAGCCCCGCCCCCTCCCGGCCCTGCCGACCCAAATTCCCCCCCAAAAACCCCCCAAAACCCCCAAAATTCCAAAAAAAACCCCCCCAGAGACCCCCAAAAATCCCCTTAAAGACCCAACATTCCCAAATAAAAGCCCCAAACCCCCTAAATCTCCTCAGGACCCCTGCAAAGCCACCCCTTAGCCCCGCCCATTTCCCCTTTAGCCCCGCCCCCTCCCGGCCCTGCCGACCCAAATTCCCCCCCAAAAACCCCCCAAAACCCCCAAAATTCCAAAAAAAACCCCCCCAGAGACCCCCAAAAATCCCCTTAAAGACCCAAAATTCCCAAATAAAAGCCCCAAACCCCCTAAATCTCCTCAGGACCCCTGCAAAGCCACCCCTTAGCCCCGCCCATTTCCCCTTTAGCCCCGCCCCCTCCCGGCCCTGCCGACCCAAATTCCCCCCCAAAAACCCCCCAAAACCCCCAAAATTCCAGAAAAAAAACCCCCAGAGACCCCCAAAAATCCCCTTAAAGACCCAACATTCCCAAATAAAAGCCCCAAACCCCCTAAATCTCCTCAGGACCCCTGCAAAGCCACCCCTTAGCCCCGCCCATTTCCCCTTTAGCCCCGCCCCCTCCCGGCCCTGCCGACCCAAATTCCCCCCCAAAAACCCCCAAAACCCCCAAAATTCCAAAAAAAAACCCCCCAGAGACCCCCAAAAATCCCCTTAAAGACCCAAAATTCCCAAATAAAAGCCCCAAACCCCCTAAATCTCCTCAGGACCCCTGCAAAGCCACCCCTTAGCCCCGCCCATTTCCCCTTTAGCCCCGCCCCCTCCCGGCCCTGCCGACCCAAATTCCCCCCCAAAAACCCCCCAAAACCCCCAAAATTCCAGAAAAAAACCCCCCAGAGACCCCCAAAAATCCCCTTAAAGACCCAACATTCCCAAATAAAAGCCCCAAACCCCCTAAATCTCCTCAGGACCCCTGCAAAGCCACCCCTTAGCCCCGCCCATTTCCCCTTTAGCCCCGCCCCCTCCCGGCCCTGCCGACCCAAATTCCCCCCCAAAAACCCCCCAAAACCCCCAAAATTCCAAAAAAAACCCCCCCAGAGACCCCCAAAAATCCCCTTAAAGACCCAAAATTCCCAAATAAAAGCCCCAAACCCCCTAAATCTCCTCAGGACCCCTGCAAAGCCACCCCTTAGCCCCGCCCATTTCCCCTTTAGCCCCGCCCCCTCCCGGCCCTGCCGACCCAAATTCCCCCCCAAAAACCCCCCAAAACCCCCAAAATTCAAAAAAAAAACCCCCCAGAGACCCCCAAAAATCCCCTTAAAGACCCAAAATTCCCAAATAAAAGCCCCAAACCCCCTAAATCTCCTCAGGACCCCTGCAAAGCCACCCCTTAGCCCCGCCCATTTCCCCTTTAGCCCCGCCCCCTCCCGGCCCTGCCGACCCAAATTCCCCCCCCAAAACCCCCAAAACCCCCAAAATTCCAAAAAAAACCCCCCCAGAGACCCCCAAAAATCCCCTTAAAGACCCAAAATTCCCAAATAAAAGCCCCAAACCCCCTAAATCTCCTCAGGACCCCTGCACAGCCACCCCTTAGCCCCGCCCATTTCCCCTTTAGCCCCGCCCCCTCCCGGCCCTGCCGACCCAAATTCCCCCCCAAAAACCCCCCAAAACCCCCAAAATTCCAGAAAAAAACCCCCCAGAGACCCCCAAAAATCCCCTTAAAGACCCAACATTCCCAAATAAAAGCCCCAAACCCCCTAAATCTCCTCAGGACCCCTGCAAAGCCACCCCTTAGCCCCGCCCATTTCCCCTTTAGCCCCGCCCCCTCCCGGCCCTGCCGACCCAAATTCCCCCCCAAAAACCCCCCAAAACCCCCAAAATTCCAAAAAAAAACCCCCCAGAGACCCCCAAAAATCCCCTTAAAGACCCAAAATTCCCAAATAAAAGCCCCAAACCCCCTAAATCTCCTCAGGACCTCTGCAAAGCCACCCCTTAGCCCCGCCCATTTCCCCTTTAGCCCCGCCCCCTCCCGGCCCTGCCGACCCAAATTCCCCCCCAAAAACCCCCCAAAACCCCCAAAATTCCAAAAAAAACCCCCCCAGAGACCCCCAAAAATCCCCTTAAAGACCCAAAATTCCCAAATAAAAGCCCCAAACCCCCTAAATCTCCTCAGGACCCCTGCAAAGCCACCCCTTAGCCCCGCCCACTCCCCCTCTAGCCCCGCCCATTTCCCCTTTAGCCCCGCCCCCTCCCGGCCCTGCCGACCCAAATTCCCCCCCAAAAACCCCCCATAACCCCCAAAATTCCAGAAAAAAACCCCCCAGAGACCCCCAAAAATCCCCTTAAAGACCCAAAATTCCCAAATAAAAGCCCCAAACCCCCTAAATCTCCTCAGGACCCCTGCAAAGCCACCCCTTAGCCCCGCCCATTTCCCCTTTAGCCCCGCCCCCTCCCGGCCCTGCCGACCCAAATTCCCCCCCAAAAACCCCCCAAAACCCCCAAAATTCCAGAAAAAAACCCCCCAGAGACCCCCAAAAATCCCCTTAAAGACCCAACATTCCCAAATAAAAGCCCCAAACCCCCTAAATCTCCTCAGGACCCCTGCAAAGCCACCCCTTAGCCCCGCCCATTTCCCCTTTAGCCCCGCCCCCTCCCGGCCCTGCCGACCCAAATTCCCCCCCAAAAACCCCCCAAAACCCCCAAAATTCCAAAAAAAACCCCCCCAGAGACCCCCAAAAATCCCCTTAAAGACCCAAAATTCCCAAATAAAAGCCCCAAAAACCCTAAATCTCCTCAGGACCCCTGCAAAGCCACCCCTTAGCCCCGCCCATTTCCCCTTTAGCCCCGCCCCCTCCCGGCCCTGCCGACCCAAATTCCCCCCCAAAAACCCCCCAAAACCCCCAAAATTCCAAAAAAAACCCCCCCAGAGACCCCCAAAAATCCCCTTAAAGACCCAAAATTCCCAAATAAAAGCCCCAAACCCCCTAAATCTCCTCAGGACCCCTGCAAAGCCACACCTTAGCCCCGCCCACTCCCCCTCTAGCCCCGCCCATTTCCCCTTTAGCCCCGCCCCCTCCCGGCCCTGCCGACCCAAATTCCCCCCCAAAAACCCCCCAAAACCCCCAAAATTCCAAAAAAAACCCCCCAGAGACCCCCAAAAATCCCCTTAAAGACCCAAAATTCCCAAATAAAAGCCCCAAACCCCCTAAATCTCCTCAGGACCCCTGCAAAGCCACCCCTTAGCCCCGCCCATTTCCCCTTTAGCCCCGCCCCCTCCCGGCCCTGCCGACCCAAATTCCCCCCCAAAAACCCCCCAAAACCCCCAAAATTCCAAAAAAAAACCCCCAGAGACCCCCAAACATCCCCTTAAAGACCCAACATTCCCAAATAAAAGCCCCAAACCCCCTAAATCTCCTCAGGACCCCTGCAAAGCCACACCTTGGCCCCGCCCATTTCCCCTTTAGCCCCGCCCCCTCCCGGCCCTGCCGACCCAAATTCCCCCCCAAAAAACCCCCAAAACCCCCAAAATTCCAAAAAAAAACCCCCCCAGAGACCCCCAAAAATCCCCTTAAAGACCCAAAATTCCCAAATAAAAGCCCCAAACCCCCTAAATCTCCTCAGGACCCCTGCAAAGCCACACCTTGGCCCCGCCCATTTCCCCTTTAGCCCCGCCCCCTCCCGGCCCTGCCGACCCAAATTCCCCCCCAAAAACCCCCCAAAACCCCCAAAATTCCAAAAAAAACCCCCCAGAGACCCCCAAAAATCCCCTTAAAGACCCAAAATTCCCAAATAAAAGCCCCAAACCCCCTAAATCTCCTCAGGACCCCTGAAAAGCCACCCCTTAGCCCCGCCCACTCCCCCTCTAGCCCCGCCCATTTCCCCTTTAGCCCCGCCCCCTCCCGGCCCTGCCGACCCAAATTCCCCCCCAAAAACCCCCCAAAACCCCCAAAATTCCAAAAAAAACCCCCCAGAGACCCCCAAACATCCCCTTAAAGACCCAACATTCCCAAATAAAAGCCCCAAACCCCCTAAATCTCCTCAGGACCCCTGCAAAGCCACATCTTAGCCCCGCCCATTTCCCCTTTAGCCCCGCCCCCTCCCGGCCCTGCCGACCCAAATTCCCCCCCAAAAACCCCCCAAAACCCCCAAAATTCCAAAAAAAAACCCCCCAGAGACCCCCAAACATCCCCTTAAAGACCCAACATTCCCAAATAAAAGCCCCAAACCCCCTAAATCTCCTCAGGACCCCTGCAAAGCCACACCTTGGCCCCGCCCATTTCCCCTTTAGCCCCGCCCCCTCCCGGCGCTGCCGACCCAAATTCCTGCGCAAAAAACCCCCAAAACCCCCAAAATTCCAAAAAAAAACCCCCCAGAGACCCCCAAAAATCCCCTTAAAGACCCAAAATTCCCAAATAAAAGCTCCAAACCCCCTAAATCGCCTCAGGACCCCTGCAAAGCCACCCCTTAGCCCCGCCCATTTCCCCTTTAGCCCCGCCCCCTCCCGGCCCTGCCGACCCAAATTCCCCCCCAAAAACCCCCCAAAACCCCCAAAATTCCAGAAAAAAACCCCCCAGAGACCCCCAAAAATCCCCTTAAAGACCCAACATTCCCAAATAAAAGCCCCAAACCCCCTAAATCTCCTCAGGACCCCTGCAAAGCCACCCCTTAGCCCCACCCATTTCCCCTTTAGCCCCGCCCCCTCCCGGCCCTGCCGACCCAAATTCCCCCCCAAAAACCCCCCAAAACCCCCAAAATTCCAAAAAAAAAACCCCCAGAGACCCCCAAAAATCCCCTTAAAGACCCAAAATTCCCAAATAAAAGCCCCAAACCCCCTAAATCTCCTCAGGACCCCTGCAAAGCCACCCCTTAGCCCCGCCCACTCCCCCTCTAGCCCCGCCCATTTCCCCTTTAGCCCCGCCCCCTCCCGGCCCTGCCGACCCAAATTCCCCCCCAAAAACCCCCCATAACCCCCAAAATTCCAGAAAAAAAACCCCCAGAGACCCCCAAAAATCCCCTTAAAGACCCAAAATTCCCAAATAAAAGCCCCAAACCCCCTAAATCTCCTCAGGACCCCTGCAAAGCCACCCCTTAGCCCCGCCCATTTCCCCTTTAGCCCCGCCCCCTCCCGGCCCTGCCGACCCAAATTCCCCCCCAAAAACCCCCCAAAACCCCCAAAATTCCAGAAAAAAACCCCCCAGAGACCCCCAAAAATCCCCTTAAAGACCCAACATTCCCAAATAAAAGCCCCAAACCCCCTAAATCTCCTCAGGACCCCTGCAAAGCCACCCCTTAGCCCCGCCCATTTCCCCTTTAGCCCCGCCCCCTCCCGGCCCTGCCGACCCAAATTCCCCCCCAAAAACCCCCCAAAACCCCCAAAATTCCAAAAAAAACCCCCCCAGAGACCCCCAAAAATCCCCTTAAAGACCCAAAATTCCCAAATAAAAGCCCCAAAAACCCTAAATCTCCTCAGGACCCCTGCAAAGCCACCCCTTAGCCCCGCCCATTTCCCCTTTAGCCCCGCCCCCTCCCGGCCCTGCCGACCCAAATTCCCCCCCAAAAACCCCCCAAAACCCCCAAAATTCCAAAAAAAACCCCCCCAGAGACCCCCAAAAATCCCCTTAAAGACCCAAAATTCCCAAATAAAAGCCCCAAACCCCCTAAATCTCCTCAGGACCCCTGCAAAGCAACACCTTAGCCCCGCCCACTCCCCCTCTAGCCCCGCCCATTTCCCCTTTAGCCCCGCCCCCTCCCGGCCCTGCCGACCCAAATTCCCCCCCAAAAACCCCCCAAAACCCCCAAAATTCCAAAAAAAACCCCCCAGAGACCCCCAAAAATCCCCTTAAAGACCCAAAATTCCCAAATAAAAGCCCCAAACCCCCTAAATCTCCTCAGGACCCCTGCAAAGCCACCCCTTAGCCCCGCCCATTTCCCCTTTAGCCCCGCCCCCTCCCGGCCCTGCCGACCCAAATTCCCCCCCAAAAACCCCCCAAAACCCCCAAAATTCCAAAAAAAAACCCCCAGAGACCCCCAAACATCCCCTTAAAGACCCAACATTCCCAAATAAAAGCCCCAAACCCCCTAAATCTCCTCAGGACCCCTGCAAAGCCACACCTTGGCCCCGCCCATTTCCCCTTTAGCCCCGCCCCCTCCCGGCCCTGCCGACCCAAATTCCCCCCCAAAAAACCCCCAAAACCCCCAAAATTCCAAAAAAAAACCCCCCAGAGACCCCCAAAAATCCCCTTAAAGACCCAAAATTCCCAAATAAAAGCCCCAAACCCCCTAAATCTCCTCAGGACCCCTGCAAAGCCACACCTTGGCCCCGCCCATTTCCCCTTTAGCCCCGCCCCCTCCCGGCCCTGCCGACCCAAATTCCCCCCCAAAAACCCCCCAAAACCCCCAAAATTCCAAAAAAAACCCCCCAGAGACCCCCAAAAATCCCCTTAAAGACCCAAAATTCCCAAATAAAAGCCCCAAACCCCCTAAATCTCCTCAGGACCCCTGAAAAGCCACCCCTTAGCCCCGCCCACTCCCCCTCTAGCCCCGCCCATTTCCCCTTTAGCCCCGCCCCCTCCCGGCCCTGCCGACCCAAATTCCCCCCCAAAAACCCCCCAAAACCCCCAAAATTCCAAAAAAAACCCCCCAGAGACCCCCAAACATCCCCTTAAAGACCCAACATTCCCAAATAAAAGCCCCAAACCCCCTAAATCTCCTCAGGACCCCTGCAAAGCCACATCTTAGCCCCGCCCATTTCCCCTTTAGCCCCGCCCCCTCCCGGCCCTGCCGACCCAAATTCCCCCCCAAAAACCCCCCAAAACCCCCAAAATTCCAAAAAAAAACCCCCCAGAGACCCCCAAACATCCCCTTAAAGACCCAACATTCCCAAATAAAAGCCCCAAACCCCCTAAATCTCCTCAGGACCCCTGCAAAGCCACACCTTGGCCCCGCCCATTTCCCCTTTAGCCCCGCCCCCTCCCGGCGCTGCCGACCCAAATTCCTGCCCAAAAAACCCCCAAAACCCCCAAAATTCCAAAAAAAAACCCCCCAGAGACCCCCAAAAATCCCCTTAAAGACCCAAAATTCCCAAATAAAAGCTCCAAACCCCCTAAATCGCCTCAGGACCTCTGCAAAGCCACCCCTTAGCCCCGCCCATTTCCCCTTTAGCCCCGCCCCCTCCCGGCCCTGCCGACCCAAATTCCCCCCCAAAAACCCCCCAAAACCCCCAAAATTCCAGAAAAAAACCCCCCAGAGACCCCCAAAAATCCCCTTAAAGACCCAACATTCCCAAATAAAAGCCCCAAACCCCCTAAATCTCCTCAGGACCCCTGCAAAGCCACCCCTTAGCCCCACCCATTTCCCCTTTAGCCCCGCCCCCTCCCGGCCCTGCCGACCCAAATTCCCCCCCAAAAACCCCCCAAAACCCCCAAAATTCCAAAAAAAAACCCCCCAGAGACCCCCAAAAATCCCCTTAAAGACCCAAAATTCCCAAATAAAAGCCCCAAACCCCCTAAATCTCCTCAGGACCCCTGCAAAGCCACCCCTTAGCCCCGCCCACTCCCCCTCTAGCCCCGCCCATTTCCCCTTTAGCCCCGCCCCCTCCCGGCCCTGCCAACCCAAATTCCCCCCCAAAAACCCCCCAAAACCCCCAAAATTCCAAAAAAAAACCCCCCAGAGACCCCCAAAAATCCCCTTAAAGACCCAAAATTCCCAAATAAAAGCCCCAAACCCCCTAAATCTCCTCAGGACCTCTGCAAAGCCACCCCTTAGCCCCGCCCATTTCCCCTTTAGCCCCGCCCCCTCCCGGCCCTGCCGACCCAAATTCCCCCCCAAAAACCCCCCAAAACCCCCAAAATTCCAAAAAAAACCCCCCAGAGACCCCCAAACATCCCCTTAAAGACCCAAAATTCCCAAATAAAAGCCCCAAACCCCCTAAATCTCCTCAGGACCCCTGCAAAGCCACCCCTTAGCCCCGCCCACTCCCCCTCTAGCCCCGCCCATTTCCCCTTTAGCCCCGCCCCCTCCCGGCCCTGCCGACCCAAATTCCCCCCCAAAAACCCCCCAAAACCCCCAAAATTCCAGAAAAAAACCCCCCAGAGACCCCCAAAAATCCCCTTAAAGACCCAACATTCCCAAATAAAAGCCCCAAACCCCCTAAATCTCCTCAGGACCCCTGCAAAGCCACCCCTTAGCCCCGCCCATTTCCCCTTTAGCCCCGCCCCCTCCCGGCCCTGCCGACCCAAATTCCCCCCCAAAAACCCCCCAAAACCCCCAAAATTCCAGAAAAAAACCCCCCAGAGACCCCCAAAAATCCCCTTAAAGACCCAACATTCCCAAATAAAAGCCCCAAACCCCCTAAATCTCCTCAGGACCCCTGCAAAGCCACCCCTTAGCCCCGCCCATTTCCCCTTTAGCCCCGCCCCCTCCCGGCCCTGCCGACCCAAATTCCCCCCCAAAAACCCCCCAAAACCCCCAAAATTCCAAAAAAAACCCCCCCAGAGACCCCCAAAAATCCCCTTAAAGACCCAACATTCCCAAATAAAAGCCCCAAACCCCCTAAATCTCCTCAGGACCCCTGCAAAGCCACCCCTTAGCCCCGCCCATTTCCCCTTTAGCCCCGCCCCCTCCCGGCCCTGCCGACCCAAATTCCCCCCCAAAAACCCCCCAAAACCCCCAAAATTCCAAAAAAAACCCCCCCAGAGACCCCCAAAAATCCCCTTAAAGACCCAACATTCCCAAATAAAAGCCCCAAACCCCCTAAATCTCCTCAGGACCCCTGCAAAGCCACACCTTAGCCCCGCCCATTTCCCCTTTAGCCCCGCCCCCTCCCGGCCCTGCCGACCCAAATTCCCCCCCAAAAACCCCCCAAAACCCCCAAAATTCCAGAAAAAAAACCCCCAGAGACCCCCAAAAATCCCCTTAAAGACCCAACATTCCCAAATAAAAGCCCCAAACCCCCTAAATCTCCTCAGGACCTCTGCAAAGCCACCCCTTAGCCCCGCCCATTTCCCCTTTAGCCCCGCCCCCTCCCGGCCCTGCCGACCCAAATTCCCCCCCAAAAACCCCCCAAAACCCCCAAAATTCCAGAAAAAAACCCCCCAGAGACCCGCAAAAATCCCCTTAAAGACCCAAAATTCCCAAATAAAAGCCCCAAACCCCCTAAATCTCCTCAGGACCCCTGCAAAGCCACCCCTTAGCCCCGCCCATTTCCCCTTTAGCCCCGCCCCCTCCCGGCCCTGCCGACCCAAATTCCCCCCCAAAAACCCCCCAAAACCCCCAAAATTCCAGAAAAAAACCCCCCCAGAGACCCCCAAAAATCCCCTTAAAGACCCAACATTCCCAAATAAAAGCCCCAAACCCCCTAAATCTCCTCAGGACCCCTGCAAAGCCACCCCTTAGCCCCGCCCATTTCCCCTTTAGCCCCGCCCCCTCCCGGCCCTGCCGACCCAAATTCCCCCCCAAAAACCCCCCAAAACCCCCAAAATTCCAAAAAAAACCCCCCCAGAGACCCCCAAAAATCCCCTTAAAGACCCAAAATTCCCAAATAAAAGCCCCAAACCCCCTAAATCTCCTCAGGACCCCTGCAAAGCCACCCCTTAGCCCCGCCCACTCCCCCTCTAGCCCCGCCCATTTCCCCTTTAGCCCCGCCCCCTCCCGGCCCTGCCGACCCAAATTCCCCCCCAAAAACCCCCCAAAACCCCCAAAATTCCAAAAAAAAACCCCCCAGAGACCCCCAAAAATCCCCTTAAAGACCCAAAATTCCCAAATAAAAGCCCCAAACCCCCTAAATCTCCTCAGGACCTCTGCAAAGCCACCCCTTAGCCCCGCCCATTTCCCCTTTAGCCCCGCCCCCTCCCGGCCCTGCCGACCCAAATTCCCCCCCAAAAACCCCCCAAAACCCCCAAAATTCCAAAAAAAAACCCCCCCAGAGACCCCCAAACATCCCCTTAAAGACCCAACATTCCCAAATAAAAGCCCCAAACCCCCTAAATCTCCTCAGGACCCCTGCAAAGCCACCCCTTAGCCCCGCCCATTTCCCCTTTAGCCCCGCCCCCTCCCGGCCCTGCCGACCCAAATTCCCCCCCAAAAACCCCCCAAAACCCCCAAAATTCCAAAAAAAAAACACCCAGAGACCCCCAAAAATCCCCTTAAAGACCCAAAATTCCCAAATAAAAGCCCCAAACCCCCTAAATCTCCTCAGGACCCCTGCAAAGCCACCCCTTAGCCCCGCCCATTTCCCCTTTAGCCCCGCCCCCTCCCGGCCCTGCCGACCCAAAATCCCCCCCAAAAACCCCCCAAAACCCCCAAAATTCCAAAAAAACCCCCCCAGAGACCCCCAAAAATCCCCTTAAAGACCCAAAATTCCCAAATAAAAGCCCCAAACCCCCTAAATCTCCTCAGGACCCCTGCAAAGCCACCCCTTAGCCCCGCCCATTTCCCCTTTAGCCCCGCCCCCTCCCGGCCCTGCCGACCCAAATTCCCCCCCAAAAACCCCCCAAAACCCCCAAAATTCCAAAAAAAACCCCCCCAGAGACCCCCAAAAATCCCCTTAAAGACCCAAAATTCCCAAATAAAAGCCCCAAACCCCCTAAATCTCCTCAGGACCCCTGCAAAGCCACCCCTTAGCCCCGCCCATTTCCCCTTTAGCCCCGCCCCCTCCCGGCCCTGCCGACCCAAATTCCCCCCCAAAAACCCCCCAAAACCCCCAAAATTCCAAAAAAAACCCCCCCAGAGACCCCCAAAAATCCCCTTAAAGACCCAAAATTCCCAAATAAAAGCCCCAAACCCCCTAAATCTCCTCAGGACCCCTGCAAAGCCACCCCTTAGCCCCGCCCACTCCCCCTCTAGCCCCGCCCATTTCCCCTTTAGCCCCGCCCCCTCCTGGCCCTGCCGACCCAAATTCCCCCCCAAAAACCCCCCAAAACCCCCAAAATTCCAGAAAAAAAACCCCCAGAGACCCCCAAAAATCCCCTTAAAGACCCAAAATTCCCAAATAAAAGCCCCAAACCCCCTAAATCTCCTCAGGACCCCTGCAAAGCCACCCCTTAGCCCCGCCCATTTCCCCTTTAGCCCCGCCCCCTCCCGGCCCTGCCGACCCAAATTCCCCCCCAAAAACCCCCCAAAACCCCCAAAATTCCAAAAAAAACCCACCCAGAGACCCCCAAAAATCCCCTTAAAGACCCAAAATTCCCAAATAAAAGCCCCAAACCCCCTAAATCTCCTCAGGACCCCTGCAAAGCCACCCCTTAGCCCCGCCCATTTCCCCTTTAGCCCCGCCCCCTCCCGGCCCTGCCGACCCAAATTCCCCCCCAAAAACCCCCCAAAACCCCCAAAATTCCAGAAAAAAAACCCCCAGAGACCCCCAAAAATCCCCTTAAAGACGCAACATTCCCAAATGAAAGCCCCAAACCCCCTAAATCTCCTCAGGACCCCTGCAAAGCCACCCCTTAGCCCCGCCCATTTCCCCTTTAGCCCCGCCCCCTCCCGGCCCTGCCGACCCAAATTCCCCCCCAAAAACCCCCCAAAACCCCCAAAATTCCAAAAAAAACCCCCCCAGAGACCCCCAAAAATCCCCTTAAAGACCCAAAATTCCCAAATAAAAGCCCCAAACCCCCTAAATCTCCTCAGGACCCCTGAAAAGCCACCCCTTAGCCCCGCCCACTCCCCCTCTAGCCCCGCCCATTTCCCCTTTAGCCCCGCCCCCTCCCGGCCCTGCCGACCCAAATTCCCCCCCAAAAACCCCCCAAAACCCCCAAAATTCCAAAAAAAAACCCCCCAGAGACCCCCAAAAATCCCCTTAAAGACCCAAAATTCCCAAATAAAAGCCCCAAACCCCCTAAATCTCCTCAGGACCCCTGCAAAGCCACCCCTTAGCCCCGCCCATTTCCCCTTTAGCCCCGCCCCCTCCCGGCCCTGCCGACCCAAATTCCCCCCCAAAAACCCCCCAAAACCCCCAAAATTCCAAAAAAAACCCCCCCAGAGACCCCCAAAAATCCCCTTAAAGACCCAAAATTCCCAAATAAAAGCCCCAAACCCCCTAAATCTCCTCAGGACCCCTGCAAAGCCACCCCTTAGCCCCGCCCATTTCCCCTTTAGCCCCGCCCCCTCCCGGCCCTGCCGACCCAAATTCCCCCCCAAAAACCCCCCAAAACCCCCAAAATTCCAAAAAAAACCCCCCCAGAGACCCCCAAAAATCCCCTTAAAGACCCAAAATTCCCAAATAAAAGCCCCAAACCCCCTAAATCTCCTCAGGACCCCTGCAAAGACACCCCTTAGCCCCGCCCACTCCCCCTCTAGCCCCGCCCATTTCCCCTTTAGCCCCGCCCCCTCCCGGCCCTGCCGACCCAAATTCCCCCCCAAAAACCCCCCAAAACCCCCAAAATTCCAAAAAAAACCCCCCCAGAGACCCCCAAACATCCCCTTAAAGACCCAACATTCCCAAATAAAAGCCCCAAACCCCCTAAATCTCCTCAGGACCCCTGCAAAGCCACCCCTTAGCCCCGCCCATTTCCCCTTTAGCCCCGCCCCCTCCCGGCCCTGCCGACCCAAATTCCCCCCCAAAAACCCCCCAAAACCCCCAAAATTCCAAAAAAAACCCCCCCAGAGACCCCCAAAAATCCCCTTAAAGACCCAAAATTCCCAAATAAAAGCCCCAAACCCCCTAAATCTCCTCAGGACCCCTGCAAAGCCACCCCTTAGCCCCGCCCATTTCCCCTTTAGCCCCGCCCCCTCCCGGCCCTGCCGACCCAAATTCCCCCCCAAAAACCCCCCAAAACCCCCAAAATTCCAGAAAAAAAACCCCCAGAGACCCCCAAAAATCCCCTTAAAGACCCAACATTCCCAAATAAAAGCCCCAAACCCCCTAAATCTCCTCAGGACCCCTGCAAAGCCACCCCTTAGCCCCGCCCATTTCCCCTTTAGCCCCGCCCCCTCCCGGCCCTGCCGACCCAAATTCCCCCCCAAAAACCCCCCAAAACCCCCAAAATTCCAAAAAAAACCCCCCCAGAGACCCCCAAAAATCCCCTTAAAGACCCAAAATTCCCAAATAAAAGCCCCAAACCCCCTAAATCTCCTCAGGACCCCTGCAAAGACACCCCTTAGCCCCGCCCACTCCCCCTCTAGCCCCGCCCATTTCCCCTTTAGCCCCGCCCCCTCCCGGCCCTGCCGACCCAAATTCCCCCCCAAAAACCCCCCAAAACCCCCAAAATTCCAAAAAAAACCCCCCCAGAGACCCCCAAAAATCCCCTTAAAGACCCAACATTCCCAAATAAAAGCCCCAAACCCCCTAAATCTCCTCAGGACCCCTGCAAAGCCACCCCTTAGCCCCGCCCATTTCCCCTTTAGCCCCGCCCCCTCCCGGCCCTGCCGACCCAAATTCCCCCCCAAAAACCCCCCAAAACCCCCAAAATTCCAAAAAAAAACCCCCCCAGAGACCCCCAAAAATCCCCTTAAAGACCCAAAATTCCCAAATAAAAGCCCCAAACCCCCTAAATCTCCTCAGGACCCCTGCAAAGCCACCCCTTAGCCCCGCCCATTTCCCCTTTAGCCCCGCCCCCTCCCGGCCCTGCCGACCCAAATTCCCCCCCAAAAACCCCCCAAAACCCCCAAAATTCCAGAAAAAAAACCCCCAGAGACCCCCAAAAATCCCCTTAAAGACCCAACATTCCCAAATAAAAGCCCCAAACCCCCTAAATCTCCTCAGGACCCCTGCAAAGCCACCCCTTAGCCCCGCCCATTTCCCCTTTAGCCCCGCCCCCTCCCGGCCCTGCCGACCCAAATTCCCCCCCAAAAACCCCCCAAAACCCCCAAAATTCCAAAAAAAACCCCCCCAGAGACCCCCAAAAATCCCCTTAAAGACCCAAAATTCCCAAATAAAAGCCCCAAACCCCCTAAATCTCCTCAGGACCCCTGCAAAGCCACACCTTAGCCCCGCCCATTTCCCCTTTAGCCCCGCCCCCTCCCGGCCCTGCCGACCCAAATTCCCCCCCAAAAACCCCCCAAAACCCCCAAAATTCAAAAAAAAAACCCCCCAGAGACCCCCAAAAATCCCCTTAAAGACCCAACATTCCCAAATAAAAGCCCCAAACCCCCTAAATCTCCTCAGGACCTCTGCAAAGCCACCCCTTAGCCCCGCCCATTTCCCCTTTAGCCCCGCCCCCTCCCGGCCCTGCCGACCCAAATTCCCCCCCAAAAACCCCCCAAAACCCCCAAAATTCCAAAAAAAAACCCCCCAGAGACCCCCAAAAATCCCCTTAAAGACCCAAAATTCCCAAATAAAAGCCCCAAACCCCCTAAATCTCCTCAGGACCCCTGCAAAGCCACCCCTTAGCCCCGCCCACTCCCCCTCTAGCCCCGCCCATTTCCCCTTTAGCCCCGCCCCCTCCCGGCCCTGCCGACCCAAATTCCCCCCCAAAAACCCCCCAAAACCCCCAAAATTCCAGAAAAAAACCCCCCAGAGACCCCCAAAAATCCCCTTAAAGACCCAACATTCCCAAATAAAAGCCCCAAACCCCCTAAATCTCCTCAGGACCCCTGCAAAGCCACCCCTTAGCCCCGCCCATTTCCCCTTTAGCCCCGCCCCCTCCCGGCCCTGCCGACCCAAATTCCCCCCCAAAAACCCCCCAAAACCCCCAAAATTCCAAAAAAAACCCCCCCAGAGACCCCCAAAAATCCCCTTAAAGACCCAAAATTCCCAAATAAAAGCCCCAAACCCCCTAAATCTCCTCAGGACCCCTGCAAAGCCACCCCTTAGCCCCGCCCACTCCCCCTCTAGCCCCGCCCATTTCCCCTTTAGCCCCGCCCCCTCCCGGCCCTGCCGACCCAAATTCCCCCCCAAAAACCCCCCAAAACCCCCAAAATTCCAAAAAAAACCCCCCCCAGAGACCCCCAAAAATCCCCTTAAAGACCCAAAATTCCCAAATAAAAGCCCCAAACCCCCTAAATCTCCTCAGGACCCCTGCAAAGCCACCCCTTAGCCCCGCCCATTTCCCCTTTAGCCCCGCCCCCTCCCGGCCCTGCCGACCCAAATTCCCCCCCAAAAACCCCCCAAAACCCCCAAAATTCCAGAAAAAAAACCCCCAGAGACCCCCAAAAATCCCCTTAAAGACCCAACATTCCCAAATAAAAGCCCCAAACCCCCTAAATCTCCTCAGGACCCCTGCAAAGCCACCCCTTAGCCCCGCCCATTTCCCCTTTAGCCCCGCCCCCTCCCGGCCCTGCCGACCCAAATTCCCCCCCAAAAACCCCCCAAAACCCCCAAAATTCCAAAAAAAACCCCCCCAGAGACCCCCAAAAATCCCCTTAAAGACCCAAAATTCCCAAATAAAAGCCCCAAACCCCCTAAATCTCCTCAGGACCCCTGAAAAGCCACCCCTTAGCCCCGCCCACTCCCCCTCTAGCCCCGCCCATTTCCCCTTTAGCCCCGCCCCCTCCCGGCCCTGCCGACCCAAATTCCCCCCCAAAAACCCCCCAAAACCCCCAAAATTCCAAAAAAAACCCCCCCAGAGACCCCCAAAAATCCCCTTAAAGACCCAAAATTCCCAAATAAAAGCCCCAAACCCCCTAAATCTCCTCAGGACCCCTGCAAAGCCACCCCTTAGCCCCGCCCACTCCCCCTCTAGCCCCGCCCATTTCCCCTTTAGCCCCGCCCCCTCCCGGCCCTGCCGACCCAAATTCCCCCCCAAAAACCCCCCAAAACCCCCAAAATTCCAGAAAAAACCCCCCAGAGACCCCCAAAAATCCCCTTAAAGACCCAAAATTCCCAAATAAAAGCCCCAAACCCCCTAAATCTCCTCAGGACCCCTGCAAAGCCACCCCTTAGCCCCGCCCATTTCCCCTTTAGCCCCGCCCCCTCCCGGCCCTGCCGACCCAAATTCCCCCCCAAAAACCCCCAAAACCCCCAAAATTCCAGAAAAAAACCCCCCAGAGACCCCCAAAAATCCCCTTAAAGACCCAAAATTCCCAAATAAAAGCCCCAAACCCCCTAAATCTCCTCAGGACCCCTGCAAAGCCACCCCTTAGCCCCGCCCATTTCCCCTTTAGCCCCGCCCCCTCCCGGCCCTGCCGACCCAAATTCCCCCCCAAAAACCCCCCAAAACCCCCAAAATTCCAAAAAAAACCCCCCCAGAGACCCCCAAAAATCCCCTTAAAGACCCAAAATTCCCAAATAAAAGCCCCAAACCCCCTAAATCTCCTCAGGACCCCTGCAAAGCCACCCCTTAGCCCCGCCCACTCCCCCTCTAGCCCCGCCCATTTCCCCTTTAGCCCCGCCCCCTCCCGGCCCTGCCGACCCAAATTCCCCCCCAAAAACCCCCCAAAACCCCCAAAATTCCAAAAAAAACCCCCCCAGAGACCCCCAAAAATCCCCTTAAAGACCCAAAATTCCCAAATAAAAGCCCCAAACCCCCTAAATCTCCTCAGGACCCCTGCAAAGCCACCCCTTAGCCCCGCCCATTTCCCCTTTAGCCCCGCCCCCTCCCGGCCCTGCCGACCCAAATTCCCCCCCAAAAACCCCCCAAAACCCCCAAAATTCCAGAAAAAAAACCCCCAGAGACCCCCAAAAATCCCCTTAAAGACCCAACATTCCCAAATAAAAGCCCCAAACCCCCTAAATCTCCTCAGGACCCCTGCAAAGCCACCCCTTAGCCCCGCCCATTTCCCCTTTAGCCCCGCCCCCTCCCGGCCCTGCCGACCCAAATTCCCCCCCAAAAACCCCCCAAAACCCCCAAAATTCCAAAAAAAACCCCCCAGAGACCCCCAAAAATCCCCTTAAAGACCCAAAATTCCCAAATAAAAGCCCCAAACCCCCTAAATCTCCTCAGGACCCCTGCAAAGCCACCCCTTAGCCCCGCCCATTTCCCCTTTAGCCCCGCCCCCTCCCGGCCCTGCCGACCCAAATTCCCCCCCAAAAACCCCCCAAAACCCCCAAAATTCCAAAAAAAACCCCCCCAGAGACCCCCAAAAATCCCCTTAAAGACCCAAAATTCCCAAATAAAAGCCCCAAACCCCCTAAATCTCCTCAGGACCCCTGCAAAGCCACCCCTTAGCCCCGCCCACTCCCCCTCTAGCCCCGCCCATTTCCCCTTTAGCCCCGCCCCCTCCCGGCCCTGCCGACCCAAATTCCCCCCCAAAAACCCCCCAAAACCCCCAAAATTCCAGAAAAAAAACCCCCAGAGACCCCCAAAAATCCCCTTAAAGACCCAACATTCCCAAATAAAAGCCCCAAACCCCCTAAATCTCCTCAGGACCCCTGCAAAGCCACCCCTTAGCCCCGCCCATTTCCCCTTTAGCCCCGCCCCCTCCCGGCCCTGCCGACCCAAATTCCCCCCCAAAGACCCCCCAAAACCCCCAAAATTCCAAAAAAAACCCCCCCAGAGACCCCCAAAAATCCCCTTAAAGACCCAAAATTCCCAAATAAAAGCCCCAAACCCCCTAAATCTCCTCAGGACCCCTGAAAAGCCACCCCTTAGCCCCGCCCACTCCCCCTCTAGCCCCGCCCATTTCCCCTTTAGCCCCGCCCCCTCCCGGCCCTGCCGACCCAAATTCCCCCCCAAAAAACCCCCAAAACCCCCAAAATTCCAAAAAAAAACCCCCCAGAGACCCCCAAAAATCCCCTTAAAGACCCAAAATTCCCAAATAAAAGCCCCAAACCCCCTAAATCTCCTCAGGACCCCTGCAAAGCCACCCCTTAGCCCCGCCCATTTCCCCTTTAGCCCCGCCCCCTCCCGGCCCTGCCGACCCAAATTTCCCCCCAAAAACCCCCCAAAACCCCCAAAATTCAAAAAAAAACCCCCCAGAGACCCCCAAAAATCCCCTTAAAGACCCAAAATTCCCAAATAAAAGCCCCAAACCCCCTAAATCTCCTCAGGACCCCTGCAAAGCCACCCCTTAGCCCCGCCCATTTCCCCTTTAGCCCCGCCCCCTCCCGGCCCTGCCGACCCAAATTCCCCCCCAAAAACCCCCCAAAACCCCCAAAATTCCAAAAAAAACCCCCCCAGAGACCCCCAAAAATCCCCTTAAAGACCCAAAATTCCCAAATAAAAGCCCCAAACCCCCTAAATCTCCTCAGGACCCCTGCAAAGCCACCCCTTAGCCCCGCCCACTCCCCCTCTAGCCCCGCCCGTTTCCCCTTTCGCCCCGCCCCCTCCCGGCCCTGCCGACCCAAATTCCCCCCCAAAAACCCCCCAAAACCCCCAAAATTCCAGAAAAAACCCCCCAGAGACCCCCAAAAATCCCCTTAAAGACCCAAAATTCCCAAATAAAAGCCCCAAACCCCCTAAATCTCCTCAGGACCCCTGCAAAGCCACCCCTTAGCCCCGCCCATTTCCCCTTTAGCCCCGCCCCCTCCCGGCCCTGCCGACCCAAATTCCCCCCCAAAAACCCCCAAAACCCCCAAAATTCCAAAAAAAAACCCCCCAGAGACCCCCAAAAATCCCCTTAAAGACCCAAAATTCCCAAATAAAAGCCCCAAACCCCCTAAATCTCCTCAGGACCCCTGCAAAGCCACCCCTTAGCCCCGCCCATTTCCCCTTTAGCCCCGCCCCCTCCCGGCCCTGCCGACCCAAATTCCCCCCCAAAAACCCCCCAAAACCCCCAAAATTCCAAAAAAAACCCCCCCAGAGACCCCCAAAAATCCCCTTAAAGACCCAAAATTCCCAAATAAAAGCCCCAAACCCCCTAAATCTCCTCAGGACCCCTGCAAAGCCACCCCTTAGCCCCGCCCATTTCCCCTTTAGCCCCGCCCCCTCCCGGCCCTGCCGACCCAAATTCCCCCCCAAAAACCCCCCAAAACCCCCAAAATTCCAGAAAAAAAACCCCCAGAGACCCCCAAAAATCCCCTTAAAGACCCAAAATTCCCAAATAAAAGCCCCAAACCCCCTAAATCTCCTCAGGACCCCTGCAAAGCCACCCCTTAGCCCCGCCCATTTCCCCTTTCGCCCCGCCCCCTCCTGGCCCTGCCGACCCAAATTCCCCCCCAAAAACCCCCCAAAACCCCCAAAATTCCAAAAAAAAACCCCCCAGAGACCCCCAAAAATCCCCTTAAAGACCCAACATTCCCAAATAAAAGCCCCAAACCCCCTAAATCTCCTCAGGACCCCTGCAAAGCCACCCCTTAGCCCCGCCCATTTCCCCTTTAGCCCCGCCCCCTCCCGGCCCTGCCGACCCAAATTCCCCCCCAAAAACCCCCCAAAACCCCCAAAATTCCAAAAAAAAAACCCCCAGAGACCCCCAAAAATCCCCTTAAAGACCCAAAATTCCCAAATAAAAGCCCCAAACCCCCTAAATCTCCTCAGGACCCCTGCAAAGCCACCCCTTAGCCCCGCCCATTTCCCCTTTAGCCCCGCCCCCTCCCGGCCCTGCCGACCCAAATTCCCCCCCAAAAACCCCCCAAAACCCCCAAAATTCCAAAAAAAACCCCCCCAGAGACCCCCAAAAATCCCCTTAAAGACCCAAAATTCCCAAATAAAAGCCCCAAACCCCCTAAATCTCCTCAGGACCCCTGCAAAGCCACCCCTTAGCCCCGCCCACTCCCCCTCTAGCCCCGCCCATTTCCCCTTTAGCCCCGCCCCCTCCCGGCCCTGCTGACCCAAATTCCCCCCCAAAAACCCCCCAAAACCCCCAAAATTCCAAAAAAAACCCCCCCAGAGACCCCCAAAAATCCCCTTAAAGACCCAAAATTCCCAAATAAAAGCCCCAAACCCCCTAAATCTCCTCAGGACCCCTGCAAAGCCACCCCTTAGCCCCGCCCATTTCCCCTTTAGCCCCGCCCCCTCCCGGCCCTGCCGACCCAAATTCCCCCCCAAAAACCCCCAAAACCCCCAAAATTCCAAAAAAAACCCCCCCAGAGACCCCCAAAAATCCCCTTAAAGACCCAACATTCCCAAATAAAAGCCCCAAACCCCCTAAATCTCCTCAGGACCCCTGCAAAGCCACCCCTTAGCCCCGCCCACTCCCCCTCTAGCCCCGCCCATTTCCCCTTTAGCCCCGCCCCCTCCCGGCCCTGCTGACCCAAATTCCCCCCCAAAAACCCCCCAAAACCCCCAAAATTCCAGAAAAAAAACCCCCAGAGACCCCCAAAAATCCCCTTAAAGACCCAACATTCCCAAATAAAAGCCCCAAACCCCCTAAATCTCCTCAGGACCCCTGCAAAGCCACCCCTTAGCCCCGCCCATTTCCCCTTTAGCCCCGCCCCCTCCCGGCCCTGCCGACCCAAATTCCCCCCCAAAAACCCCCCAAAACCCCCAAAATTCCAAAAAAAAACCCCCCAGAGACCCCCAAAAATCCCCTTAAAGACCCAAAATTCCCAAATAAAAGCCCCAAACCCCCTAAATCTCCTCAGGACCCCTGCAAAGCCACCCCTTAGCCCCGCCCATTTCCCCTTTAGCCCCGCCCCCTCCCGGCCCTGCCGACCCAAATTCCCCCCCAAAAACCCCCCAAAACCCCCAAAATTCCAAAAAAAAACCCCCCAGAGACCCCCAAAAATCCCCTTAAAGACCCAAAATTCCCAAATAAAAGCCCCAAACCCCCTAAATCTCCTCAGGACCCCTGCAAAGCCACCCCTTAGCCCCGCCCATTTCCCCTTTAGCCCCGCCCCCTCCCGGCCCTGCCGACCCAAATTCCCCCCCAAAAACCCCCCAAAACCCCCAAAATTCCAAAAAAAAACCCCCCAGAGACCCCCAAAAATCCCCTTAAAGACCCAAAATTCCCAAATAAAAGCCCCAAACCCCCTAAATCTCCTCAGGACCCCTGCAAAGCCACCCCTTAGCCCCGCCCATTTCCCCTTTAGCCCCGCCCCCTCCCGGCCCTGCCGACCCAAATTCCCCCCCAAAAACCCCCCAAAACCCCCAAAATTCCAGAAAAAAAACCCCCAGAGACCCCCAAAAATCCCCTTAAAGACCCAACATTCCCAAATAAAAGCCCCAAACCCCCTAAATCTCCTCAGGACCCCTGCAAAGCCACCCCTTAGCCCCGCCCATTTCCCCTTTAGCCCCGCCCCCTCCCGGCCCTGCCGACCCAAATTCCCCCCCAAAAACCCCCCAAAACCCCCAAAATTCCAAAAAAAACCCCCCCAGAGACCCCCAAAAATCCCCTTAAAGACCCAAAATTCCCAAATAAAAGCCCCAAACCCCCTAAATCTCCTCAGGACCCCTGCAAAGCCACCCCTTAGCCCCGCCCCCTCCCGGCCCTGCCGACCCAAATTCCCCCCCAAAAACCCCCCAAAACCCCCAAAATTCCAAAAAAAACCCCCCCAGAGACCCCCAAAAATCCCCTTAAAGACCCAAAATTCCCAAATAAAAGCCCCAAACCCCCTAAATCTCCTCAGGACCCCTGCAAAGCCACCCCTTAGCCCCGCCCATTTCCCCTTTAGCCCCGCCCCCTCCCGGCCCTGCCGACCCAAATTCCCCCCCAAAAACCCCCCAAAACCCCCAAAATTCCAAAAAAAACCCCCCCAGAGACCCCCAAAAATCCCCTTAAAGACCCAAAATTCCCAAATAAAAGCCCCAAACCCCCTAAATCTCCTCAGGACCCCTGCAAAGCCACCCCTTAGCCCCGCCCATTTCCCCTTTAGCCCCGCCCCCTCCCGGCCCTGCCGACCCAAATTCCCCCCCAAAAACCCCCCAAAACCCCCAAAATTCCAAAAAAAAACCCCCCAGAGACCCCCAAAAATCCCCTTAAAGACCCAAAATTCCCAAATAAAAGCCCCAAACCCCCTAAATCTCCTCAGGACCCCTGCAAAGCCACCCCTTAGCCCCGCCCACTCCCCCTCTAGCCCCGCCCATTTCCCCTTTAGCCCCGCCCCCTCCCGGCCCTGCCGACCCAAATTCCCCCCCAAAAACCCCCCAAAACCCCCAAAATTCCAAAAAAAAACCCCCCCAGAGACCCCCAAAAATCCCCTTAAAGACCCAAAATTCCCAAATAAAAGCCCCAAACCCCCTAAATCTCCTCAGGACCCCTGCAAAGCCACCCCTTAGCCCCGCCCATTTCCCCTTTAGCCCCGCCCCCTCCCGGCCCTGCCGACCCAAATTCCCCCCCAAAAACCCCCCAAAACCCCCAAAATTCCAGAAAAAAAACCCCCAGAGACCCCCAAAAATCCCCTTAAAGACCCAACATTCCCAAATAAAAGCCCCAAACCCCCTAAATCTCCTCAGGACCCCTGCAAAGCCACCCCTTAGCCCCGCCCATTTCCCCTTTAGCCCCGCCCCCTCCCGGCCCTGCCGACCCAAATTCCCCCCCAAAAACCCCCCAAAACCCCCAAAATTCCAAAAAAAACCCCCCAGAGACCCCCAAAAATCCCCTTAAAGACCCAAAATTCCCAAATAAAAGCCCCAAACCCCCTAAATCTCCTCAGGACCCCTGCAAAGCCACCCCTTAGCCCCGCCCATTTCCCCTTTAGCCCCGCCCCCTCCCGGCCCTGCCGACCCAAATTCCCCCCCAAAAACCCCCCAAAACCCCCAAAATTCCAAAAAAAACCCCCCCAGAGACCCCCAAAAATCCCCTTAAAGACCCAAAATTCCCAAATAAAAGCCCCAAACCCCCTAAATCTCCTCAGGACCCCTGCAAAGCCACCCCTTAGCCCCGCCCATTTCCCCTTTAGCCCCGCCCCCTCCCGGCCCTGCCGACCCAAATTCCCCCCCAAAAACCCCCCAAAACCCCCAAAATTCCAAAAAAAAACCCCCCAGAGACCCCCAAAAATCCCCTTAAAGACCCAAAATTCCCAAATAAAAGCCCCAAACCCCCTAAATCTCCTCAGGACCCCTGCAAAGCCACCCCTTAGCCCCGCCCATTTCCCCTTTAGCCCCGCCCCCTCCCGGCCCTGCCGACCCAAATTCCCCCCCAAAAACCCCCCAAAACCCCCAAAATTCCAGAAAAAAAACCCCCAGAGACCCCCAAAAATCCCCTTAAAGACCCAACATTCCCAAATAAAAGCCCCAAACCCCCTAAATCTCCTCAGGACCCCTGCAAAGCCACCCCTTAGCCCCGCCCATTTCCCCTTTAGCCCCGCCCCCTCCCGGCCCTGCCGACCCAAATTCCCCCCCAAAAACCCCCCAAAACCCCCAAAATTCCAAAAAAAACCCCCCCAGAGACCCCCAAAAATCCCCTTAAAGACCCAAAATTCCCAAATAAAAGCCCCAAACCCCCTAAATCTCCTCAGGACCCCTGCAAAGCCACCCCTTAGCCCCGCCCATTTCCCCTTTAGCCCCGCCCCCTCCCGGCCCTGCCGACCCAAATTCCCCCCCAAAAACCCCCCAAAACCCCCAAAATTCCAAAAAAAACCCCCCCAGAGACCCCCAAAAATCCCCTTAAAGACCCAAAATTCCCAAATAAAAGCCCCAAACCCCCTAAATCTCCTCAGGACCCCTGCAAAGCCACACCTTAGCCCCGCCCATTTCCCCTTTAGCCCCGCCCCCTCCCGGCCCTGCCGACCCAAATTCCCCCCCAAAAACCCCCCAAAACCCCCAAAATTCCAAAAAAAAACCCCCCAGAGACCCCCAAAAATCCCCTTAAAGACCCAAAATTCCCAAATAAAAGCCCCAAACCCCCTAAATCTCCTCAGGACCCCTGCAAAGCCACCCCTTAGCCCCGCCCATTTCCCCTTTAGCCCCGCCCCCTCCCGGCCCTGCCGACCCAAATTCCCCCCCAAAAACCCCCCAAAACCCCCAAAATTCCAAAAAAAACCCCCCCAGAGACCCCCAAAAATCCCCTTAAAGACCCAAAATTCCCAAATAAAAGCCCCAAACCCCCTAAATCTCCTCAGGACCCCTGCAAAGCCACCCCTTAGCCCCGCCCATTTCCCCTTTAGCCCCGCCCCCTCCCGGCCCTGCCGACCCAAATTCCCCCCCAAAAACCCCCCAAAACCCCCAAAATTCCAAAAAAAAACCCCCCAGAGACCCCCAAAAATCCCCTTAAAGACCCAAAATTCCCAAATAAAAGCCCCAAACCCCCTAAATCTCCTCAGGACCCCTGCAAAGCCACCCCTTAGCCCCGCCCATTTCCCCTTTAGCCCCGCCCCCTCCCGGCCCTGCCGACCCAAATTCCCCCCCAAAAACCCCCAAAACCCCCAAAATTCCAAAAAAAACCCCCCCAGAGACCCCCAAAAATCCCCTTAAAGACCCAAAATTCCCAAATAAAAGCCCCAAACCCCCTAAATCTCCTCAGGACCCCTGCAAAGCCACCCCTTAGCCCCGCCCATTTCCCCTTTAGCCCCGCCCCCTCCCGGCCCTGCCGACCCAAATTCCCCCCCAAAAACCCCCCAAAACCCCCAAAATTCCAAAAAAAACCCCCCCAGAGACCCCCAAAAATCCCCTTAAAGACCCAAAATTCCCAAATAAAAGCCCCAAACCCCCTAAATCTCCTCAGGACCCCTGCAAAGCCACCCCTTAGCCCCGCCCACTCCCCCTCTAGCCCCGCCCATTTCCCCTTTAGCCCCGCCCCCTCCCGGCCCTGCCGACCCAAATTCCCCCCCAAAAACCCCCCAAAACCCCCAAAATTCCAGAAAAAAACCCCCTAGAGACCCCCAAACATCCCCTTAAAGACCCAACATTCCCAAATAAAAGCCCCAAACCCCCTAAATCTCCTCAGGACCCCTGCAAAGCCACCCCTTAGCCCCGCCCACTCCCCCTCTAGCCCCGCCCATTTCCCCTTTAGCCCCGCCCCCTCCCGGCCCTGCCGACCCAAATTCCCCCCCAAAAACCCCCCAAAACCCCCAAAATTCCAAAAAAAAACCCCCCAGAGACCCCCAAAAATCCCCTTAAAGACCCAAAATTCCCAAATAAAAGCCCCAAACCCCCTAAATCTCCTCAGGACCCCTGCAAAGCCACACCTTAGCCCCGCCCATTTCCCCTTTAGCCCCGCCCCCTCCCGGCCCTGCCGACCCAAATTCCCCCCCAAAAACCCCCCAAAACCCCCAAATATCCAAAAAAAAACCCCCCAGAGACCCCCAAAAATCCCCTTAAAGACCCAAAATTCCCAAATAAAAGCCCCAAACCCCCTAAATCTCCTCAGGACCCCTGCAAAGCCACCCCTTAGCCCCGCCCACTCCCCCTCTAGCCCCGCCCATTTCCCCTTTAGCCCCGCCCCCTCCCGGCCCTGCCGACCCAAATTCCCCCCCAAAAACCCCCCAAAACCCCCAAAATTCCAGAAAAAAACCCCCCAGAGACCCCCAAACATCCCCTTAAAGACCCAACATTCCCAAATAAAAGCCCCAAACCCCCTAAATCTCCTCAGGACCCCTGCAAAGCCACCCCTTAGCCCCGCCCACTCCCCCTCTAGCCCCGCCCATTTCCCCTTTAGCCCCGCCCCCTCCCGGCCCTGCCGACCCAAATTCCCCCCCAAAAACCCCCCAAAACCCCCAAAATTCCAAAAAAAACCCCCCAGAGACCCCAAAAATCCCCTTAAAGACCCAAAATTCCCAAATAAAAGCCCCAAACCCCCTAAATCTCCTCAGGACCCCTGCAAAGCCACCCCTTAGCCCCGCCCATTTCCCCTTTAGCCCCGCCCCCTCCCGGCCCTGCCGACCCAAATTCCCCCCCAAAAACCCCCCAAAACCCCCAAAATTCCAAAAAAAACCCCCCAGAGACCCCCAAAAATCCCCTTAAAGACCCAAAATTCCCAAATAAAAGCCCCAAACCCCCTAAATCTCCTCAGGACCCCTGCAAAGCCACCCCTTAGCCCCGCCCATTTCCCCTTTAGCCCCGCCGCCTCCCGGCCCTGCCGACCCAAATTCCCCCCCAAAAACCCCCCAAAACCCCCAAAATTCCAAAAAAAAACCCCCCAGAGACCCCCAAAAATCCCCTTAAAGACCCAAAATTCCCAAATAAAAGCCCCAAACCCCCTAAATCTCCTCAGGACCCCTGCAAAGCCACCCCTTAGCCCCGCCCATTTCCCCTTTAGCCCCGCCCCCTCCCGGCCCTGCCGACCCAAATTCCCCCCCAAAAACCCCCCAAAACCCCCAAAATTCCAGAAAAAAACCCCCCAGAGACCCCCAAAAATCCCCTTAAAGACCCAACATTCCCAAATAAAAGCCCCAAACCCCCTAAATCTCCTCAGGACCCCTGCAAAGCCACCCCTTAGCCCCGCCCATTTCCCCTTTAGCCCCGCCCCCTCCCGGCCCTGCCGACCCAAATTCCCCCCCAAAAACCCCCCAAAACCCCCAAAATTCCAAAAAAAACCCCCCCAGAGACCCCCAAAAATCCCCTTAAAGACCCAAAATTCCCAAATAAAAGCCCCAAACCCCCTAAATCTCCTCAGGACCCCTGCAAAGCCACCCCTTAGCCCCGCCCATTTCCCCTTTAGCCCCGCCCCCTCCCGGCCCTGCCGACCCAAATTCCCCCCCAAAAACCCCCCAAAACCCCCAAAATTCCAAAAAAAAACCCCCCAGAGACCCCCAAAAATCCCCTTAAAGACCCAAAATTCCCAAATAAAAGCCCCAAACCCCCTAAATCTCCTCAGGACCCCTGCAAAGCCACCCCTTAGCCCCGCCCATTTCCCCTTTAGCCCCGCCCCCTCCCGGCCCTGCCGACCCAAATTCCCCCCCAAAAACCCCCAAAACCCCCAAAATTCCAAAAAAAACCCCCCCAGAGACCCCCAAAAATCCCCTCAAAGACCCAAAATTCCCAAATAAAAGCCCCAAACCCCCTAAATCTCCTCAGGACCCCTGCAAAGCCACCCCTCAGCCCCGCCCATTTCCCCTTTAGCCCCGCCCCCTCCCGGCCCTGCCGACCCAAATTCCCCCCCAAAAACCCCCCAAAACCCCCAAAATTCCAGAAAAAAACCCCCCAGAGACCCCCAAAAATCCCCTTAAAGACCCAACATTCCCAAATAAAAGCCCCAAACCCCCTAAATCTCCTCAGGACCCCTGCAAAGCCACCCCTTAGCCCCGCCCATTTCCCCTTTAGCCCCGCCCCCTCCCGGCCCTGCCGACCCAAATTCCCCCCCCAAAACCCCCCAAAACCCCCAAAATTCCAAAAAAAACCCCCCCAGAGACCCCCAAAAATCCCCTTAAAGACCCAAAATTCCCAAATAAAAGCCCCAAACCCCCTAAATCTCCTCAGGACCCCTGCAAAGCCACCCCTTAGCCCCGCCCACTCCCCCTCTAGCCCCGCCCATTTCCCCTTTAGCCCCGCCCCCTCCCGGCCCTGCCGACCCAAATTCCCCCCCAAAAACCCCCCAAAACCCCCAAAATTCCAAAAAAAAACCCCCCAGAGACCCCCAAAAATCCCCTTAAAGACCCAAAATTCCCAAATAAAAGCCCCAAACCCCCTAAATCTCCTCAGGACCCCTGCAAAGCCACCCCTTAGCCCCGCCCATTTCCCCTTTAGCCCCGCCCCCTCCCGGCCCTGCCGACCCAAATTCCCCCCCAAAAACCCCCCAAAACCCCCAAAATTCCAAAAAAAAACCCCCCAGAGACCCCCAAAAATCCCCTTAAAGACCCAAAATTCCCAAATAAAAGCCCCAAACCCCCTAAATCTCCTCAGGACCCCTGCAAAGCCACCCCTTAGCCCCGCCCATTTCCCCTTTAGCCCCGCCCCCTCCCGGCCCTGCCGACCCAAATTCCCCCCCAAAAACCCCCCAAAACCCCCAAAATTCCAGAAAAAAAACCCCCAGAGACCCCCAAAAATCCCCTTAAAGACCCAACATTCCCAAATAAAAGCCCCAAACCCCCTAAATCTCCTCAGGACCCCTGCAAAGCCACCCCTTAGCCCCGCCCATTTCCCCTTTAGCCCCGCCCCCTCCCGGCCCTGCCGACCCAAATTCCCCCCCAAAAACCCCCCAAAACCCCCAAAATTCCAAAAAAAAACCCCCCCAGAGACCCCCAAAAATCCCCTTAAAGACCCAAAATTCCCAAATAAAAGCCCCAAACCCCCTAAATCTCCTCAGGACCCCTGCAAAGCCACCCCTTAGCCCCGCCCATTTCCCCTTTATCCCCGCCCCCTCCCGGCCCTGCCGACCCAAATTCCCCCCCAAAAACCCCCCAAAACCCCCAAAATTCCAAAAAAAACCCCCCCAGAGACCCCCAAAAATCCCCTTAAAGACCCAAAATTCCCAAATAAAAGCCCCAAACCCCCTAAATCTCCTCAGGACCCCTGCAAAGCCACACCTTAGCCCCGCCCATTTCCCCTTTAGCCCCGCCCCCTCCCGGCCCTGCCGACCCAAATTCCCCCCCAAAAACCCCCCAAAACCCCCAAAATTCCAAAAAAAAACCCCCCAGAGACCCCCAAAAATCCCCTTAAAGACCCAAAATTCCCAAATAAAAGCCCCAAACCCCCTAAATCTCCTCAGGACCCCTGCAAAGCCACCCCTTAGCCCCGCCCATTTCCCCTTTAGCCCCGCCCCCTCCCGGCCCTGCCGACCCAAATTCCCCCCCAAAAACCCCCCAAAACCCCCAAAATTCCAAAAAAAACCCCCCCAGAGACCCCCAAAAATCCCCTCAAAGACCCAAAATTCCCAAATAAAAGCCCCAAACCCCCTAAATCTCCTCAGGACCCCTGCAAAGCCACCCCTCAGCCCCGCCCATTTCCCCTTTAGCCCCGCCCCCTCCCGGCCCTGCCGACCCAAATTCCCCCCCAAAAACCCCCCAAAACCCCCAAAATTCCAGAAAAAAACCCCCCAGAGACCCCCAAAAATCCCCTTAAAGACCCAACATTCCCAAATAAAAGCCCCAAACCCCCTAAATCTCCTCAGGACCCCTGCAAAGCCACACCTTAGCCCCGCCCATTTCCCCTTTAGCCCCGCCCCCTCCCGGCCCTGCCGACCCAAATTCCCCCCCCAAAACCCCCCAAAACCCCCAAAATTCCAAAAAAAACCCCCCCAGAGACCCCCAAAAATCCCCTTAAAGACCCAAAATTCCCAAATAAAAGCCCCAAACCCCCTAAATCTCCTCAGGACCCCTGCAAAGCCACCCCTTAGCCCCGCCCACTCCCCCTCTAGCCCCGCCCATTTCCCCTTTAGCCCCGCCCCCTCCCGGCCATGCCGACCCAAATTCCCCCCCAAAAACCCCCCAAAACCCCCAAAATTCCAAAAAAAAACCCCCCAGAGACCCCCAAAAATCCCCTTAAAGGCCCAAAATTCCCAAATAAAAGCCCCAAACCCCCTAAATCTCCTCAGGACCCCTGCAAAGCCACACCTTAGCCCCGCCCATTTCCCCTTTAGCCCCGCCCCCTCCCGGCCCTGCCGACCCAAATTCCCCCCCAAAAAACCCCCAAAACCCCCAAAATTCAAAAAAAAAACCCCCCAGAGACCCCCAAAAATCCCCTTAAAGACCCAAAATTCCCAAATAAAAGCCCCAAACCCCCTAAATCTCCTCAGGACCCCTGCAAAGCCACCCCTTAGCCCCGCCCATTTCCCCTTTAGCCCCGCCCCCTCCCGGCCCTGCCGACCCAAATTCCCCCCCAAAAACCCCCCAAAACCCCCAAAATTCCAAAAAAAAACCCCCCAGAGACCCCCAAAAATCCCCTTAAAGACCCAACATTCCCAAATAAAAGCCCCAAACCCCCTAAATCTCCTCAGGACCCCTGCAAAGCCACCCCTTAGCCCCGCCCATTTCCCCTTTAGCCCCGCCCCCTCCCGGCCCTGCCGACCCAAATTCCCCCCCAAAAACCCCCCAAAACCCCCAAAATTCCAGAAAAAAAACCCCCAGAGACCCCCAAAAATCCCCTTAAAGACCCAACATTCCCAAATAAAAGCCCCAAACCCCCTAAATCTCCTCAGGACCCCTGCAAAG
This sequence comes from Aphelocoma coerulescens, assembly GCF_041296385.1. Classification (NCBI taxonomy): domain Eukaryota; kingdom Metazoa; phylum Chordata; class Aves; order Passeriformes; family Corvidae; genus Aphelocoma; species Aphelocoma coerulescens. The sequence continues at coordinate 533,905 of NC_091038.1, forward strand.
CCACCCCTTAGCCCCGCCCATTTCCCCTTTAGCCCCGCCCCCTCCCGGCCCTGCCGACCCAAATTCCCCCCCAAAAACCCCCCAAAACCCCCAAAATTCCAAAAAAAACCCCCCCAGAGACCCCCAAAAATCCCCTTAAAGACCCAAAATTCCCAAATAAAAGCCCCAAACCCCCTAAATCTCCTCAGGACCCCTGCAAAGCCACCCCTTAGCCCCGCCCATTTCCCCTTTAGCCCCGCCCCCTCCCGGCCCTGCCGACCCAAATTCCCCCCCAAAAACCCCCCAAAACCCCCAAAATTCCAAAAAAAACCCCCCCAGAGACCCCCAAAAATCCCCTTAAAGACCCAAAATTCCCAAATAAAAGCCCCAAACCCCCTAAATCTCCTCAGGACCCCTGCAAAGCCACACCTTAGCCCCGCCCATTTCCCCTTTAGCCCCGCCCCCTCCCGGCCCTGCCGACCCAAATTCCCCCCCAAAAACCCCCCAAAACCCCCAAAATTCCAAAAAAAAACCCCCCAGAGACCCCCAAAAATCCCCTTAAAGACCCAAAATTCCCAAATAAAAGCCCCAAACCCCCTAAATCTCCTCAGGACCCCTGCAAAGCCACCCCTTAGCCCCGCCCATTTCCCCTTTAGCCCCGCCCCCTCCCGGCCCTGCCGACCCAAATTCCCCCCCAAAAACCCCCCAAAACCCCCAAAATTCCAAAAAAAACCCCCCCAGAGACCCCCAAAAATCCCCTTAAAGACCCAAAATTCCCAAATAAAAGCCCCAAACCCCCTAAATCTCCTCAGGACCCCTGCAAAGCCACCCCTTAGCCCCGCCCATTTCCCCTTTAGCCCCGCCCCCTCCCGGCCCTGCCGACCCAAATTCCCCCCCAAAAACCCCCCAAAACCCCCAAAATTCCAAAAAAAAACCCCCCAGAGACCCCCAAAAATCCCCTTAAAGACCCAAAATTCCCAAATAAAAGCCCCAAACCCCCTAAATCTCCTCAGGACCCCTGCAAAGCCACCCCTTAGCCCCGCCCATTTCCCCTTTAGCCCCGCCCCCTCCCGGCCCTGCTGACCCAAAATCCCCCCCAAAAACCCCCAAAACCCCCAAAATTCCAAAAAAAACCCCCCCAGAGACCCCCAAAAATCCCCTTAAAGACCCAAAATTCCCAAATAAAAGCCCCAAACCCCCTAAATCTCCTCAGGACCCCTGCACAGCCACCCCTTAGCCCCGCCCATTTCCCCTTTAGCCCCGCCCCCTCCCGGCCCTGCCGACCCAAATTCCCCCCCAAAAACCCCCCAAAACCCCCAAAATTCCAGAAAAAAACCCCCCAGAGACCCCCAAAAATCCCCTTAAAGACCCAACATTCCCAAATAAAAGCCCCAAACCCCCTAAATCTCCTCAGGACCCCTGCAAAGCCACCCCTTAGCCCCGCCCATTTCCCCTTTAGCCCCGCCCCCTCCCGGCCCTGCCGACCCAAATTCCCCCCCAAAAACCCCCCAAAACCCCCAAAATTCCAAAAAAAACCCCCCCAGAGACCCCCAAAAATCCCCTTAAAGACCCAAAATTCCCAAATAAAAGCCCCAAACCCCCTAAATCTCCTCAGGACCCCTGCAAAGCCACCCCTTAGCCCCGCCCACTCCCCCTCTAGCCCCGCCCATTTCCCCTTTAGCCCCGCCCCCTCCCGGCCATGCCGACCCAAATTCCCCCCCAAAAACCCCCCAAAACCCCCAAAATTCCAAAAAAAAACCCCCCAGAGACCCCCAAAAATCCCCTTAAAGGCCCAAAATTCCCAAATAAAAGCCCCAAACCCCCTAAATCTCCTCAGGACCCCTGCAAAGCCACACCTTAGCCCCGCCCATTTCCCCTTTAGCCCCGCCCCCTCCCGGCCATGCCGACCCAAATTCCCCCCCAAAAACCCCCCAAAACCCCCAAAATTCCAAAAAAAAACCCCCCAGAGACCCCCAAAAATCCCCTTAAAGGCCCAAAATTCCCAAATAAAAGCCCCAAACCCCCTAAATCTCCTCAGGACCCCTGCAAAGCCACACCTTAGCCCCGCCCATTTCCCCTTTAGCCCCGCCCCCTCCCGGCCCTGCCGACCCAAATTCCCCCCCAAAAACCCCCCAAAACCCCCAAAATTCCAAAAAAAAACCCCCCAGAGACCCCCAAAAATCCCCTTAAAGACCCAAAATTCCCAAATAAAAGCCCCAAACCCCCTAAATCTCCTCAGGACCCCTGCAAAGCCACCCCTTAGCCCCGCCCATTTCCCCTTTAGCCCCGCCCCCTCCCGGCCCTGCCGACCCAAATTCCCCCCCAAAAACCCCCCAAAACCCCCAAAATTCCAGAAAAAAAACCCCCAGAGACCCCCAAAAATCCCCTTAAAGACCCAACATTCCCAAATAAAAGCCCCAAACCCCCTAAATCTCCTCAGGACCCCTGCAAAGCCACCCCTTAGCCCCGCCCATTTCCCCTTTAGCCCCGCCCCCTCCCGGCCCTGCCGACCCAAATTCCCCCCCAAAAACCCCCCAAAACCCCCAAAATTCCAAAAAAAACCCCCCCAGAGACCCCCAAAAATCCCCTTAAAGACCCAAAATTCCCAAATAAAAGCCCCAAACCCCCTAAATCTCCTCAGGACCCCTGCAAAGCCACCCCTTAGCCCCGCCCATTTCCCCTTTAGCCCCGCCCCCTCCCGGCCCTGCCGACCCAAATTCCCCCCCAAAAACCCCCCAAAACCCCCAAAATTCCAAAAAAAACCCCCCCAGAGACCCCCAAAAATCCCCTTAAAGACCCAAAATTCCCAAATAAAAGCCCCAAACCCCCTAAATCTCCTCAGGACCCCTGCAAAGCCACACCTTAGCCCCGCCCATTTCCCCTTTAGCCCCGCCCCCTCCCGGCCCTGCCGACCCAAATTCCCCCCCAAAAACCCCCCAAAACCCCCAAAATTCCAAAAAAAAACCCCCCAGAGACCCCCAAAAATCCCCTTAAAGACCCAAAATTCCCAAATAAAAGCCCCAAACCCCCTAAATCTCCTCAGGACCCCTGCAAAGCCACCCCTTAGCCCCGCCCATTTCCCCTTTAGCCCCGCCCCCTCCCGGCCCTGCCGACCCAAATTCCCCCCCAAAAACCCCCCAAAACCCCCAAAATTCCAAAAAAAAACCCCCCAGAGACCCCCAAAAATCCCCTTAAAGACCCAACATTCCCAAATAAAAGCCCCAAACCCCCTAAATCTCCTCAGGACCCCTGCAAAGCCACCCCTTAGCCCCGCCCATTTCCCCTTTAGCCCCGCCCCCTCCCGGCCCTGCCGACCCAAATTCCCCCCCAAAAACCCCCCAAAACCCCCAAAATTCCAAAAAAAAACCCCCCAGAGACCCCCAAAAATCCCCTTAAAGACCCAAAATTCCCAAATAAAAGCCCCAAACCCCCTAAATCTCCTCAGGACCCCTGCAAAGCCACCCCTTAGCCCCGCCCATTTCCCCTTTAGCCCCGCCCCCTCCCGGCCCTGCCGACCCAAATTCCCCCCCAAAAACCCCCCAAAACCCCCAAAATTCCAAAAAAAAACCCCCCAGAGACCCCCAAAAATCCCCTTAAAGACCCAAAATTCCCAAATAAAAGCCCCAAACCCCCTAAATCTCCTCAGGACCCCTGCAAAGCCACCCCTTAGCCCCGCCCACTCCCCCTCTAGCCCCGCCCATTTCCCCTTTAGCCCCGCCCCCTCCCGGCCCTGCTGACCCAAATTCCCCCCCAAAAACCCCCCAAAACCCCCAAAATTCCAAAAAAAACCCCCCCAGAGACCCCCAAAAATCCCCTTAAAGACCCAAAATTCCCAAATAAAAGCCCCAAACCCCCTAAATCTCCTCAGGACCCCTGCAAAGCCACCCCTTAGCCCCGCCCATTTCCCCTTTAGCCCCGCCCCCTCCCGGCCCTGCCGACCCAAATTCCCCCCCAAAAACCCCCAAAACCCCCAAAATTCCAAAAAAAACCCCCCCAGAGACCCCCAAAAATCCCCTTAAAGACCCAACATTCCCAAATAAAAGCCCCAAACCCCCTAAATCTCCTCAGGACCCCTGCAAAGCCACCCCTTAGCCCCGCCCACTCCCCCTCTAGCCCCGCCCATTTCCCCTTTAGCCCCGCCCCCTCCCGGCCCTGCTGACCCAAATTCCCCCCCAAAAACCCCCCAAAACCCCCAAAATTCCAGAAAAAAAACCCCCAGAGACCCCCAAAAATCCCCTTAAAGACCCAACATTCCCAAATAAAAGCCCCAAACCCCCTAAATCTCCTCAGGACCCCTGCAAAGCCACCCCTTAGCCCCGCCCATTTCCCCTTTAGCCCCGCCCCCTCCCGGCCCTGCCGACCCAAATTCCCCCCCAAAAACCCCCCAAAACCCCCAAAATTCCAAAAAAAAACCCCCCAGAGACCCCCAAAAATCCCCTTAAAGACCCAAAATTCCCAAATAAAAGCCCCAAACCCCCTAAATCTCCTCAGGACCCCTGCAAAGCCACCCCTTAGCCCCGCCCATTTCCCCTTTAGCCCCGCCCCCTCCCGGCCCTGCCGACCCAAATTCCCCCCCAAAAACCCCCCAAAACCCCCAAAATTCCAAAAAAAAACCCCCCAGAGACCCCCAAAAATCCCCTTAAAGACCCAAAATTCCCAAATAAAAGCCCCAAACCCCCTAAATCTCCTCAGGACCCCTGCAAAGCCACCCCTTAGCCCCGCCCATTTCCCCTTTAGCCCCGCCCCCTCCCGGCCCTGCCGACCCAAATTCCCCCCCAAAAACCCCCCAAAACCCCCAAAATTCCAAAAAAAAACCCCCCAGAGACCCCCAAAAATCCCCTTAAAGACCCAAAATTCCCAAATAAAAGCCCCAAACCCCCTAAATCTCCTCAGGACCCCTGCAAAGCCACCCCTTAGCCCCGCCCATTTCCCCTTTAGCCCCGCCCCCTCCCGGCCCTGCCGACCCAAATTCCCCCCCAAAAACCCCCCAAAACCCCCAAAATTCCAGAAAAAAAACCCCCAGAGACCCCCAAAAATCCCCTTAAAGACCCAACATTCCCAAATAAAAGCCCCAAACCCCCTAAATCTCCTCAGGACCCCTGCAAAGCCACCCCTTAGCCCCGCCCATTTCCCCTTTAGCCCCGCCCCCTCCCGGCCCTGCCGACCCAAATTCCCCCCCAAAAACCCCCCAAAACCCCCAAAATTCCAAAAAAAACCCCCCCAGAGACCCCCAAAAATCCCCTTAAAGACCCAAAATTCCCAAATAAAAGCCCCAAACCCCCTAAATCTCCTCAGGACCCCTGCAAAGCCACCCCTTAGCCCCGCCCCCTCCCGGCCCTGCCGACCCAAATTCCCCCCCAAAAACCCCCCAAAACCCCCAAAATTCCAAAAAAAACCCCCCCAGAGACCCCCAAAAATCCCCTTAAAGACCCAAAATTCCCAAATAAAAGCCCCAAACCCCCTAAATCTCCTCAGGACCCCTGCAAAGCCACCCCTTAGCCCCGCCCATTTCCCCTTTAGCCCCGCCCCCTCCCGGCCCTGCCGACCCAAATTCCCCCCCAAAAACCCCCCAAAACCCCCAAAATTCCAAAAAAAACCCCCCCAGAGACCCCCAAAAATCCCCTTAAAGACCCAAAATTCCCAAATAAAAGCCCCAAACCCCCTAAATCTCCTCAGGACCCCTGCAAAGCCACCCCTTAGCCCCGCCCATTTCCCCTTTAGCCCCGCCCCCTCCCGGCCCTGCCGACCCAAATTCCCCCCCAAAAACCCCCCAAAACCCCCAAAATTCCAAAAAAAAACCCCCCAGAGACCCCCAAAAATCCCCTTAAAGACCCAAAATTCCCAAATAAAAGCCCCAAACCCCCTAAATCTCCTCAGGACCCCTGCAAAGCCACCCCTTAGCCCCGCCCACTCCCCCTCTAGCCCCGCCCATTTCCCCTTTAGCCCCGCCCCCTCCCGGCCCTGCCGACCCAAATTCCCCCCCAAAAACCCCCCAAAACCCCCAAAATTCCAAAAAAAACCCCCCCAGAGACCCCCAAAAATCCCCTTAAAGACCCAAAATTCCCAAATAAAAGCCCCAAACCCCCTAAATCTCCTCAGGACCCCTGCAAAGCCACCCCTTAGCCCCGCCCATTTCCCCTTTAGCCCCGCCCCCTCCCGGCCCTGCCGACCCAAATTCCCCCCCAAAAACCCCCCAAAACCCCCAAAATTCCAGAAAAAAAACCCCCAGAGACCCCCAAAAATCCCCTTAAAGACCCAACATTCCCAAATAAAAGCCCCAAACCCCCTAAATCTCCTCAGGACCCCTGCAAAGCCACCCCTTAGCCCCGCCCACTCCCCCTCTAGCCCCGCCCATTTCCCCTTTAGCCCCGCCCCCTCCCGGCCCTGCTGACCCAAATTCCCCCCCAAAAACCCCCCAAAACCCCCAAAATTCCAGAAAAAAAACCCCCAGAGACCCCCAAAAATCCCCTTAAAGACCCAACATTCCCAAATAAAAGCCCCAAACCCCCTAAATCTCCTCAGGACCCCTGCAAAGCCACCCCTTAGCCCCGCCCATTTCCCCTTTAGCCCCGCCCCCTCCCGGCCCTGCCGACCCAAATTCCCCCCCAAAAACCCCCCAAAACCCCCAAAATTCCAAAAAAAAACCCCCCAGAGACCCCCAAAAATCCCCTTAAAGACCCAAAATTCCCAAATAAAAGCCCCAAACCCCCTAAATCTCCTCAGGACCCCTGCAAAGCCACCCCTTAGCCCCGCCCATTTCCCCTTTAGCCCCGCCCCCTCCCGGCCCTGCCGACCCAAATTCCCCCCCAAAAACCCCCCAAAACCCCCAAAATTCCAAAAAAAAACCCCCCAGAGACCCCCAAAAATCCCCTTAAAGACCCAAAATTCCCAAATAAAAGCCCCAAACCCCCTAAATCTCCTCAGGACCCCTGCAAAGCCACCCCTTAGCCCCGCCCATTTCCCCTTTAGCCCCGCCCCCTCCCGGCCCTGCCGACCCAAATTCCCCCCCAAAAACCCCCCAAAACCCCCAAAATTCCAGAAAAAAAAACCCCAGAGACCCCCAAAAATCCCCTTAAAGACCCAACATTCCCAAATAAAAGCCCCAAACCCCCTAAATCTCCTCAGGACCCCTGCAAAGCCACCCCTTAGCCCCGCCCATTTCCCCTTTAGCCCCGCCCCCTCCCGGCCCTGCCGACCCAAATTCCCCCCCAAAAACCCCCCAAAACCCCCAAAATTCCAAAAAAAAACCCCCCAGAGACCCCCAAAAATCCCCTTAAAGACCCAAAATTCCCAAATAAAAGCCCCAAACCCCCTAAATCTCCTCAGGACCCCTGCAAAGCCACCCCTTAGCCCCGCCCATTTCCCCTTTAGCCCCGCCCCCTCCCGGCCCTGCCGACCCAAATTCCCCCCCAAAAACCCCCCAAAACCCCCAAAATTCCAGAAAAAAAAACCCCCAGAGACCCCCAAAAATCCCCTTAAAGACCCAACATTCCCAAATAAAAGCCCCAAACCCCCTAAATCTCCTCAGGACCCCTGCAAAGCCACCCCTTAGCCCCGCCCATTTCCCCTTTAGCCCCGCCCCCTCCCGGCCCTGCCGACCCAAATTCCCCCCCAAAAACCCCCCAAAACCCCCAAAATTCCAAAAAAAACCCCCCCAGAGACCCCCAAAAATCCCCTTAAAGACCCAAAATTCCCAAATAAAAGCCCCAAACCCCCTAAATCTCCTCAGGACCCCTGCAAAGCCACCCCTTAGCCCCGCCCATTTCCCCTTTAGCCCCGCCCCCTCCCGGCCCTGCCGACCCAAATTCCCCCCCAAAAACCCCCCAAAACCCCCAAAATTCCAAAAAAAACCCCCCCAGAGACCCCCAAAAATCCCCTTAAAGACCCAAAATTCCCAAATAAAAGCCCCAAACCCCCTAAATCTCCTCAGGACCCCTGCAAAGCCACCCCTTAGCCCCGCCCATTTCCCCTTTAGCCCCGCCCCCTCCCGGCCCTGCCGACCCAAATTCCCCCCCAAAAACCCCCCAAAACCCCCAAAATTCCAAAAAAAAACCCCCCAGAGACCCCCAAAAATCCCCTTAAAGACCCAAAATTCCCAAATAAAAGCCCCAAACCCCCTAAATCTCCTCAGGACCCCTGCAAAGCCACCCCTTAGCCCCGCCCATTTCCCCTTTAGCCCCGCCCCCTCCCGGCCCTGCCGACCCAAATTCCCCCCCAAAAACCCCCCAAAACCCCCAAAATTCCAAAAAAAACCCCCCCAGAGACCCCCAAAAATCCCCTTAAAGACCCAAAATTCCCAAATAAAAGCCCCAAACCCCCTAAATCTCCTCAGGACCCCTGCAAAGCCACCCCTTAGCCCCGCCCATTTCCCCTTTAGCCCCGCCCCCTCCCGGCCCTGCCGACCCAAATTCCCCCCCAAAAACCCCCCAAAACCCCCAAAATTCCAAAAAAAAACCCCCCAGAGACCCCCAAAAATCCCCTTAAAGACCCAAAATTCCCAAATAAAAGCCCCAAACCCCCTAAATCTCCTCAGGACCCCTGCAAAGCCACCCCTTAGCCCCGCCCACTCCCCCTCTAGCCCCGCCCATTTCCCCTTTAGCCCCGCCCCCTCCCGGCCCTGCTGACCCAAATTCCCCCCCAAAAACCCCCCAAAACCCCCAAAATTCCAAAAAAAACCCCCCCAGAGACCCCCAAAAATCCCCTTAAAGACCCAAAATTCCCAAATAAAAGCCCCAAACCCCCTAAATCTCCTCAGGACCCCTGCAAAGCCACCCCTTAGCCCCGCCCATTTCCCCTTTAGCCCCGCCCCCTCCCGGCCCTGCCGACCCAAATTCCCCCCCAAAAACCCCCCAAAACCCCCAAAATTCCAGAAAAAAAACCCCCAGAGACCCCCAAAAATCCCCTTAAAGACCCAACATTCCCAAATAAAAGCCCCAAACCCCCTAAATCTCCTCAGGACCCCTGCAAAGCCACCCCTTAGCCCCGCCCACTCCCCCTCTAGCCCCGCCCATTTCCCCTTTAGCCCCGCCCCCTCCCGGCCCTGCCGACCCAAATTCCCCCCCAAAAACCCCCCAAAACCCCCAAAATTCCAAAAAAAAACCCCCCAGAGACCCCCAAAAATCCCCTTAAAGACCCAAAATTCCCAAATAAAAGCCCCAAACCCCCTAAATCTCCTCAGGACCCCTGCAAAGCCACCCCTTAGCCCCGCCCATTTCCCCTTTAGCCCCGCCCCCTCCCGGCCCTGCCGACCCAAATTCCCCCCCAAAAACCCCCCAAAACCCCCAAAATTCCAAAAAAAACCCCCCCAGAGACCCCCAAAAATCCCCTTAAAGACCCAAAATTCCCAAATAAAAGCCCCAAACCCCCTAAATCTCCTCAGGACCCCTGCAAAGCCACACCTTAGCCCCGCCCATTTCCCCTTTAGCCCCGCCCCCTCCCGGCCCTGCCGACCCAAATTCCCCCCCAAAAACCCCCCAAAACCCCCAAAATTCCAAAAAAAAACCCCCCAGAGACCCCCAAAAATCCCCTTAAAGGCCCAAAATTCCCAAATAAAAGCCCCAAACCCCCTAAATCTCCTCAGGACCCCTGCAAAGCCACCCCTTAGCCCCGCCCATTTCCCCTTTAGCCCCGCCCCCTCCCGGCCCTGCCGACCCAAATTCCCCCCCAAAAACCCCCCAAAACCCCCAAATATCCAAAAAAAAAACCCCCAGAGACCCCCAAAAATCCCCTTAAAGACCCAAAATTCCCAAATAAAAGCCCCAAACCCCCTAAATCTCCTCAGGACCCCTGCAAAGCCACCCCTTAGCCCCGCCCATTTCCCCTTTAGCCCCGCCCCCTCCCGGCCCTGCCGACCCAAATTCCCCCCCAAAAACCCCCCAAAACCCCCAAAATTCCAGAAAAAAACCCCCCAGAGACCCCCAAAAATCCCCTTAAAGACCCAACATTCCCAAATAAAAGCCCCAAACCCCCTAAATCTCCTCAGGACCCCTGCAAAGCCACCCCTTAGCCCCGCCCATTTCCCCTTTAGCCCCGCCCCCTCCCGGCCCTGCCGACCCAAATTCCCCCCCAAAAACCCCCCAAAACCCCCAAAATTCCAAAAAAAACCCCCCCAGAGACCCCCAAAAATCCCCTTAAAGACCCAAAATTCCCAAATAAAAGCCCCAAACCCCCTAAATCTCCTCAGGACCCCTGCAAAGCCACACCTTAGCCCCGCCCATTTCCCCTTTAGCCCCGCCCCCTCCCGGCCCTGCCGACCCAAATTCCCCCCCAAAAACCCCCCAAAACCCCCAAAATTCCAAAAAAAAACCCCCCAGAGACCCCCAAAAATCCCCTTAAAGACCCAAAATTCCCAAATAAAAGCCCCAAACCCCCTAAATCTCCTCAGGACCCCTGCAAAGCCACACCTTAGCCCCGCCCATTTCCCCTTTAGCCCCGCCCCCTCCCGGCCCTGCCGACCCAAATTCCCCCCCAAAAACCCCCCAAAACCCCCAAAATTCCAAAAAAAAACCCCCCAGAGACCCCCAAAAATCCCCTTAAAGACCCAAAATTCCCAAATAAAAGCCCCAAACCCCCTAAATCTCCTCAGGACCCCTGCAAAGCCACCCCTTAGCCCCGCCCATTTCCCCTTTAGCCCCGCCCCCTCCCGGCCCTGTCGACCCAAATTCCCCCCCAAAAACCCCCCAAAACCCCCAAAATTCCAGAAAAAAAAACCCCCAGAGACCCCCAAAAATCCCCTTAAAGACCCAACATTCCCAAATAAAAGCCCCAAACCCCCTAAATCTCCTCAGGACCCCTGCAAAGCCACCCCTTAGCCCCGCCCACTCCCCCCTCTAGCCCCGCCCATTTCCCCTTTAGCCCCGCCCCCTCCCGGCCCTGCTGACCCAAATTCCCCCCCAAAAACCCCCCAAAACCCCCAAAATTCCAGAAAAAAAACCCCCAGAGACCCCCAAAAATCCCCTTAAAGACCCAACATTCCCAAATAAAAGCCCCAAACCCCCTAAATCTCCTCAGGACCCCTGCAAAGCCACCCCTTAGCCCCGCCCATTTCCCCTTTAGCCCCGCCCCCTCCCGGCCCTGCCGACCCAAATTCCCCCCCCAAAAACCCCCCAAAACCCCCAAAATTCCAGAAAAAAAACCCCCAGAGACCCCCAAAAATCCCCTTAAAGACCCAAAATTCCCAAATAAAAGCCCCAAACCGCCTAAATCTCCTCAGGACCCCTGCAAAGCCACCCCTTAGCCCCGCCCATTTCCCCTTTAGCCCCGCCCCCTCCCGGCCCTGCCGACCCAAATTCCCCCCCAAAAACCCCCCAAAACCCCCAAAATTCCAAAAAAAACCCCCCCAGAGACCCCCAAAAATCCCCTTAAAGACCCAAAATTCCCAAATAAAAGCCCCAAACCCCCTAAATCTCCTCAGGACCCCTGCAAAGCCACCCCTTAGCCCCGCCCATTTCCCCTTTAGCCCCGCCCCCTCCCGGCCCTGCCGACCCAAATTCCCCCCCAAAAACCCCCCAAAACCCCCAAAATTCCAAAAAAAAACCCCCCAGAGACCCCCAAAAATCCCCTTAAAGACCCAAAATTCCCAAATAAAAGCCCCAAACCCCCTAAATCTCCTCAGGACCCCTGCAAAGCCACCCCTTAGCCCCGCCCATTTCCCCTTTAGCCCCGCCCCCTCCCGGCCCTGCCGACCCAAATTCCCCCCCAAAAACCCCCAAAACCCCCAAAATTCCAAAAAAAACCCCCCCAGAGACCCCCAAAAATCCCCTTAAAGACCCAAAATTCCCAAATAAAAGCCCCAAACCCCCTAAATCTCCTCAGGACCCCTGCAAAGCCACCCCTTAGCCCCGCCCATTTCCCCTTTAGCCCCGCCCCCTCCCGGCCCTGCCGACCCAAATTCCCCCCCAAAAACCCCCCAAAACCCCCAAAATTCCAAAAAAAACCCCCCCAGAGACCCCCAAAAATCCCCTTAAAGACCCAAAATTCCCAAATAAAAGCCCCAAACCCCCTAAATCTCCTCAGGACCCCTGCAAAGCCACCCCTTAGCCCCGCCCACTCCCCCTCTAGCCCCGCCCATTTCCCGTTTAGCCCCGCCCCCTCCCGGCCCTGCCGACCCAAATTCCCCCCCAAAAACCCCCCAAAACCCCCAAAATTCCAGAAAAAAACCCCCCAGAGACCCCCAAACATCCCCTTAAAGACCCAACATTCCCAAATAAAAGCCCCAAACCCCCTAAATCTCCTCAGGACCCCTGCAAAGCCACACCTTAGCCCCGCCCATTTCCCCTTTAGCCCCGCCCCCTCCCGGCCCTGCCGACCCAAATTCCCCCCCAAAAACCCCCCAAAACCCCCAAAATTCCAAAAAAAAACCCCCCAGAGACCCCCAAAAATCCCCTTAAAGGCCCAAAATTCCCAAATAAAAGCCCCAAACCCCCTAAATCTCCTCAGGACCCCTGCAAAGCCACACCTTAGCCCCGCCCATTTCCCCTTTAGCCCCGCCCCCTCCCGGCCCTGCTGACCCAAATTCCCCCCCAAAAACCCCCCAAAACCCCCAAATATCCAAAAAAAAACCCCCCAGAGACCCCCAAAAATCCCCTTAAAGACCCAAAATTCCCAAATAAAAGCCCCAAACCCCCTAAATCTCCTCAGGACCCCTGCAAAGCCACCCCTTAGCCCCGCCCATTTCCCCTTTAGCCCCGCCCCCTCCCGGCCCTGCCGACCCAAATTCCCCCCCAAAAACCCCCCAAAACCCCCAAAATTCCAGAAAAAAACCCCCCAGAGACCCCCAAAAATCCCCTTAAAGACCCAACATTCCCAAATAAAAGCCCCAAACCCCCTAAATCTCCTCAGGACCCCTGCAAAGCCACCCCTTAGCCCCGCCCATTTCCCCTTTAGCCCCGCCCCCTCCCGGCCCTGCCGACCCAAATTCCCCCCCAAAAACCCCCCAAAACCCCCAAAATTCCAAAAAAAACCCCCCCAGAGACCCCCAAAAATCCCCTTAAAGACCCAAAATTCCCAAATAAAAGCCCCAAACCCCCTAAATCTCCTCAGGACCCCTGCAAAGCCACACCTTAGCCCCGCCCATTTCCCCTTTAGCCCCGCCCCCTCCCGGCCCTGCCGACCCAAATTCCCCCCCAAAAACCCCCCAAAACCCCCAAAATTCCAAAAAAAAACCCCCCAGAGACCCCCAAAAATCCCCTTAAAGACCCAAAATTCCCAAATAAAAGCCCCAAACCCCCTAAATCTCCTCAGGACCCCTGCAAAGCCACCCCTTAGCCCCGCCCATTTCCCCTTTAGCCCCGCCCCCTCCCGGCCCTGCCGACCCAAATTCCCCCCCAAAAACCCCCAAAACCCCCAAAATTCCAAAAAAAAACCCCCCCAGAGACCCCCAAAAATCCCCTCAAAGACCCAAAATTCCCAAATAAAAGCCCCAAACCCCCTAAATCTCCTCAGGACCCCTGCACAGCCACCCCTCAGCCCCGCCCATTTCCCCTTTAGCCCCGCCCCCTCCCGGCCCTGCCGACCCAAATTCCCCCCCAAAAACCCCCCAAAACCCCCAAAATTCCAGAAAAAACCCCCCAGAGACCCCCAAAAATCCCCTTAAAGACCCAACATTCCCAAATAAAAGCCCCAAACCCCCTAAATCTCCTCAGGACCCCTGCAAAGCCACCCCTTAGCCCCGCCCATTTCCCCTTTAGCCCCGCCCCCTCCCGGCCCTGCCGACCCAAATTCCCCCCCAAAAACCCCCCAAAACCCCCAAAATTCCAAAAAAAACCCCCCCAGAGACCCCCAAAAATCCCCTTAAAGACCCAAAATTCCCAAATAAAAGCCCCAAACCCCCTAAATCTCCTCAGGACCCCTGCAAAGCCACCCCTTAGCCCCGCCCACTCCCCCTCTAGCCCCGCCCATTTCCCCTTTAGCCCTGCCCCCTCCCGGCCCTGCCGACCCAAATTCCCCCCCAAAAACCCCTCAAAACCCCCAAAATTCCAAAAAAAACCCCCCAGAGACCCCAAAAATCCCCTTAAAGACCCAAAATTCCCAAATAAAAGCCCCAAACCCCCTAAATCTCCTCAGGACCCCTGCAAAGCCACCCCTTAGCCCCGCCCATTTCCCCTTTAGCCCCGCCCCCTCCCGGCCCTGCCGACCCAAATTCCCCCCCAAAAACCCCCCAAAACCCCCAAAATTCCAAAAAAAAACCCCCCAGAGACCCCCAAAAATCCCCTTAAAGACCCAAAATTCCCAAATAAAAGCCCCAAACCCCCTAAATCTCCTCAGGACCCCTGCAAAGCCACCCCTTAGCCCCGCCCATTTCCCCTTTAGCCCCGCCCCCTCCTGGCCCTGCCGACCCAAATTCCCCCCCAAAAACCCCCCAAAACCCCCAAAATTCCAAAAAAAAACCCCCCAGAGACCCCCAAAAATCCCCTTAAAGACCCAAAATTCCCAAATAAAAGCCCCAAACCCCCTAAATCTCCTCAGGACCCCTGCAAAGCCACCCCTTAGCCCCGCCCATTTCCCCTTTAGCCCCGCCCCCTCCCGGCCCTGCCGACCCAAATTCCCCCCCAAAAACCCCCCAAAACCCCCAAAATTCCAGAAAAAAACCCCCCAGAGACCCCCAAAAATCCCCTTAAAGACCCAACATTCCCAAATAAAAGCCCCAAACCCCCTAAATCTCCTCAGGACCCCTGCAAAGCCACCCCTTAGCCCCGCCCATTTCCCCTTTAGCCCCGCCCCCTCCCGGCCCTGCCGACCCAAATTCCCCCCCAAAAACCCCCCAAAACCCCCAAAATTCCAAAAAAAACCCCCCCAGAGACCCCCAAAAATCCCCTTAAAGACCCAAAATTCCCAAATAAAAGCCCCAAACCCCCTAAATCTCCTCAGGACCCCTGCAAAGCCACCCCTTAGCCCCGCCCATTTCCCCTTTAGCCCCGCCCCCTCCCGGCCCTGCCGACCCAAATTCCCCCCCAAAAACCCCCCAAAACCCCCAAAATTCCAAAAAAAACCCCCCCAGAGACCCCCAAAAATCCCCTTAAAGACCCAAAATTCCCAAATAAAAGCCCCAAACCCCCTAAATCTCCTCAGGACCCCTGCAAAGCCACCCCTTAGCCCCGCCCATTTCCCCTTTAGCCCCGCCCCCTCCCGGCCCTGCCGACCCAAATTCCCCCCCAAAAACCCCCCAAAACCCCCAAAATTCCAAAAAAAAACCCCCCAGAGACCCCCAAAAATCCCCTTAAAGACCCAAAATTCCCAAATAAAAGCCCCAAACCCCCTAAATCTCCTCAGGACCCCTGCAAAGCCACCCCTTAGCCCCGCCCATTTCCCCTTTAGCCCCGCCCCCTCCCGGCCCTGCCGACCCAAATTCCCCCCCAAAAACCCCCCAAAACCCCCAAAATTCCAAAAAAAACCCCCCCAGAGACCCCCAAAAATCCCCTTAAAGACCCAAAATTCCCAAATAAAAGCCCCAAACCCCCTAAATCTCCTCAGGACCCCTGCAAAGCCACCCCTTAGCCCCGCCCATTTCCCCTTTAGCCCCGCCCCCTCCCGGCCCTGCCGACCCAAATTCCCCCCAAAAACCCCCCAAAACCCCCAAAATTCCAAAAAAAAACCCCCCAGAGACCCCCAAAAATCCCCTTAAAGACCCAAAATTCCCAAATAAAAGCCCCAAACCCCCTAAATCTCCTCAGGACCCCTGCAAAGCCACCCCTTAGCCCCGCCCATTTCCCCTTTAGCCCCGCCCCCTCCCGGCCCTGCCGACCCAAATTCCCCCCCAAAAACCCCCAAAACCCCCAAAATTCAAAAAAAAACCCCCCCAGAGACCCCCAAAAATCCCCTCAAAGACCCAAAATTCCCAAATAAAAGCCCCAAACCCCCTAAATCTCCTCAGGACCCCTGCACAGCCACCCCTTAGCCCCGCCCATTTCCCCTTTAGCCCCGCCCCCTCCCGGCCCTGCCGACCCAAATTCCCCCCCAAAAACCCCCCAAAACCCCCAAAATTCCAAAAAAAACCCCCCCAGAGACCCCCAAAAATCCCCTTAAAGACCCAAAATTCCCAAATAAAAGCCCCAAACCCCCTAAATCTCCTCAGGACCCCTGCAAAGCCACCCCTTAGCCCCGCCCACTCCCCCTCTAGCCCCGCCCATTTCCCTTTAGCCCCGCCCCCTCCCGGCCCTGCCGACCCAAATTCCCCCCCAAAAACCCCCCAAAACCCCCAAAATTCCAGAAAAAAAACCCCCAGAGACCCCCAAAAATCCCCTTAAAGACCCAACATTTCCAAATAAAAGCCCCAAACCCCCTAAATCTCCTCAGGACCCCTGCAAAGCCACCCCTTAGCCCCGCCCATTTCCCCTTTAGCCCCGCCCCCTCCCGGCCCTGCCGACCCAAATTCCCCCCCAAAAACCCCCCAAAACCCCCAAAATTCCAAAAAAAAACCCCCCAGAGACCCCCAAAAATCCCCTTAAAGACCCAAAATTCCCAAATAAAAGCCCCAAACCCCCTAAATCTCCTCAGGACCCCTGCAAAGCCACCCCTTAGCCCCGCCCATTTCCCCTTTAGCCCCGCCCCCTCCCGGCCCTGCCGACCCAAATTCCCCCCCAAAAACCCCCCAAAACCCCCAAAATTCCAAAAAAAACCCCCCCAGAGACCCCCAAAAATCCCCTTAAAGACCCAAAATTCCCAAATAAAAGCCCCAAACCCCCTAAATCTCCTCAGGACCCCTGCAAAGCCACCCCTTAGCCCCGCCCATTTCCCCTTTAGCCCCGCCCCCTCCCGGCCCTGCCGACCCAAATTCCCCCCCAAAAACCCCCCAAAACCCCCAAAATTCCAAAAAAAACCCCCCCAGAGACCCCCAAAAATCCCCTTAAAGACCCAAAATTCCCAAATAAAAGCCCCAAACCCCCTAAATCTCCTCAGGACCCCTGCAAAGCCACCCCTTAGCCCCGCCCATTTCCCCTTTAGCCCCGCCCCCCTCCCGGCCCTGCCGACCCAAATTCCCCCCCAAAAACCCCCCAAAACCCCCAAAATTCCAAAAAAAAACCCCCAGAGACCCCCAAAAATCCCCTTAAAGACCCAAAATTCCCAAATAAAAGCCCCAAACCCCCTAAATCTCCTCAGGACCCCTGCAAAGCCACCCCTTAGCCCCGCCCATTTCCCCTTTAGCCCCGCCCCCTCCCGGCCCTGCCGACCCAAATTCCCCCCCAAAAACCCCCCAAAAACCCCCAAAATTCCAAAAAAAAACCCCCCCAGAGACCCCCAAAAATCACCTTAAAGACCCAAAATTCCCAAATAAAAGCCCCAAACCCCCTAAATCTCCTCAGGACCCCTGCAAAGCCACCCCTTAGCCCCGCCCACTCCCCCTCTAGCCCCGCCCATTTCCCCTTTAGCCCCGCCCCCTCCCGGCCATGCCGACCCAAATTCCCCCCCAAAAACCCCCCAAAACCCCCAAAATTCCAAAAAAAAACCCCCCAGAGACCCCCAAAAATCCCCTTAAAGGCCCAAAATTCCCAAATAAAAGCCCCAAACCCCCTAAATCTCCTCAGGACCCCTGCAAAGCCACACCTTAGCCCCGCCCATTTCCCCTTTAGCCCCGCCCCCTCCCGGCCATGCCGACCCAAATTCCCCCCCAAAAACCCCCCAAAACCCCCAAAATTCCAAAAAAAAACCCCCCAGAGACCCCCAAAAATCCCCTTAAAGGCCCAAAATTCCAAATAAAAGCCCCAAACCCCCTAAATCTCCTCAGGACCCCTGCAAAGCCACCCCTTAGCCCCGCCCACTCCCCCTCTAGCCCCGCCCATTTCCCCTTTAGCCCCGCCCCCTCCCGGCCCTGCCGACCCAAATTCCCCCCCAAAAACCCCCCAAAACCCCCAAAATTCCAGAAAAAAAACCCCCAGAGACCCCCAAAAATCCCCTTAAAGACCCAACATTCCCAAATAAAAGCCCCAAACCCCCTAAATCTCCTCAGGACCCCTGCAAAGCCACCCCTTAGCCCCGCCCATTTCCCCTTTAGCCCCGCCCCCTCCCGGCCCTGCCGACCCAAATTCCCCCCCAAAAACCCCCCAAAACCCCCAAAATTCCAAAAAAAAACCCCCCAGAGACCCCCAAAAATCCCCTTAAAGACCCAAAATTCCCAAATAAAAGCCCCAAACCCCCTAAATCTCCTCAGGACCCCTGCAAAGCCACCCCTTAGCCCCGCCCATTTCCCCTTTAGCCCCGCCCCCTCCCGGCCCTGCCGACCCAAATTCCCCCCCAAAAACCCCCCAAAACCCCCAAAATTCCAAAAAAAAACCCCCCAGAGACCCCCAAAAATCCCCTTAAAGACCCAAAATTCCCAAATAAAAGCCCCAAACCCCCTAAATCTCCTCAGGACCCCTGCAAAGCCACCCCTTAGCCCCGCCCATTTCCCCTTTAGCCCCGCCCCCTCCCGGCCCTGCCGACCCAAATTCCCCCCCAAAAACCCCCCAAAACCCCCAAAATTCCAGAAAAAAAACCCCCAGAGACCCCCAAAAATCCCCTTAAAGACCCAAAATTCCCAAATAAAAGCCCCAAACCCCCTAAATCTCCTCAGGACCCCTGCAAAGCCACCCCTTAGCCCCGCCCATTTCCCCTTTAGCCCCGCCCCCTCCCGGCCCTGCCGACCCAAATTCCCCCCCCAAAACCCCCCAAAACCCCCAAAATTCCAAAAAAAAAACCCCCCAGAGACCCCCAAAAATCCCCTTAAAGACCCAAAATTCCCAAATAAAAGCCCCAAACCCCCTAAATCTCCTCAGGACCCCTGCAAAGCCACCCCTTAGCCCCGCCCATTTCCCCTTTAGCCCCGCCCCCTCCCGGCCCTGCCGACCCAAATTCCCCCCCAAAAACCCCCCAAAACCCCCAAAATTCCAAAAAAAAAACCCCCAGAGACCCCCAAAAATCCCCTTAAAGACCCAAAATTCCCAAATAAAAGCCCCAAACCCCCTAAATCTCCTCAGGACCCCTGCAAAGCCACCCCTTAGCCCCGCCCACTCCCCCTCTAGCCCCGCCCATTTCCCCTTTAGCCCCGCCCCCTCCCGGCCCTGCCGACCCAAATTCCCCCCCAAAAACCCCCCAAAACCCCCAAAATTCCAGAAAAAAACCCCCCAGAGACCCCCAAACATCCCCTTAAAGACCCAACATTCCCAAATAAAAGCCCCAAACCCCCTAAATCTCCTCAGGACCCCTGCAAAGCCACCCCTTAGCCCCGCCCATTTCCCCTTTAGCCCCGCCCCCTCCCGGCCCTGCCGACCCAAATTCCCCCCCAAAAACCCCCCAAAACCCCCAAAATTCCAAAAAAAAACCCCCCAGAGACCCCCAAAAATCCCCTTAAAGGCCCAAAATTCCCAAATAAAAGCCCCAAACCCCCTAAATCTCCTCAGGACCCCTGCAAAGCCACACCTTAGCCCCGCCCATTTCCCCTTTAGCCCCGCCCCCTCCCGGCCCTGCCGACCCAAATTCCCCCCCAAAAACCCCCCAAAACCCCCAAAATTCCAAAAAAAACCCCCCCAGAGACCCCCAAAAATCCCCTTAAAGACCCAAAATTCCCAAATAAAAGCCCCAAACCCCCTAAATCTCCTCAGGACCCCTGCAAAGCCACCCCTTAGCCCCGCCCACTCCCCCTCTAGCCCCGCCCATTTCCCCTTTAGCCCTGCCCCCTCCCGGCCCTGCCGACCCAAATTCCCCCCCAAAAACCCCTCAAAACCCCCAAAATTCCAAAAAAAAACCCCCCAGAGACCCCAAAAATCCCCTTAAAGACCCAAAATTCCCAAATAAAAGCCCCAAACCCCCTAAATCTCCTCAGGACCCCTGCAAAGCCACCCCTTAGCCCCGCCCATTTCCCCTTTAGCCCCGCCCCCTCCTGGCCCTGCCGACCCAAATTCCCCCCCAAAAACCCCCCAAAACCCCCAAAATTCCAAAAAAAAACCCCCCAGAGACCCCCAAAAATCCCCTTAAAGACCCAAAATTCCCAAATAAAAGCCCCAAACCCCCTAAATCTCCTCAGGACCCCTGCAAAGCCACCCCTTAGCCCCGCCCATTTCCCCTTTAGCCCCGCCCCCTCCCGGCCCTGCCGACCCAAATTCCCCCCAAAAACCCCCCAAAACCCCCAAAATTCCAGAAAAAAACCCCCCAGAGACCCCCAAAAATCCCCTTAAAGACCCAACATTCCCAAATAAAAGCCCCAAACCCCCTAAATCTCCTCAGGACCCCTGCAAAGCCACCCCTTAGCCCCGCCCATTTCCCCTTTAGCCCCGCCCCCTCCCGGCCCTGCCGACCCAAATTCCCCCCCAAAAACCCCCCAAAACCCCCAAAATTCCAAAAAAAACCCCCCCAGAGACCCCCAAAAATCCCCTTAAAGACCCAAAATTCCCAAATAAAAGCCCCAAACCCCCTAAATCTCCTCAGGACCCCTGCAAAGCCACCCCTTAGCCCCGCCCATTTCCCCTTTAGCCCCGCCCCCTCCCGGCCCTGCCGACCCAAATTCCCCCCCAAAAACCCCCCAAAACCCCCAAAATTCCAAAAAAAACCCCCCCAGAGACCCCCAAAAATCCCCTTAAAGACCCAAAATTCCCAAATAAAAGCCCCAAACCCCCTAAATCTCCTCAGGACCCCTGCAAAGCCACCCCTTAGCCCCGCCCATTTCCCCTTTAGCCCCGCCCCCTCCCGGCCCTGCCGACCCAAATTCCCCCCCAAAAACCCCCCAAAACCCCCAAAATTCCAAAAAAAAACCCCCCAGAGACCCCCAAAAATCCCCTTAAAGACCCAAAATTCCCAAATAAAAGCCCCAAACCCCCTAAATCTCCTCAGGACCCCTGCAAAGCCACCCCTTAGCCCCGCCCATTTCCCCTTTAGCCCCGCCCCCTCCCGGCCCTGCCGACCCAAATTCCCCCCCAAAAACCCCCCAAAACCCCCAAAATTCCAAAAAAAACCCCCCCAGAGACCCCCAAAAATCCCCTTAAAGACCCAAAATTCCCAAATAAAAGCCCCAAACCCCCTAAATCTCCTCAGGACCCCTGCAAAGCCACCCCTTAGCCCCGCCCATTTCCCCTTTAGCCCCGCCCCCTCCCGGCCCTGCCGACCCAAATTCCCCCCCAAAAACCCCCCAAAACCCCCAAAATTCCAAAAAAAAACCCCCCAGAGACCCCCAAAAATCCCCTTAAAGACCCAAAATTCCCAAATAAAAGCCCCAAACCCCCTAAATCTCCTCAGGACCCCTGCAAAGCCACCCCTTAGCCCCGCCCATTTCCCCTTTAGCCCCGCCCCCTCCCGGCCCTGCCGACCCAAATTCCCCCCCAAAAACCCCCAAAACCCCCAAAATTCCAAAAAAAACCCCCCCAGAGACCCCCAAAAATCCCCTCAAAGACCCAAAATTCCCAAATAAAAGCCCCAAACCCCCTAAATCTCCTCAGGACCCCTGCAAAGCCACCCCTTAGCCCCGCCCACTCCCCCTCTAGCCCCGCCCATTTCCCCTTTAGCCCCGCCCCCTCCCGGCCATGCCGACCCAAATTCCCCCCCAAAAACCCCCCAAAACCCCCAAAATTCCAGAAAAAAAACCCCCAGAGACCCCCAAAAATCCCCTTAAAGACCCAACATTTCCAAATAAAAGCCCCAAACCCCCTAAATCTCCTCAGGACCCCTGCAAAGCCACCCCTTAGCCCCGCCCATTTCCCCTTTAGCCCCGCCCCCTCCCGGCCCTGCCGACCCAAATTCCCCCCCAAAAACCCCCCAAAACCCCCAAAATTCCAAAAAAAAACCCCCCAGAGACCCCCAAAAATCCCCTTAAAAACCCAAAATTCCCAAATAAAAGCCCCAAACCCCCTAAATCTCCTCAGGACCCCTGCAAAGCCACCCCTTAGCCCCGCCCATTTCCCCTTTAGCCCCGCCCCCTCCCGGCCCTGCCGACCCAAATTCCCCCCCAAAAACCCCCCAAAACCCCCAAAATTCCAAAAAAAACCCCCCCAGAGACCCCCAAAAATCCCCTTAAAGACCCAAAATTCCCAAATAAAAGCCCCAAACCCCCTAAATCTCCTCAGGACCCCTGCAAAGCCACACCTTAGCCCCGCCCATTTCCCCTTTAGCCCCGCCCCCTCCCGGCCCTGCCGACCCAAATTCCCCCCCAAAAACCCCCCAAAACCCCCAAAATTCCAAAAAAAAACCCCCCAGAGACCCCCAAAAATCCCCTTAAAGACCCAAAATTCCCAAATAAAAGCCCCAAACCCCCTAAATCTCCTCAGGACCCCTGCAAAGCCACCCCTTAGCCCCGCCCATTTCCCCTTTAGCCCCGCCCCCTCCCGGCCCTGCCGACCCAAATTCCCCCCCAAAAACCCCCCAAAACCCCCAAAATTCCAAAAAAAACCCCCCCAGAGACCCCCAAAAATCCCCTTAAAGACCCAAAATTCCCAAATAAAAGCCCCAAACCCCCTAAATCTCCTCAGGACCCCTGCAAAGCCACCCCTTAGCCCCGCCCATTTCCCCTTTAGCCCCGCCCCCTCCCGGCCCTGCCGACCCAAATTCCCCCCCAAAAACCCCCCAAAACCCCCAAAATTCCAAAAAAAAACCCCCCAGAGACCCCCAAAAATCCCCTTAAAGACCCAAAATTCCCAAATAAAAGCCCCAAACCCCCTAAATCTCCTCAGGACCCCTGCAAAGCCACCCCTTAGCCCCGCCCATTTCCCCTTTAGCCCCGCCCCCTCCCGGCCCTGCCGACCCAAATTCCCCCCCAAAAACCCCCAAAACCCCCAAAATTCCAAAAAAAACCCCCCCAGAGACCCCCAAAAATCCCCTTAAAGACCCAAAATTCCCAAATAAAAGCCCCAAACCCCCTAAATTTCCTCAGGACCCCTGCAAAGCCACCCCTTAGCCCCGCCCATTTCCCCTTTAGCCCCGCCCCCTCCCGGCCCTGCCGACCCAAATTCCCCCCCAAAAACCCCCCAAAACCCCCAAAATTCCAGAAAAAAACCCCCCAGAGACCCCCAAAAATCCCCTTAAAGACCCAACATTCCCAAATAAAAGCCCCAAACCCCCTAAATCTCCTCAGGACCCCTGCAAAGCCACCCCTTAGCCCCGCCCATTTCCCCTTTAGCCCCGCCCCCTCCCGGCCCTGCCGACCCAAATTCCCCCCCAAAAACCCCCCAAAACCCCCAAAATTCCAAAAAAAACCCCCCCAGAGACCCCCAAAAATCACCTTAAAGACCCAAAATTCCCAAATAAAAGCCCCAAACCCCCTAAATCTCCTCAGGACCCCTGCAAAGCCACCCCTTAGCCCCGCCCACTCCCCCTCTAGCCCCGCCCATTTCCCCTTTAGCCCCGCCCCCTCCCGGCCATGCCGACCCAAATTCCCCCCCAAAAACCCCCCAAAACCCCCAAAATTCCAAAAAAAAACCCCCCAGAGACCCCCAAAAATCCCCTTAAAGGCCCAAAATTCCCAATAAAAGCCCCAAACCCCCTAAATCTCCTCAGGACCCCTGCAAAGCCACACCTTAGCCCCGCCCATTTCCCCTTTAGCCCCGCCCCCTCCCGGCCCTGCCGACCCAAATTCCCCCCCAAAAACCCCCCAAAACCCCCAAAATTCAAAAAAAAAACCCCCCAGAGACCCCCAAAAATCCCCTTAAAGACCCAAAATTCCCAAATAAAAGCCCCAAACCCCCTAAATCTCCTCAGGACCCCTGCAAAGCCACCCCTTAGCCCCGCCCACTCCCCCTCTAGCCCCGCCCATTTCCCCTTTAGCCCCGCCCCCTCCCGGCCCTGCCGACCCAAATTCCCCCCCAAAAACCCCCCAAAACCCCCAAAATTCCAGAAAAAAAACCCCCAGAGACCCCCAAAAATCCCCTTAAAGACCCAACATTCCCAAATAAAAGCCCCAAACCCCCTAAATCTCCTCAGGACCCCTGCAAAGCCACCCCTTAGCCCCGCCCATTTCCCCTTTAGCCCCGCCCCCTCCCGGCCCTGCCGACCCAAATTCCCCCCCAAAAACCCCCCAAAACCCCCAAATTCCAAAAAAAAACCCCCCAGAGACCCCCAAAAATCCCCTTAAAGACCCAAAATTCCCAAATAAAAGCCCCAAACCCCCTAAATCTCCTCAGGACCCCTGCAAAGCCACCCCTTAGCCCCGCCCATTTCCCCTTTAGCCCCGCCCCCTCCCGGCCCTGCCGACCCAAATTCCCCCCAAAAACCCCCCAAAACCCCCAAAATTCCAAAAAAAAACCCCCCAGAGACCCCCAAAAATCCCCTTAAAGACCCAAAATTCCCAAATAAAAGCCCCAAACCCCCTAAATCTCCTCAGGACCCCTGCAAAGCCACCCCTTAGCCCCCGCCCATTTCCCCTTTAGCCCCCGCCCCCTCCCGGCCCTGCCGACCCAAATTCCCCCCCCAAAAACCCCCCAAAACCCCCAAAATTCCAAAAAAAACCCCCCCAGAGACCCCCCAAAAATCCCCTTAAAGACCCAAAATTCCCAAATAAAAGCCCCAAACCCCCTAAATCTCCTCAGGACCCCTGCAAAGCCACCCCTTAGCCCCGCCCATTTCCCCTTTAGCCCCCGCCCCCTCCCGGCCCTGCCGACCCAAATTCCCCCCCAAAAACCCCCCAAAACCCCCAAAATTCCAAAAAAAAACCCCCCAGAGACCCCCAAAAATCCCCTTAAAGACCCAAAATTCCCAAATAAAAGCCCCAAACCACCTAAATCTCCTCAGGACCCCTGCAAAGCCACCCCTTAGCCCCGCCCACTCCCCCTCTAGCCCCGCCCATTTCCCCTTTAGCCCCGCCCCCTCCCGGCCCTGCTGACCCAAATTCCCCCCCAAAAACCCCCCAAAACCCCCAAAATTCCAGAAAAAAAACCCCCAGAGACCCCCAAAAATCCCCTTAAAGACCCAACATTCCCAAATAAAAGCCCCAAACCCCCTAAATCTCCTCAGGACCCCTGCAAAGCCACCCCTTAGCCCCGCCCATTTCCCCTTTAGCCCCGCCCCCCTCCCGGCCCTGCCGACCCAAATTCCCCCCCAAAAACCCCCCAAAACCCCCAAAATTCCAAAAAAAAACCCCCCAGAGACCCCCAAAAATCCCCTTAAAGACCCAAAATTCCCAAATAAAAGCCCCAAACCCCCTAAATCTCCTCAGGACCCCTGCAAAGCCACCCCTTAGCCCCGCCCATTTCCCCTTTAGCCCCGCCCCCTCCCGGCCCTGCCGACCCAAATTCCCCCCCAAAAACCCCCCAAAACCCCCAAAATTCCAAAAAAAAACCCCCCAGAGACCCCCAAAAATCCCCTTAAAGACCCAAAATTCCCAAATAAAAGCCCCAAACCCCCTAAATCTCCTCAGGACCCCTGCAAAGCCACCCCTTAGCCCCGCCCATTTCCCCTTTAGCCCCGCCCCCTCCCGGCCCTGCCGACCCAAATTCCCCCCCAAAAACCCCCCAAAACCCCCAAAATTCCAGAAAAAAAACCCCCAGAGACCCCCAAAAATCCCCTTAAAGACCCAACATTCCCAAATAAAAGCCCCAAACCCCCTAAATCTCCTCAGGACCCCTGCAAAGCCACCCCTTAGCCCCGCCCATTTCCCCTTTAGCCCCGCCCCCTCCCGGCCCTGCCGACCCAAATTCCCCCCCAAAAACCCCCCAAAACCCCCAAAATTCCAAAAAAAACCCCCCCAGAGACCCCCAAAAATCCCCTTAAAGACCCAAAATTCCCAAATAAAAGCCCCAAACCCCCTAAATCTCCTCAGGACCCCTGCAAAGCCACCCCTTAGCCCCGCCCATTTCCCCTTTAGCCCCGCCCCCTCCCGGCCCTGCCGACCCAAATTCCCCCCCAAAAACCCCCCAAAACCCCCAAAATTCCAAAAAAAAACCCCCCCAGAGACCCCCAAAAATCCCCTTAAAGACCCAAAATTCCCAAATAAAAGCCCCCAAACCCCCTAAATCTCCTCAGGACCCCTGCAAAGCCACCCCTTAGCCCCGCCCATTTCCCCTTTAGCCCCGCCCCCCTCCCGGCCCTGCCGACCCAAATTCCCCCCCAAAAACCCCCCAAAACCCCCAAAATTCCAAAAAAAAACCCCCCCAGAGACCCCCAAAAATCCCCTTAAAGACCCAAAATTCCCAAAGCCCCAAACCCCCTAAATCTCCTCAGGACCCCTGCAAAGCCACCCCTTAGCCCCGCCCATTTCCCCTTTAGCCCCGCCCCCTCCCGGCCCTGCCGACCCAAATTCCCCCCCAAAAACCCCCCAAAACCCCCAAAATTCCAAAAAAAAACCCCCCAGAGACCCCCAAAAATCCCCTTAAAGACCCAAAATTCCCAAATAAAAGCCCCAAACCCCCTAAATCTCCTCAGGACCCCTGCAAAGCCACCCCTTAGCCCCGCCCATTTCCCCTTTAGCCCCGCCCCCTCCCGGCCCTGCCGACCCAAATTCCCCCCCAAAAACCCCCAAAACCCCCAAAATTCAAAAAAAAACCCCCCCAGAGACCCCCAAAAATCCCCTTAAAGACCCAAAATTCCCAAATAAAAGCCCCAAACCCCCTAAATCTCCTCAGGACCCCTGCAAAGCCACCCCTTAGCCCCGCCCATTTCCCCTTTAGCCCCGCCCCCTCCCGGCCCTGCCGACCCAAATTCCCCCCCAAAAACCCCCCAAAACCCCCAAAATTCCAAAAAAAACCCCCCCAGAGACCCCCAAAAATCCCCTTAAAGACCCAAAATTCCCAAATAAAAGCCCCAAACCCCCTAAATCTCCTCAGGACCCCTGCAAAGCCACCCCTTAGCCCCGCCCACTCCCCCTCTAGCCCCGCCCATTTCCCCTTTAGCCCCGCCCCCTCCCGGCCCTGCCGACCCAAATTCCCCCCCAAAAACCCCCCAAAACCCCCAAAATTCCAGAAAAAAACCCCCCAGAGACCCCCAAACATCCCCTTAAAGACCCAACATTCCCAAATAAAAGCCCCAAACCCCCTAAATCTCCTCAGGACCCCTGCAAAGCCACACCTTAGCCCCGCCCATTTCCCCTTTAGCCCCGCCCCCTCCCGGCCCTGCCGACCCAAATTCCCCCCCAAAAACCCCCCAAAACCCCCAAAATTCCAAAAAAAAACCCCCCAGAGACCCCCAAAAATCCCCTTAAAGGCCCAAAATTCCCAAATAAAAGCCCCAAACCCCCTAAATCTCCTCAGGACCCCTGCAAAGCCACACCTTAGCCCCGCCCATTTCCCCTTTAGCCCCGCCCCCTCCCGGCCCTGCCGACCCAAATTCCCCCCCAAAAACCCCCCAAAACCCCCAAATATCCAAAAAAAAACCCCCCAGAGACCCCCAAAAATCCCCTTAAAGACCCAAAATTCCCAAATAAAAGCCCCAAACCCCCTAAATCTCCTCAGGACCCCTGCAAAGCCACCCCTTAGCCCCGCCCACTCCCCCTCTAGCCCCGCCCATTTCCCCTTTAGCCCCGCCCCCTCCCGGCCCTGCCGACCCAAATTCCCCCCCAAAAACCCCCCAAAACCCCCAAAATTCCAGAAAAAAACCCCCCAGAGACCCCCAAACATCCCCTTAAAGACCCAACATTCCCAAATAAAAGCCCCAAACCCCCTAAATCTCCTCAGGACCCCTGCAAAGCCACCCCTTAGCCCCGCCCACTCCCCCTCTAGCCCCGCCCATTTCCCCTTTAGCCCCGCCCCCTCCCGGCCCTGCCGACCCAAATTCCCCCCCAAAAACCCCCCAAAACCCCCAAAATTCCAAAAAAAACCCCCCAGAGACCCCAAAAATCCCCTTAAAGACCCAAAATTCCCAAATAAAAGCCCCAAACCCCCTAAATCTCCTCAGGACCCCTGCAAAGCCACCCCTTAGCCCCGCCCATTTCCCCTTTAGCCCCGCCCCCTCCCGGCCCTGCCGACCCAAATTCCCCCCCAAAAACCCCCCAAAACCCCCAAAATTCCAAAAAAAACCCCCCAGAGACCCCCAAAAATCCCCTTAAAGACCCAAAATTCCCAAATAAAAGCCCCAAACCCCCTAAATCTCCTCAGGACCCCTGCAAAGCCACCCCTTAGCCCCGCCCATTTCCCCTTTAGCCCCGCCCCCTCCCGGCCCTGCCGACCCAAATTCCCCCCCAAAAACCCCCCAAAACCCCCAAAATTCCAAAAAAAAACCCCCCAGAGACCCCCAAAAATCCCCTTAAAGACCCAAAATTCCCAAATAAAAGCCCCAAACCCCCTAAATCTCCTCAGGACCCCTGCAAAGCCACCCCTTAGCCCCGCCCATTTCCCCTTTAGCCCCGCCCCCTCCCGGCCCTGCTGACCCAAATTCCCCCCCAAAAACCCCCCAAAACCCCCAAAATTCCAGAAAAAAACCCCCCAGAGACCCCCAAAAATCCCCTTAAAGACCCAACATTCCCAAATAAAAGCCCCAAACCCCCTAAATCTCCTCAGGACCCCTGCAAAGCCACCCCTTAGCCCCGCCCATTTCCCCTTTAGCCCCGCCCCCTCCCGGCCCTGCCGACCCAAATTCCCCCCCAAAAACCCCCCAAAACCCCCAAAATTCCAAAAAAAACCCCCCCAGAGACCCCCAAAAATCCCCTTAAAGACCCAAAATTCCCAAATAAAAGCCCCAAACCCCCTAAATCTCCTCAGGACCCCTGCAAAGCCACCCCTTAGCCCCGCCCATTTCCCCTTTAGCCCCACCCCCTCCCGGCCCTGCCGACCCAAATTCCCCCCCAAAAACCCCCCAAAACCCCCAAAATTCCAAAAAAAAACCCCCCAGAGACCCCCAAAAATCCCCTTAAAGACCCAAAATTCCCAAATAAAAGCCCCAAACCCCCTAAATCTCCTCAGGACCCCTGCAAAGCCACCCCTTAGCCCCGCCCATTTCCCCTTTAGCCCCGCCCCCTCCCGGCCCTGCCGACCCAAATTCCCCCCCAAAAACCCCCAAAACCCCCAAAATTCCAAAAAAAACCCCCCCAGAGACCCCCAAAAATCCCCTCAAAGACCCAAAATTCCCAAATAAAAGCCCCAAACCCCCTAAATCTCCTCAGGACCCCTGCAAAGCCACCCCTCAGCCCCGCCCATTTCCCCTTTAGCCCCGCCCCCTCCCGGCCCTGCCGACCCAAATTCCCCCCCAAAAACCCCCCAAAACCCCCAAAATTCCAGAAAAAAACCCCCCAGAGACCCCCAAAAATCCCCTTAAAGACCCAACATTCCCAAATAAAAGCCCCAAACCCCCTAAATCTCCTCAGGACCCCTGCAAAGCCACCCCTTAGCCCCGCCCATTTCCCCTTTAGCCCCGCCCCCTCCCGGCCCTGCAGACCCAAATTCCCCCCCCAAAACCCCCCAAAACCCCCAAAATTCCAAAAAAAACCCCCCCAGAGACCCCCAAAAATCCCCTTAAAGACCCAAAATTCCCAAATAAAAGCCCCAAACCCCCTAAATCTCCTCAGGACCCCTGAAAAGCCACCCCTTAGCCCCGCCCACTCCCCCTCTAGCCCCGCCCATTTCCCCTTTAGCCCCGCCCCCTCCCGGCCATGCCGACCCAAATTCCCCCCCAAAAACCCCCCAAAACCCCCAAAATTCCAAAAAAAAACCCCCCAGAGACCCCCAAAAATCCCCTTAAAGGCCCAAAATTCCCAAATAAAAGCCCCAAACCCCCTAAATCTCCTCAGGACCCCTGCAAAGCCACCCCTTAGCCCCGCCCATTTCCCCTTTAGCCCCGCCCCCTCCCGGCCCTGCCGACCCAAATTCCCCCCCAAAAACCCCCCAAAACCCCCAAAATTCAAAAAAAAAACCCCCCAGAGACCCCCAAAAATCCCCTTAAAGACCCAAAATTCCCAAATAAAAGCCCCAAACCCCCTAAATCTCCTCAGGACCCCTGCAAAGCCACCCCTTAGCCCCGCCCATTTCCCCTTTAGCCCCGCCCCCTCCCGGCCCTGCCGACCCAAATTCCCCCCCAAAAACCCCCCAAAACCCCCAAAATTCCAAAAAAAAACCCCCCAGAGACCCCCAAAAATCCCCTTAAAGACCCAAAATTCCCAAATAAAAGCCCCAAACCCCCTAAATCTCCTCAGGACCCCTGCAAAGCCACCCCTTAGCCCCGCCCATTTCCCCTTTAGCCCCGCCCCCTCCCGGCCCTGCCGACCCAAATTCCCCCCCAAAAACCCCCCAAAACCCCCAAAATTCCAAAAAAAACCCCCCCAGAGACCCCCAAAAATCCCCTTAAAGACCCAAAATTCCCAAATAAAAGCCCCAAACCCCCTAAATCTCCTCAGGACCCCTGCAAAGCCACCCCTTAGCCCCGCCCATTTCCCCTTTAGCCCCGCCCCCTCCCGGCCCTGCCGACCCAAATTCCCCCCCAAAAACCCCCCAAAACCCCCAAAATTCCAAAAAAAACCCCCCCAGAGACCCCCAAAAATCCCCTTAAAGACCCAAAATTCCCAAATAAAAGCCCCAAACCCCCTAAATCTCCTCAGGACCCCTGCAAAGCCACACCTTAGCCCCGCCCATTTCCCCTTTAGCCCCGCCCCCTCCCGGCCCTGCCGACCCAAATTCCCCCCCAAAAACCCCCCAAAACCCCCAAAATTCCAAAAAAAAACCCCCCAGAGACCCCCAAAAATCCCCTTAAAGACCCAAAATTCCCAAATAAAAGCCCCAAACCCCCTAAATCTCCTCAGGACCCCTGCAAAGCCACCCCTTAGCCCCGCCCATTTCCCCTTTAGCCCCGCCCCCTCCCGGCCCTGCCGACCCAAATTCCCCCCCAAAAACCCCCCAAAACCCCCAAAATTCCAAAAAAAACCCCCCCAGAGACCCCCAAAAATCCCCTTAAAGACCCAAAATTCCCAAATAAAAGCCCCAAACCCCCTAAATCTCCTCAGGACCCCTGCAAAGCCACCCCTTAGCCCCGCCCATTTCCCCTTTAGCCCCGCCCCCTCCCGGCCCTGCCGACCCAAATTCCCCCCCAAAAACCCCCCAAAACCCCCAAAATTCCAAAAAAAAACCCCCCAGAGACCCCCAAAAATCCCCTTAAAGACCCAAAATTCCCAAATAAAAGCCCCAAACCCCCTAAATCTCCTCAGGACCCCTGCAAAGCCACCCCTTAGCCCCGCCCATTTCCCCTTTAGCCCCGCCCCCTCCCGGCCCTGCCGACCCAAATTCCCCCCCAAAAACCCCCCAAAACCCCCAAAATTCCAAAAAAAACCCCCCCAGAGACCCCCAAAAATCCCCTTAAAGACCCAAAATTCCCAAATAAAAGCCCCAAACCCCCTAAATCTCCTCAGGACCCCTGCAAAGCCACCCCTTAGCCCCGCCCATTTCCCCTTTAGCCCCGCCCCCTCCCGGCCCTGCCGACCCAAATTCCCCCCCAAAAACCCCCCAAAACCCCCAAAATTCAAAAAAAAAACCCCCCAGAGACCCCCAAAAATCCCCTTAAAGACCCAAAATTCCCAAATAAAAGCCCCAAACCCCCTAAATCTCCTCAGGACCCCTGCAAAGCCACCCCTTAGCCCCGCCCATTTCCCCTTTAGCCCCGCCCCCTCCCGGCCCTGCTGACCCAAAATCCCCCCCAAAAACCCCCAAAACCCCCAAAATTCCAAAAAAAACCCCCCCAGAGACCCCCAAAAATCCCCTTAAAGACCCAAAATTCCCAAATAAAAGCCCCAAACCCCCTAAATCTCCTCAGGACCCCTGCACAGCCACCCCTTAGCCCCGCCCATTTCCCCTTTAGCCCCGCCCCCTCCCGGCCCTGCCGACCCAAATTCCCCCCCAAAAACCCCCCAAAACCCCCAAAATTCCAGAAAAAAACCCCCCAGAGACCCCCAAAAATCCCCTTAAAGACCCAACATTCCCAAATAAAAGCCCCAAACCCCCTAAATCTCCTCAGGACCCCTGCAAAGCCACCCCTTAGCCCCGCCCATTTCCCCTTTAGCCCCGCCCCCTCCCGGCCCTGCCGACCCAAATTCCCCCCCAAAAACCCCCCAAAACCCCCAAAATTCCAAAAAAAACCCCCCCAGAGACCCCCAAAAATCCCCTTAAAGACCCAAAATTCCCAAATAAAAGCCCCAAACCCCCTAAATCTCCTCAGGACCCCTGCAAAGCCACCCCTTAGCCCCGCCCACTCCCCCTCTAGCCCCGCCCATTTCCCCTTTAGCCCCGCCCCCTCCCGGCCATGCCGACCCAAATTCCCCCCCAAAAACCCCCCAAAACCCCCAAAATTCCAAAAAAAAACCCCCCAGAGACCCCCAAAAATCCCCTTAAAGGCCCAAAATTCCCAAATAAAAGCCCCAAACCCCCTAAATCTCCTCAGGACCCCTGCAAAGCCACACCTTAGCCCCGCCCATTTCCCCTTTAGCCCCGCCCCCTCCCGGCCATGCCGACCCAAATTCCCCCCCAAAAACCCCCCAAAACCCCCAAAATTCCAAAAAAAAACCCCCCAGAGACCCCCAAAAATCCCCTTAAAGGCCCAAAATTCCCAAATAAAAGCCCCAAACCCCCTAAATCTCCTCAGGACCCCTGCAAAGCCACACCTTAGCCCCGCCCATTTCCCCTTTAGCCCCGCCCCCTCCCGGCCCTGCCGACCCAAATTCCCCCCCAAAAACCCCCCAAAACCCCCAAAATTCCAAAAAAAAACCCCCCAGAGACCCCCAAAAATCCCCTTAAAGACCCAAAATTCTCAAATAAAAGCCCCAAACCCCCTAAATCTCCTCAGGACCCCTGCAAAGCCACCCCTTAGCCCCGCCCACTCCCCCTCTAGCCCCGCCCATTTCCCCTTTAGCCCCGCCCCCTCCCGGCCCTGCTGACCCAAATTCCCCCCCAAAAACCCCCCAAAACCCCCAAAATTCCAGAAAAAAAACCCCCAGAGACCCCCAAAAATCCCCTTAAAGACCCAACATTCCCAAATAAAAGCCCCAAACCCCCTAAATCTCCTCAGGACCCCTGCAAAGCCACCCCTTAGCCCCGCCCATTTCCCCTTTAGCCCCGCCCCCTCCCGGCCCTGCCGACCCAAATTCCCCCCCAAAAACCCCCCAAAACCCCCAAAATTCCAAAAAAAACCCCCCCAGAGACCCCCAAAAATCCCCTTAAAGACCCAAAATTCCCAAATAAAAGCCCCAAACCCCCTAAATCTCCTCAGGACCCCTGCAAAGCCACCCCTTAGCCCCGCCCATTTCCCCTTTAGCCCCGCCCCCTCCCGGCCCTGCCGACCCAAATTCCCCCCCAAAAACCCCCCAAAACCCCCAAAATTCCAAAAAAAACCCCCCCAGAGACCCCCAAAAATCCCCTTAAAGACCCAAAATTCCCAAATAAAAGCCCCAAACCCCCTAAATCTCCTCAGGACCCCTGCAAAGCCACACCTTAGCCCCGCCCATTTCCCC
This sequence comes from Aphelocoma coerulescens, assembly GCF_041296385.1. NCBI lineage: Eukaryota > Metazoa > Chordata > Aves > Passeriformes > Corvidae > Aphelocoma > Aphelocoma coerulescens. Next base: position 567,188 of record NC_091038.1, read on the forward strand.
TTTAGCCCCGCCCCCTCCCGGCCCTGCCGACCCAAATTCCCCCCCAAAAACCCCCCAAAACCCCCAAAATTCCAAAAAAAAACCCCCCAGAGACCCCCAAAAATCCCCTTAAAGACCCAAAATTCCCAAATAAAAGCCCCAAACCCCCTAAATCTCCTCAGGACCCCTGCAAAGCCACCCCTTAGCCCCGCCCATTTCCCCTTTAGCCCCGCCCCCTCCCGGCCCTGCCGACCCAAATTCCCCCCCAAAAACCCCCCAAAACCCCCAAAATTCCAAAAAAAACCCCCCCAGAGACCCCCAAAAATCCCCTTAAAGACCCAAAATTCCCAAATAAAAGCCCCAAACCCCCTAAATCTCCTCAGGACCCCTGCAAAGCCACCCCTTAGCCCCGCCCATTTCCCCTTTAGCCCCGCCCCCTCCCGGCCCTGCCGACCCAAATTCCCCCCCAAAAACCCCCCAAAACCCCCAAAATTCCAAAAAAAAACCCCCCAGAGACCCCCAAAAATCCCCTTAAAGACCCAAAATTCCCAAATAAAAGCCCCAAACCCCCTAAATCTCCTCAGGACCCCTGCAAAGCCACCCCTTAGCCCCGCCCACTCCCCCTCTAGCCCCGCCCATTTCCCCTTTAGCCCCGCCCCCTCCCGGCCCTGCTGACCCAAATTCCCCCCCAAAAACCCCCCAAAACCCCCAAAATTCCAAAAAAAAACCCCCCCAGAGACCCCCAAAAATCCCCTTAAAGACCCAAAATTCCCAAATAAAAGCCCCAAACCCCCTAAATCTCCTCAGGACCCCTGCAAAGCCACCCCTTAGCCCCGCCCATTTCCCCTTTAGCCCCGCCCCCTCCCGGCCCTGCCGACCCAAATTCCCCCCCAAAAACCCCCCAAAACCCCCAAAATTCCAGAAAAAAAACCCCCAGAGACCCCCAAACATCCCCTTAAAGACCCAACATTCCCAAATAAAAGCCCCAAACCCCCTAAATCTCCTCAGGACCCCTGCAAAGCCACCCCTTAGCCCCGCCCATTTCCCCTTTAGCCCCGCCCCCTCCCGGCCCTGCCGACCCAAATTCCCCCCCAAAAACCCCCCAAAACCCCCAAAATTCCAAAAAAAAACCCCCCAGAGACCCCCAAAAATCCCCTTAAAGACCCAAAATTCCGTAATAAAAGCCCCAAACCCCCTAAATCTCCTCAAGACCCCTGCAAAGCCACCCCTTAGCCCCGCCCATTTCCCCTTTAGCCCCGCCCCCTCCCGGCCCTGCCGACCCAAATTCCCCCCCAAAAACCCCCCAAAACCCCCAAAATTCCAAAAAAAAAACCCCCAGAGACCCCCAAAAATCCCCTTAAAGACCCAAAATTCCCAAATAAAAGCCCCAAACCCCCTAAATCTCCTCAGGACCCCTGCAAAGCCACCCCTTAGCCCCGCCCATTTCCCCTTTAGCCCCGCCCCCTCCCGGCCCTGCCGACCCAAATTCCCCCCCAAAAACCCCCCAAAACCCCCAAAATTCCAGAAAAAAAACCCCCAGAGACCCCCAAAAATCCCCTTAAAGACCCAACATTCCCAAATAAAAGCCCCAAACCCCCTAAATCTCCTCAGGACCCCTGCAAAGCCACCCCTTAGCCCCGCCCATTTCCCCTTTAGCCCCGCCCCCTCCCGGCCCTGCCGACCCAAATTCCCCCCCAAAAACCCCCCAAAACCCCCAAAATTCCAAAAAAAACCCCCCCAGAGACCCCCAAAAATCCCCTTAAAGACCCAAAATTCCCAAATAAAAGCCCCAAACCCCCTAAATCTCCTCAGGACCCCTGCAAAGCCACCCCTTAGCCCCGCCCATTTCCCCTTTAGCCCCGCCCCCTCCCGGCCCTGCCGACCCAAATTCCCCCCCAAAAACCCCCCAAAACCCCCAAAATTCCAAAAAAAACCCCCCCAGAGACCCCCAAAAATCCCCTTAAAGACCCAAAATTCCCAAATAAAAGCCCCAAACCCCCTAAATCTCCTCAGGACCCCTGCAAAGCCACACCTTAGCCCCGCCCATTTCCCCTTTAGCCCCGCCCCCTCCCGGCCCTGCCGACCCAAATTCCCCCCCAAAAACCCCCCAAAACCCCCAAAATTCCAAAAAAAAACCCCCCAGAGACCCCCAAAAATCCCCTTAAAGACCCAAAATTCCCAAATAAAAGCCCCAAACCCCCTAAATCTCCTCAGGACCCCTGCAAAGCCACCCCTTAGCCCCGCCCATTTCCCCTTTAGCCCCGCCCCCTCCCGGCCCTGCCGACCCAAATTCCCCCCCAAAAACCCCCCAAAACCCCCAAAATTCCAAAAAAAACCCCCCCAGAGACCCCCAAAAATCCCCTTAAAGACCCAAAATTCCCAAATAAAAGCCCCAAACCCCCTAAATCTCCTCAGGACCCCTGCAAAGCCACCCCTTAGCCCCGCCCACTCCCCCTCTAGCCCCGCCCATTTCCCCTTTAGCCCCGCCCCCTCCCGGCCCTGCTGACCCAAATTCCCCCCCAAAAACCCCCCAAAACCCCCAAAATTCCAAAAAAAAACCCCCCCAGAGACCCCCAAAAATCCCCTTAAAGACCCAAAATTCCCAAATAAAAGCCCCAAACCCCCTAAATCTCCTCAGGACCCCTGCAAAGCCACCCCTTAGCCCCGCCCATTTCCCCTTTAGCCCCGCCCCCTCCCGGCCCTGCCGACCCAAATTCCCCCCCAAAAACCCCCCAAAACCCCCAAAATTCCAGAAAAAAAACCCCCAGAGACCCCCAAAAATCCCCTTAAAGACCCAACATTCCCAAATAAAAGCCCCAAACCCCCTAAATCTCCTCAGGACCCCTGCAAAGCCACCCCTTAGCCCCGCCCACTCCCCCTCTAGCCCCGCCCATTTCCCCTTTAGCCCCGCCCCCTCCCGGCCCTGCTGACCCAAATTCCCCCCCAAAAACCCCCCAAAACCCCCAAAATTCCAGAAAAAAAACCCCCAGAGACCCCCAAAAATCCCCTTAAAGACCCAACATTCCCAAATAAAAGCCCCAAACCCCCTAAATCTCCTCAGGACCCCTGCAAAGCCACCCCTTAGCCCCGCCCATTTCCCCTTTAGCCCCGCCCCCTCCCGGCCCTGCCGACCCAAATTCCCCCCCAAAAACCCCCCAAAACCCCCAAAATTCCAAAAAAAAACCCCCCAGAGACCCCCAAAAATCCCCTTAAAGACCCAACATTCCCAAATAAAAGCCCCAAACCCCCTAAATCTCCTCAGGACCCCTGCAAAGCCACCCCTTAGCCCCGCCCATTTCCCCTTTAGCCCCGCCCCCTCCCGGCCCTGCCGACCCAAATTCCCCCCCAAAAACCCCCCAAAACCCCCAAAATTCCAAAAAAAAACCCCCCAGAGACCCCCAAAAATCCCCTTAAAGACCCAAAATTCCCAAATAAAAGCCCCAAACCCCCTAAATCTCCTCAGGACCCCTGCAAAGCCACCCCTTAGCCCCGCCCATTTCCCCTTTAGCCCCGCCCCCTCCCGGCCCTGCCGACCCAAATTCCCCCCCAAAAACCCCCCAAAACCCCCAAAATTCCAGAAAAAAAACCCCCAGAGACCCCCAAAAATCCCCTTAAAGACCCAACATTCCCAAATAAAAGCCCCAAACCCCCTAAATCTCCTCAGGACCCCTGCAAAGCCACCCCTTAGCCCCGCCCATTTCCCCTTTAGCCCCGCCCCCTCCCGGCCCTGCCGACCCAAATTCCCCCCCAAAAACCCCCCAAAACCCCCAAAATTCCAAAAAAAAACCCCCCAGAGACCCCCAAAAATCCCCTTAAAGACCCAAAATTCCCAAATAAAAGCCCCAAACCCCCTAAATCTCCTCAGGACCCCTGCAAAGCCACCCCTTAGCCCCGCCCATTTCCCCTTTAGCCCCGCCCCCTCCCGGCCCTGCCGACCCAAATTCCCCCCCAAAAACCCCCCAAAACCCCCAAAATTCCAAAAAAAAACCCCCCAGAGACCCCCAAAAATCCCCTTAAAGACCCAAAATTCCCAAATAAAAGCCCCAAACCCCCTAAATCTCCTCAGGACCCCTGCAAAGCCACCCCTTAGCCCCGCCCATTTCCCCTTTAGCCCCGCCCCCTCCCGGCCCTGCCGACCCAAATTCCCCCCCAAAAACCCCCCAAAACCCCCAAAATTCCAGAAAAAAAAACCCCAGAGACCCCCAAAAATCCCCTTAAAGACCCAACATTCCCAAATAAAAGCCCCAAACCCCCTAAATCTCCTCAGGACCCCTGCAAAGCCACACCTTAGCCCCGCCCATTTCCCCTTTAGCCCCGCCCCCTCCCGGCCCTGCCGACCCAAATTCCCCCCCAAAAACCCCCCAAAACCCCCAAAATTCCAAAAAAAAACCCCCCAGAGACCCCCAAAAATCCCCTTAAAGACCCAAAATTCCCAAATAAAAGCCCCAAACCCCCTAAATCTCCTCAGGACCCCTGCAAAGCCACCCCTTAGCCCCGCCCATTTCCCCTTTAGCCCCGCCCCCTCCCGGCCCTGCCGACCCAAATTCCCCCCCAAAAACCCCCCAAAACCCCCAAAATTCCAAAAAAAACCCCCCCAGAGACCCCCAAAAATCCCCTTAAAGACCCAAAATTCCCAAATAAAAGCCCCAAACCCCCTAAATCTCCTCAGGACCCCTGCAAAGCCACCCCTTAGCCCCGCCCATTTCCCCTTTAGCCCCGCCCCCTCCCGGCCCTGCCGACCCAAATTCCCCCCCAAAAACCCCCCAAAACCCCCAAAATTCCAAAAAAAAACCCCCCAGAGACCCCCAAAAATCCCCTTAAAGACCCAAAATTCCCAAATAAAAGCCCCAAACCCCCTAAATCTCCTCAGGACCCCTGCAAAGCCACCCCTTAGCCCCGCCCACTCCCCCTCTAGCCCCGCCCATTTCCCCTTTAGCCCCGCCCCCTCCCGGCCCTGCTGACCCAAATTCCCCCCCAAAAACCCCCCAAAACCCCCAAAATTCCAAAAAAAACCCCCCCAGAGACCCCCAAAAATCCCCTTAAAGACCCAAAATTCCCAAATAAAAGCCCCAAACCCCCTAAATCTCCTCAGGACCCCTGCAAAGCCACCCCTTAGCCCCGCCCATTTCCCCTTTAGCCCCGCCCCCTCCCGGCCCTGCCGACCCAAATTCCCCCCCAAAAACCCCCCAAAACCCCCAAAATTCCAGAAAAAAAACCCCCAGAGACCCCCAAAAATCCCCTTAAAGACCCAACATTCCCAAATAAAAGCCCCAAACCCCCTAAATCTCCTCAGGACCCCTGCAAAGCCACCCCTTAGCCCCGCCCACTCCCCCTCTAGCCCCGCCCATTTCCCCTTTAGCCCCGCCCCCTCCCGGCCCTGCCGACCCAAATTCCCCCCCAAAAACCCCCCAAAACCCCCAAAATTCCAAAAAAAAACCCCCCAGAGACCCCCAAAAATCCCCTTAAAGACCCAAAATTCCCAAATAAAAGCCCCAAACCCCCTAAATCTCCTCAGGACCCCTGCAAAGCCACCCCTTAGCCCCGCCCATTTCCCCTTTAGCCCCGCCCCCTCCCGGCCCTGCCGACCCAAATTCCCCCCCAAAAACCCCCCAAAACCCCCAAAATTCCAAAAAAAAACCCCCCAGAGACCCCCAAAAATCCCCTTAAAGACCCAAAATTCCCAAATAAAAGCCCCAAACCCCCTAAATCTCCTCAGGACCCCTGCAAAGCCACCCCTTAGCCCCGCCCATTTCCCCTTTAGCCCCGCCCCCTCCCGGCCCTGCCGACCCAAATTCCCCCCCAAAAACCCCCCAAAACCCCCAAAATTCCAGAAAAAAAACCCCCAGAGACCCCCAAAAATCCCCTTAAAGACCCAACATTCCCAAATAAAAGCCCCAAACCCCCTAAATCTCCTCAGGACCCCTGCAAAGCCACCCCTTAGCCCCGCCCATTTCCCCTTTAGCCCCGCCCCCTCCCGGCCCTGCCGACCCAAATTCCCCCCCAAAAACCCCCCAAAACCCCCAAAATTCCAAAAAAAACCCCCCCAGAGACCCCCAAAAATCCCCTTAAAGACCCAAAATTCCCAAATAAAAGCCCCAAACCCCCTAAATCTCCTCAGGACCCCTGCAAAGCCACCCCTTAGCCCCGCCCATTTCCCCTTTAGCCCCGCCCCCTCCCGGCCCTGCCGACCCAAATTCCCCCCCAAAAACCCCCCAAAACCCCCAAAATTCCAAAAAAAACCCCCCCAGAGACCCCCAAAAATCCCCTTAAAGACCCAAAATTCCCAAATAAAAGCCCCAAACCCCCTAAATCTCCTCAGGACCCCTGCAAAGCCACACCTTAGCCCCGCCCATTTCCCCTTTAGCCCCGCCCCCTCCCGGCCCTGCCGACCCAAATTCCCCCCCAAAAACCCCCCAAAACCCCCAAAATTCCAAAAAAAAACCCCCCAGAGACCCCCAAAAATCCCCTTAAAGACCCAAAATTCCCAAATAAAAGCCCCAAACCCCCTAAATCTCCTCAGGACCCCTGCAAAGCCACCCCTTAGCCCCGCCCATTTCCCCTTTAGCCCCGCCCCCTCCCGGCCCTGCCGACCCAAATTCCCCCCCAAAAACCCCCCAAAACCCCCAAAATTCCAAAAAAAACCCCCCCAGAGACCCCCAAAAATCCCCTTAAAGACCCAAAATTCCCAAATAAAAGCCCCAAACCCCCTAAATCTCCTCAGGACCCCTGCAAAGCCACCCCTTAGCCCCGCCCATTTCCCCTTTAGCCCCGCCCCCTCCCGGCCCTGCCGACCCAAATTCCCCCCCAAAAACCCCCCAAAACCCCCAAAATTCCAAAAAAAAACCCCCCAGAGACCCCCAAAAATCCCCTTAAAGACCCAAAATTCCCAAATAAAAGCCCCAAACCCCCTAAATCTCCTCAGGACCCCTGCAAAGCCACCCCTTAGCCCCGCCCACTCCCCCTCTAGCCCCGCCCTTTTCCCCTTTAGCCCCGCCCCCTCCCGGCCCTGCTGACCCAAATTCCCCCCCAAAAACCCCCCAAAACCCCCAAAATTCCAAAAAAAACCCCCCCAGAGACCCCCAAAAATCCCCTTAAAGACCCAAAATTCCCAAATAAAAGCCCCAAACCCCCTAAATCTCCTCAGGACCCCTGCAAAGCCACCCCTTAGCCCCGCCCATTTCCCCTTTAGCCCCGCCCCCTCCCGGCCCTGCCGACCCAAATTCCCCCCCAAAAACCCCCCAAAACCCCCAAAATTCCAGAAAAAAAACCCCCAGAGACCCCCAAAAATCCCCTTAAAGACCCAACATTCCCAAATAAAAGCCCCAAACCCCCTAAATCTCCTCAGGACCCCTGCAAAGCCACCCCTTAGCCCCGCCCACTCCCCCTCTAGCCCCGCCCATTTCCCCTTTAGCCCCGCCCCCTCCCGGCCCTGCCGACCCAAATTCCCCCCCAAAAACCCCCCAAAACCCCCAAAATTCCAAAAAAAAACCCCCCAGAGACCCCCAAAAATCCCCTTAAAGACCCAAAATTCCCAAATAAAAGCCCCAAACCCCCTAAATCTCCTCAGGACCCCTGCAAAGCCACCCCTTAGCCCCGCCCATTTCCCCTTTAGCCCCGCCCCCTCCCGGCCCTGCCGACCCAAATTCCCCCCAAAAACCCCCCAAAACCCCCAAAATTCCAAAAAAAACCCCCCCAGAGACCCCCAAAAATCCCCTTAAAGACCCAAAATTCCCAAATAAAAGCCCCAAACCCCCTAAATCTCCTCAGGACCCCTGCAAAGCCACACCTTAGCCCCGCCCATTTCCCCTTTAGCCCCGCCCCCTCCCGGCCCTGCCGACCCAAATTCCCCCCCAAAAACCCCCCAAAACCCCCAAAATTCCAAAAAAAAACCCCCCAGAGACCCCCAAAAATCCCCTTAAAGGCCCAAAATTCCCAAATAAAAGCCCCAAACCCCCTAAATCTCCTCAGGACCCCTGCAAAGCCACACCTTAGCCCCGCCCATTTCCCCTTTAGCCCCGCCCCCTCCCGGCCCTGCCGACCCAAATTCCCCCCCAAAAACCCCCCAAAACCCCCAAATATCCAAAAAAAAAACCCCCAGAGACCCCCAAAAATCCCCTTAAAGACCCAAAATTCCCAAATAAAAGCCCCAAACCCCCTAAATCTCCTCAGGACCCCTGCAAAGCCACCCCTTAGCCCCGCCCATTTCCCCTTTAGCCCCGCCCCCTCCCGGCCCTGCCGACCCAAATTCCCCCCCAAAAACCCCCCAAAACCCCCAAAATTCCAGAAAAAAACCCCCCAGAGACCCCCAAAAATCCCCTTAAAGACCCAACATTCCCAAATAAAAGCCCCAAACCCCCTAAATCTCCTCAGGACCCCTGCAAAGCCACCCCTTAGCCCCGCCCATTTCCCCTTTAGCCCCGCCCCCTCCCGGCCCTGCCGACCCAAATTCCCCCCCAAAAACCCCCCAAAACCCCCAAAATTCCAAAAAAAACCCCCCCAGAGACCCCCAAAAATCCCCTTAAAGACCCAAAATTCCCAAATAAAAGCCCCAAACCCCCTAAATCTCCTCAGGACCCCTGCAAAGCCACCCCTTAGCCCCGCCCATTTCCCCTTTAGCCCCGCCCCCTCCCGGCCCTGCCGACCCAAATTCCCCCCCAAAAACCCCCCAAAACCCCCAAAATTCCAAAAAAAAACCCCCCAGAGACCCCCAAAAATCCCCTTAAAGACCCAAAATTCCCAAATAAAAGCCCCAAACCCCCTAAATCTCCTCAGGACCCCTGCAAAGCCACCCCTTAGCCCCGCCCACTCCCCCTCTAGCCCCGCCCATTTCCCCTTTAGCCCCGCCCCCTCCCGGCCATGCCGACCCAAATTCCCCCCCAAAAACCCCCCAAAACCCCCAAAATTCCAAAAAAAAACCCCCCAGAGACCCCCAAAAATCCCCTTAAAGGCCCAAAATTCCCAAATAAAAGCCCCAAACCCCCTAAATCTCCTCAGGACCCCTGCAAAGCCACCCCTTAGCCCCGCCCATTTCCCCTTTAGCCCCGCCCCCTCCCGGCCCTGCCGACCCAAATTCCCCCCCAAAAACCCCCCAAAACCCCCAAAATTCCAAAAAAAAACCCCCCAGAGACCCCCAAAAATCCCCTTAAAGACCCAAAATTCCCAAATAAAAGCCCCAAACCCCCTAAATCTCCTCAGGACCCCTGCAAAGCCACCCCTTAGCCCCGCCCATTTCCCCTTTAGCCCCGCCCCCTCCCGGCCCTGCCGACCCAAATTCCCCCCCAAAAACCCCCCAAAACCCCCAAAATTCCAGAAAAAAAAACCCCCAGAGACCCCCAAAAATCCCCTTAAAGACCCAACATTCCCAAATAAAAGCCCCAAACCCCCTAAATCTCCTCAGGACCCCTGCAAAGCCACCCCTTAGCCCCGCCCATTTCCCCTTTAGCCCCGCCCCCTCCCGGCCCTGCCGACCCAAATTCCCCCCCAAAAACCCCCCAAAACCCCCAAAATTCCAAAAAAAACCCCCCCAGAGACCCCCAAAAATCCCCTTAAAGACCCAAAATTCCCAAATAAAAGCCCCAAACCCCCTAAATCTCCTCAGGACCCCTGCAAAGCCACCCCTTAGCCCCGCCCATTTCCCCTTTAGCCCCGCCCCCTCCCGGCCCTGCCGACCCAAATTCCCCCCCAAAAACCCCCCAAAACCCCCAAAATTCCAAAAAAAAACCCCCCAGAGACCCCCAAAAATCCCCTTAAAGACCCAAAATTCCCAAATAAAAGCCCCAAACCCCCTAAATCTCCTCAGGACCCCTGCAAAGCCACCCCTTAGCCCCGCCCATTTCCCCTTTAGCCCCGCCCCCTCCCGGCCCTGCCGACCCAAATTCCCCCCCAAAAACCCCCCAAAACCCCCAAAATTCCAAAAAAAACCCCCCCAGAGACCCCCAAAAATCCCCTTAAAGACCCAAAATTCCCAAATAAAAGCCCCAAACCCCCTAAATCTCCTCAGGACCCCTGCAAAGCCACCCCTTAGCCCCGCCCATTTCCCCTTTAGCCCCGCCCCCTCCCGGCCCTGCCGACCCAAATTCCCCCCCAAAAACCCCCCAAAACCCCCAAAATTCCAAAAAAAAACCCCCCAGAGACCCCCAAAAATCCCCTTAAAGACCCAAAATTCCCAAATAAAAGCCCCAAACCCCCTAAATCTCCTCAGGACCCCTGCAAAGCCACCCCTTAGCCCCGCCCATTTCCCCTTTAGCCCCGCCCCCTCCCGGCCCTGCTGACCCAAAATCCCCCCCAAAAACCCCCAAAACCCCCAAAATTCCAAAAAAAACCCCCCCAGAGACCCCCAAAAATCCCCTTAAAGACCCAAAATTCCCAAATAAAAGCCCCAAACCCCCTAAATCTCCTCAGGACCCCTGCACAGCCACCCCTTAGCCCCGCCCATTTCCCCTTTAGCCCCGCCCCCTCCCGGCCCTGCCGACCCAAATTCCCCCCCAAAAACCCCCCAAAACCCCCAAAATTCCAGAAAAAAACCCCCCAGAGACCCCCAAAAATCCCCTTAAAGACCCAACATTCCCAAATAAAAGCCCCAAACCCCCTAAATCTCCTCAGGACCCCTGCAAAGCCACCCCTTAGCCCCGCCCATTTCCCCTTTAGCCCCGCCCCCTCCCGGCCCTGCCGACCCAAATTCCCCCCCAAAAACCCCCCAAAACCCCCAAAATTCCAAAAAAAACCCCCCCAGAGACCCCCAAAAATCCCCTTAAAGACCCAAAATTCCCAAATAAAAGCCCCAAACCCCCTAAATCTCCTCAGGACCCCTGCAAAGCCACCCCTTAGCCCCGCCCACTCCCCCTCTAGCCCCGCCCATTTCCCCTTTAGCCCCGCCCCCTCCCGGCCATGCCGACCCAAATTCCCCCCCAAAAACCCCCCAAAACCCCCAAAATTCCAAAAAAAAACCCCCCAGAGACCCCCAAAAATCCCCTTAAAGGCCCAAAATTCCCAAATAAAAGCCCCAAACCCCCTAAATCTCCTCAGGACCCCTGCAAAGCCACACCTTAGCCCCGCCCATTTCCCCTTTAGCCCCGCCCCCTCCCGGCCATGCCGACCCAAATTCCCCCCCAAAAACCCCCCAAAACCCCCAAAATTCCAAAAAAAAACCCCCCAGAGACCCCCAAAAATCCCCTTAAAGGCCCAAAATTCCCAAATAAAAGCCCCAAACCCCCTAAATCTCCTCAGGACCCCTGCAAAGCCACACCTTAGCCCCGCCCATTTCCCCTTTAGCCCCGCCCCCTCCCGGCCCTGCCGACCCAAATTCCCCCCCAAAAACCCCCCAAAACCCCCAAAATTCCAAAAAAAACCCCCCCAGAGACCCCCAAAAATCCCCTTAAAGACCCAAAATTCTCAAATAAAAGCCCCAAACCCCCTAAATCTCCTCAGGACCCCTGCAAAGCCACCCCTTAGCCCCGCCCACTCCCCCTCTAGCCCCGCCCATTTCCCCTTTAGCCCCGCCCCCTCCCGGCCCTGCTGACCCAAATTCCCCCCCAAAACCCCCAAAATTCCAGAAAAAAAACCCCCAGAGACCCCCAAAAATCCCCTTAAAGACCCAACATTCCCAAATAAAAGCCCCAAACCCCCTAAATCTCCTCAGGACCCCTGCAAAGCCACCCCTTAGCCCCGCCCATTTCCCCTTTAGCCCCGCCCCCTCCCGGCCCTGCCGACCCAAATTCCCCCCCAAAAACCCCCCAAAACCCCCAAAATTCCAAAAAAAAACCCCCCAGAGACCCCCAAAAATCCCCTTAAAGACCCAAAATTCCCAAATAAAAGCCCCAAACCCCCTAAATCTCCTCAGGACCCCTGCAAAGCCACCCCTTAGCCCCGCCCATTTCCCCTTTAGCCCCGCCCCCTCCCGGCCCTGCCGACCCAAATTCCCCCCCAAAAACCCCCCAAAACCCCCAAAATTCCAAAAAAAAACCCCCCAGAGACCCCCAAAAATCCCCTTAAAGACCCAAAATTCCCAAATAAAAGCCCCAAACCCCCTAAATCTCCTCAGGACCCCTGCAAAGCCACCCCTTAGCCCCGCCCATTTCCCCTTTAGCCCCGCCCCCTCCCGGCCCTGCCGACCCAAATTCCCCCCCAAAAACCCCCCAAAACCCCCAAAATTCCAGAAAAAAAACCCCCAGAGACCCCCAAAAATCCCCTTAAAGACCCAACATTCCCAAATAAAAGCCCCAAACCCCCTAAATCTCCTCAGGACCCCTGCAAAGCCACCCCTTAGCCCCGCCCATTTCCCCTTTAGCCCCGCCCCCTCCCGGCCCTGCCGACCCAAATTCCCCCCCAAAAACCCCCCAAAACCCCCAAAATTCCAAAAAAAACCCCCCCAGAGACCCCCAAAAATCCCCTTAAAGACCCAAAATTCCCAAATAAAAGCCCCAAACCCCCTAAATCTCCTCAGGACCCCTGCAAAGCCACCCCTTAGCCCCGCCCATTTCCCCTTTAGCCCCGCCCCCTCCCGGCCCTGCCGACCCAAATTCCCCCCCAAAAACCCCCCAAAACCCCCAAAATTCCAAAAAAAACCCCCCCAGAGACCCCCAAAAATCCCCTTAAAGACCCAAAATTCCCAAATAAAAGCCCCAAACCCCCTAAATCTCCTCAGGACCCCTGCAAAGCCACACCTTAGCCCCGCCCATTTCCCCTTTAGCCCCGCCCCCTCCCGGCCCTGCCGACCCAAATTCCCCCCCAAAAACCCCCCAAAACCCCCAAAATTCCAAAAAAAAACCCCCCAGAGACCCCCAAAAATCCCCTTAAAGACCCAAAATTCCCAAATAAAAGCCCCAAACCCCCTAAATCTCCTCAGGACCCCTGCAAAGCCACCCCTTAGCCCCGCCCATTTCCCCTTTAGCCCCGCCCCCTCCCGGCCCTGCCGACCCAAATTCCCCCCCAAAAACCCCCCAAAACCCCCAAAATTCCAAAAAAAACCCCCCCAGAGACCCCCAAAAATCCCCTTAAAGACCCAAAATTCCCAAATAAAAGCCCCAAACCCCCTAAATCTCCTCAGGACCCCTGCAAAGCCACCCCTTAGCCCCGCCCATTTCCCCTTTAGCCCCGCCCCCTCCCGGCCCTGCCGACCCAAATTCCCCCCCAAAAACCCCCCAAAACCCCCAAAATTCCAAAAAAAAACCCCCCAGAGACCCCCAAAAATCCCCTTAAAGACCCAAAATTCCCAAATAAAAGCCCCAAACCCCCTAAATCTCCTCAGGACCCCTGCAAAGCCACCCCTTAGCCCCGCCCACTCCCCCTCTAGCCCCGCCCATTTCCCCTTTAGCCCCGCCCCCTCCCGGCCCTGCTGACCCAAATTCCCCCCCAAAAACCCCCCAAAACCCCCAAAATTCCAGAAAAAAAAACCCCAGAGACCCCCAAAAATCCCCTTAAAGACCCAACATTCCCAAATAAAAGCCCCAAACCCCCTAAATCTCCTCAGGACCCCTGCAAAGCCACCCCTTAGCCCCGCCCATTTCCCCTTTAGCCCCGCCCCCTCCCGGCCCTGCCGACCCAAATTCCCCCCCAAAAACCCCCCAAAACCCCCAAAATTCCAAAAAAAAACCCCCCAGAGACCCCCAAAAATCCCCTTAAAGACCCAAAATTCCCAAATAAAAGCCCCAAACCCCCTAAATCTCCTCAGGACCCCTGCAAAGCCACCCCTTAGCCCCGCCCATTTCCCCTTTAGCCCCGCCCCCTCCCGGCCCTGCCGACCCAAATTCCCCCCCAAAAACCCCCCAAAACCCCCAAAATTCCAGAAAAAAAACCCCCAGAGACCCCCAAAAATCCCCTTAAAGACCCAAAATTCCCAAATAAAAGCCCCAAACCCCCTAAATCTCCTCAGGACCCCTGCAAAGCCACCCCTTAGCCCCGCCCATTTCCCCTTTAGCCCCGCCCCCTCCCGGCCCTGCCGACCCAAATTCCCCCCCAAAAACCCCCCAAAACCCCCAAAATTCCAAAAAAAACCCCCCCAGAGACCCCCAAAAATCCCCTTAAAGACCCAAAATTCCCAAATAAAAGCCCCAAACCCCCTAAATCTCCTCAGGACCCCTGCAAAGCCACCCCTTAGCCCCGCCCATTTCCCCTTTAGCCCCGCCCCCTCCCGGCCCTGCCGACCCAAATTCCCCCCCAAAAACCCCCCAAAACCCCCAAAATTCCAAAAAAAACCCCCCCAGAGACCCCCAAAAATCCCCTTAAAGACCCAAAATTCCCAAATAAAAGCCCCAAACCCCCTAAATCTCCTCAGGACCCCTGCAAAGCCACCCCTTAGCCCCGCCCATTTCCCCTTTAGCCCCGCCCCCTCCCGGCCCTGCCGACCCAAATTCCCCCCCAAAAACCCCCCAAAACCCCCAAAATTCCAAAAAAAAACCCCCCAGAGACCCCCAAAAATCCCCTTAAAGACCCAAAATTCCCAAATAAAAGCCCCAAACCCCCTAAATCTCCTCAGGACCCCTGCAAAGCCACCCCTTAGCCCCGCCCATTTCCCCTTTAGCCCCGCCCCCTCCCGGCCCTGCCGACCCAAATTCCCCCCCAAAAACCCCCCAAAACCCCCAAAATTCCAGAAAAAAAACCCCCAGAGACCCCCAAAAATCCCCTTAAAGACCCAACATTCCCAAATAAAAGCCCCAAACCCCCTAAATCTCCTCAGGACCCCTGCAAAGCCACCCCTTAGCCCCGCCCATTTCCCCTTTAGCCCCGCCCCCTCCCGGCCCTGCCGACCCAAATTCCCCCCCAAAAACCCCCCAAAACCCCCAAAATTCCAAAAAAAAACCCCCCAGAGACCCCCAAAAATCCCCTTAAAGACCCAAAATTCCCAAATAAAAGCCCCAAACCCCCTAAATCTCCTCAGGACCCCTGCAAAGCCACCCCTTAGCCCCGCCCATTTCCCCTTTAGCCCCGCCCCCTCCCGGCCCTGCCGACCCAAATTCCCCCCCAAAAACCCCCCAAAACCCCCAAAATTCCAAAAAAAACCCCCCCAGAGACCCCCAAAAATCCCCTTAAAGACCCAAAATTCCCAAATAAAAGCCCCAAACCCCCTAAATCTCCTCAGGACCCCTGCAAAGCCACACCTTAGCCCCGCCCATTTCCCCTTTAGCCCCGCCCCCTCCCGGCCCTGCCGACCCAAATTCCCCCCCAAAAACCCCCCAAAACCCCCAAAATTCCAAAAAAAAACCCCCCAGAGACCCCCAAAAATCCCCTTAAAGACCCAAAATTCCCAAATAAAAGCCCCAAACCCCCTAAATCTCCTCAGGACCCCTGCAAAGCCACCCCTTAGCCCCGCCCATTTCCCCTTTAGCCCCGCCCCCTCCCGGCCCTGCCGACCCAAATTCCCCCCCAAAAACCCCCCAAAACCCCCAAAATTCCAAAAAAAAACCCCCCCAGAGACCCCCAAAAATCCCCTTAAAGACCCAAAATTCCCAAATAAAAGCCCCAAACCCCCTAAATCTCCTCAGGACCCCTGCAAAGCCACCCCTTAGCCCCGCCCATTTCCCCTTTAGCCCCGCCCCCTCCCGGCCCTGCCGACCCAAATTCCCCCCCAAAAACCCCCCAAAACCCCCAAAATTCCAAAAAAAAACCCCCCAGAGACCCCCAAAAATCCCCTTAAAGACCCAAAATTCCCAAATAAAAGCCCCAAACCCCCTAAATCTCCTCAGGACCCCTGCAAAGCCACCCCTTAGCCCCGCCCACTCCCCCTCTAGCCCCGCCCATTTCCCCTTTAGCCCCGCCCCCTCCCGGCCCTGCTGACCCAAATTCCCCCCCAAAAACCCCCCAAAACCCCCAAAATTCCAGAAAAAAAAACCCCAGAGACCCCCAAAAATCCCCTTAAAGACCCAACATTCCCAAATAAAAGCCCCAAACCCCCTAAATCTCCTCAGGACCCCTGCAAAGCCACCCCTTAGCCCCGCCCATTTCCCCTTTAGCCCCGCCCCCTCCCGGCCCTGCCGACCCAAATTCCCCCCCAAAAACCCCCCAAAACCCCCAAAATTCCAAAAAAAAACCCCCCAGAGACCCCCAAAAATCCCCTTAAAGACCCAAAATTCCCAAATAAAAGCCCCAAACCCCCTAAATCTCCTCAGGACCCCTGCAAAGCCACCCCTTAGCCCCGCCCATTTCCCCTTTAGCCCCGCCCCCTCCCGGCCCTGCCGACCCAAATTCCCCCCCAAAAACCCCCCAAAACCCCCAAAATTCCAGAAAAAAAACCCCCAGAGACCCCCAAAAATCCCCTTAAAGACCCAAAATTCCCAAATAAAAGCCCCAAACCCCCTAAATCTCCTCAGGACCCCTGCAAAGCCACCCCTTAGCCCCGCCCATTTCCCCTTTAGCCCCGCCCCCTCCCGGCCCTGCCGACCCAAATTCCCCCCCAAAAACCCCCCAAAACCCCCAAAATTCCAAAAAAAACCCCCCCAGAGACCCCCAAAAATCCCCTTAAAGACCCAAAATTCCCAAATAAAAGCCCCAAACCCCCTAAATCTCCTCAGGACCCCTGCAAAGCCACACCTTAGCCCCGCCCATTTCCCCTTTAGCCCCGCCCCCTCCCGGCCCTGCCGACCCAAATTCCCCCCCAAAAACCCCCCAAAACCCCCAAAATTCCAAAAAAAACCCCCCCAGAGACCCCCAAAAATCCCCTTAAAGACCCAAAATTCCCAAATAAAAGCCCCAAACCCCCTAAATCTCCTCAGGACCCCTGCAAAGCCACCCCTTAGCCCCGCCCATTTCCCCTTTAGCCCCGCCCCCTCCCAGCCCTGCCGACCCAAATTCCCCCCCAAAAACCCCCAAAACCCCCAAAATTCCAAAAAAAACCCCCCCAGAGACCCCCAAAAATCCCCTTAAAGACCCAAAATTCCCAAATAAAAGCCCCAAACCCCCTAAATCTCCTCAGGACCCCTGCAAAGCCACCCCTTAGCCCCGCCCACTCCCCCTCTAGCCCCGCCCATTTCCCCTTTAGCCCCGCCCCCTCCCGGCCATGCCGACCCAAATTCCCCCCCAAAAACCCCCCAAAACCCCCAAAATTCCAAAAAAAAACCCCCCAGAGACCCCCAAAAATCCCCTTAAAGGCCCAAAATTCCCAAATAAAAGCCCCAAACCCCCTAAATCTCCTCAGGACCCCTGCAAAGCCACCCCTTAGCCCCGCCCACTCCCCCTCTAGCCCCGCCCATTTCCCCTTTAGCCCCGCCCCCTCCCGGCCCTGCCGACCCAAATTCCCCCCCAAAAACCCCCCAAAACCCCCAAAATTCCAAAAAAAAACCCCCCAGAGACCCCCAAAAATCCCCTTAAAGACCCAAAATTCCCAAATAAAAGCCCCAAACCCCCTAAATCTCCTCAGGACCCCTGCAAAGCCACCCCTTAGCCCCGCCCATTTCCCCTTTAGCCCCGCCCCCTCCCGGCCCTGCCGACCCAAATTCCCCCCCAAAAACCCCCCAAAACCCCCAAAATTCCAAAAAAAACCCCCCCAGAGACCCCCAAAAATCCCCTTAAAGACCCAAAATTCCCAAATAAAAGCCCCAAACCCCCTAAATCTCCTCAGGACCCCTGCAAAGCCACCCCTTAGCCCCGCCCATTTCCCCTTTAGCCCCGCCCCCTCCCGGCCCTGCCGACCCAAATTCCCCCCCAAAAACCCCCCAAAACCCCCAAAATTCCAAAAAAAAACCCCCCAGAGACCCCCAAAAATCCCCTTAAAGACCCAAAATTCCCAAATAAAAGCCCCAAACCCCCTAAATCTCCTCAGGACCCCTGCAAAGCCACCCCTTAGCCCCGCCCATTTCCCCTTTAGCCCCGCCCCCTCCCGGCCCTGCCGACCCAAATTCCCCCCCAAAAACCCCCAAAACCCCCAAAATTCCAAAAAAAACCCCCCCAGGGACCCCCAAAAATCCCTTTAAAGACCCAAAATTCCCAAATAAAAGCCCCAAACCCCCTAAATCTCCTCAGGACCCCTGCACAGCCACCCCTTAGCCCCGCCCATTTCCCCTTTAGCCCCGCCCCCTCCCGGCCCTGCCGACCCAAATTCCCCCCCAAAAACCCCCCAAAACCCCCAAAATTCCAGAAAAAAACCCCCCAGAGACCCCCAAAAATCCCCTTAAAGACCCAACATTCCCAAATAAAAGCCCCAAACCCCCTAAATCTCCTCAGGACCCCTGCAAAGCCACCCCTTAGCCCCGCCCATTTCCCCTTTAGCCCCGCCCCCTCCCGGCCCTGCCGACCCAAATTCCCCCCCAAAAACCCCCCAAAACCCCCAAAATTCCAAAAAAAACCCCCCCAGAGACCCCCAAAAATCCCCTTAAAGACCCAAAATTCCCAAATAAAAGCCCCAAACCCCCTAAATCTCCTCAGGACCCCTGCAAAGCCACCCCTTAGCCCCGCCCACTCCCCCTCTAGCCCCGCCCATTTCCCCTTTAGCCCCGCCCCCTCCCGGCCATGCCGACCCAAATTCCCCCCCAAAAACCCCCCAAAACCCCCAAAATTCCAAAAAAAAACCCCCCAGAGACCCCCAAAAATCCCCTTAAAGGCCCAAAATTCCCAAATAAAAGCCCCAAACCCCCTAAATCTCCTCAGGACCCCTGCAAAGCCACACCTTAGCCCCGCCCATTTCCCCTTTAGCCCCGCCCCCTCCCGGCCATGCCGACCCAAATTCCCCCCCAAAAACCCCCCAAAACCCCCAAAATTCCAAAAAAAAACCCCCCAGAGACCCCCAAAAATCCCCTTAAAGGCCCAAAATTCCCAAATAAAAGCCCCAAACCCCCTAAATCTCCTCAGGACCCCTGCAAAGCCACCCCTTAGCCCCGCCCATTTCCCCTTTAGCCCCGCCCCCTCCCGGCCCTGCCGACCCAAATTCCCCCCCAAAAACCCCCCAAAACCCCCAAAATTCCAAAAAAAAACCCCCCAGAGACCCCCAAAAATCCCCTTAAAGACCCAAAATTCCCAAATAAAAGCCCCAAACCCCCTAAATCTCCTCAGGACCCCTGCAAAGCCACCCCTTAGCCCCGCCCACTCCCCCTCTAGCCCCGCCCATTTCCCCTTTAGCCCCGCCCCCTCCCGGCCCTGCTGACCCAAATTCCCCCCCAAAAACCCCCCAAAACCCCCAAAATTCCAGAAAAAAAACCCCCAGAGACCCCCAAAAATCCCCTTAAAGACCCAACATTCCCAAATAAAAGCCCCAAACCCCCTAAATCTCCTCAGGACCCCTGCAAAGCCACCCCTTAGCCCCGCCCATTTCCCCTTTAGCCCCGCCCCCTCCCGGCCCTGCCGACCCAAATTCCCCCCCAAAAACCCCCCAAAACCCCCAAAATTCCAAAAAAAACCCCCCAGAGACCCCCAAAAATCCCCTTAAAGACCCAAAATTCCCAAATAAAAGCCCCAAACCCCCTAAATCTCCTCAGGACCCCTGCAAAGCCACCCCTTAGCCCCGCCCATTTCCCCTTTAGCCCCGCCCCCTCCCGGCCCTGCCGACCCAAATTCCCCCCCAAAAACCCCCCAAAACCCCCAAAATTCCAAAAAAAAACCCCCCAGAGACCCCCAAAAATCCCCTTAAAGACCCAAAATTCCCAAATAAAAGCCCCAAACCCCCTAAATCTCCTCAGGACCCCTGCAAAGCCACCCCTTAGCCCCGCCCATTTCCCCTTTAGCCCCGCCCCCTCCCGGCCCTGCCGACCCAAATTCCCCCCCAAAAACCCCCCAAAACCCCCAAAATTCCAAAAAAAACCCCCCCAGAGACCCCCAAAAATCCCCTTAAAGACCCAAAATTCCCAAATAAAAGCCCCAAACCCCCTAAATCTCCTCAGGACCCCTGCAAAGCCACCCCTTAGCCCCGCCCACTCCCCCTCTAGCCCCGCCCATTTCCCCTTTAGCCCCGCCCCCTCCCGGCCCTGCCGACCCAAATTCCCCCCCAAAAACCCCCCAAAACCCCCAAAATTCCAAAAAAAACCCCCCAGAGACCGCCAAAAATCCCCTTAAAGACCCAAAATTCCCAAATAAAAGCCCCAAACCCCCTAAATCTCCTCAGGACCCCTGCAAAGCCACCCCTTAGCCCCGCCCATTTCCCCTTTAGCCCCGCCCCCTCCCGGCCCTGCCGACCCAAATTCCCCCCCAAAAACCCCCCAAAACCCCCAAAATTCCAAAAAAAAACCCCCCAGAGACCCCCAAAAATCCCCTTAAAGACCCAAAATTCTCAAATAAAAGCCCCAAACCCCCTAAATCTCCTCAGGACCCCTGCAAAGCCACCCCTTAGCCCCGCCCATTTCCCCTTTAGCCCCGCCCCCTCCCGGCCCTGCCGACCCAAATTCCCCCCCAAAAACCCCCCAAAACCCCCAAAATTCCAAAAAAAACCCCCCTAGAGACCCCCAAAAATCCCCTTAAAGACCCAAAATTCCCAAATAAAAGCCCCAAACCCCCTAAATCTCCTCAGGACCCCTGCAAAGCCACCCCTTAGCCCCGCCCACTCCCCCTCTAGCCCCGCCCATTTCCCCTTTAGCCCCGCCCCCTCCCGGCCCTGCCGACCCAAATTCCCCCCCAAAAACCCCCCAAAACCCCCAAAATTCCAGAAAAAAACCCCCCAGAGACCCCCAAACATCCCCTTAAAGACCCAACATTCCCAAATAAAAGCCCCAAACCCCCTAAATCTCCTCAGGACCCCTGCAAAGCCACCCCTTAGCCCCGCCCATTTCCCCTTTAGCCCCGCCCCCTCCCGGCCCTGCCGACCCAAATTCCCCCCCAAAAACCCCCCAAAACCCCCAAAATTCCAAAAAAAAACCCCCCAGAGACCCCCAAAAATCCCCTTAAAGACCCAAAATTCCCAAATAAAAGCCCCAAACCCCCTAAATCTCCTCAGGACCCCTGCAAAGCCACCCCTTAGCCCCGCCCATTTCCCCTTTAGCCCCGCCCCCTCCCGGCCCTGCCGACCCAAATTCCCCCCCAAAAACCCCCCAAAACCCCCAAAATTCCAAAAAAAACCCCCCCAGAGACCCCCAAAAATCCCCTTAAAGACCCAAAATTCCCAAATAAAAGCCCCAAACCCCCTAAATCTCCTCAGGACCCCTGCAAAGCCACCCCTTAGCCCCGCCCATTTCCCCTTTAGCCCCGCCCCCTCCCGGCCCTGCCGACCCAAATTCCCCCCCAAAAACCCCCCAAAACCCCCAAAATTCCAGAAAAAAACCCCCCAGAGACCCCCAAAAATCCCCTTAAAGACCCAACATTCCCAAATAAAAGCCCCAAACCCCCTAAATCTCCTCAGGACCCCTGCAAAGCCACCCCTTAGCCCCGCCCATTTCCCCTTTAGCCCCGCCCCCTCCCGGCCCTGCCGACCCAAATTCCCCCCCAAAAACCCCCCAAAACCCCCAAAATTCCAAAAAAAACCCCCCCAGAGACCCCCAAAAATCCCCTTAAAGACCCAAAATTCCCAAATAAAAGCCCCAAACCCCCTAAATCTCCTCAGGACCCCTGCAAAGCCACCCCTTAGCCCCGCCCATTTCCCCTTTAGCCCCGCCCCCTCCCGGCCCTGCCGACCCAAATTCCCCCCCAAAAACCCCCCAAAACCCCCAAAATTCAAAAAAAAAACCCCCCAGAGACCCCCAAAAATCCCCTTAAAGACCCAAAATTCCCAAATAAAAGCCCCAAACCCCCTAAATCTCCTCAGGACCCCTGCAAAGCCACCCCTTAGCCCCGCCCATTTCCCCTTTAGCCCCGCCCCCTCCCGGCCCTGCCGACCCAAATTCCCCCCCCAAAACCCCCAAAACCCCCAAAATTCCAAAAAAAACCCCCCCAGAGACCCCCAAAAATCCCCTTAAAGACCCAAAATTCCCAAATAAAAGCCCCAAACCCCCTAAATCTCCTCAGGACCCCTGCACAGCCACCCCTTAGCCCCGCCCATTTCCCCTTTAGCCCCGCCCCCTCCCGGCCCTGCCGACCCAAATTCCCCCCCAAAAACCCCCCAAAACCCCCAAAATTCCAGAAAAAAAACCCCCAGAGACCCCCAAAAATCCCCTTAAAGACCCAACATTCCCAAATAAAAGCCCCAAACCCCCTAAATCTCCTCAGGACCCCTGCAAAGCCACCCCTTAGCCCCGCCCATTTCCCCTTTAGCCCCGCCCCCTCCCGGCCCTGCCGACCCAAATTCCCCCCCAAAAACCCCCCAAAACCCCCAAAATTCCAAAAAAAAACCCCCCAGAGACCCCCAAAAATCCCCTTAAAGACCCAAAATTCCCAAATAAAAGCCCCAAACCCCCTAAATCTCCTCAGGACCCCTGCAAAGCCACCCCTTAGCCCCGCCCACTCCCCCTCTAGCCCCGCCCATTTCCCCTTTAGCCCCGCCCCCTCCCGGCCATGCCGACCCAAATTCCCCCCCAAAAACCCCCCAAAACCCCCAAAATTCCAAAAAAAAACCCCCCAGAGACCCCCAAAAATCCCCTTAAAGGCCCAAAATTCCCAAATAAAAGCCCCAAACCCCCTAAATCTCCTCAGGACCCCTGCAAAGCCACCCCTTAGCCCCGCCCATTTCCCCTTTAGCCCCGCCCCCTCCCGGCCCTGCCGACCCAAATTCCCCCCCAAAAACCCCCCAAAACCCCCAAAATTCCAAAAAAAAAACCCCCAGAGACCCCCAAAAATCCCCTTAAAGACCCAAAATTCCCAAATAAAAGCCCCAAACCCCCTAAATCTCCTCAGGACCCCTGCAAAGCCACCCCTTAGCCCCGCCCACTCCCCCTCTAGCCCCGCCCATTTCCCCTTTAGCCCCGCCCCCTCCCGGCCCTGCCGACCCAAATTCCCCCCCAAAAACCCCCCAAAACCCCCAAAATTCCAGAAAAAAACCCCCCAGAGACCCCCAAACATCCCCTTAAAGACCCAACATTCCCAAATAAAAGCCCCAAACCCCCTAAATCTCCTCAGGACCCGTGCAAAGCCACACCTTGGCCCCGCCCATTTCCCCTTTAGCCCCGCCCCCTCCCGGCCCTGCCGACCCAAATTCCCCCCCAAAAACCCCCCAAAACCCCCAAAATTCCAAAAAAAAACCCCCCAGAGACCCCCAAAAATCCCCTTAAAGACCCAAAATTCCCAAATAAAAGCCCCAAACCCCCTAAATCTCCTCAGGACCTCTGCAAAGCCACCCCTTAGCCCCGCCCATTTCCCCTTTAGCCCCGCCCCCTCCCGGCCCTGCCGACCCAAATTCCCCCCCAAAAACCCCCCAAAACCCCCAAAATTCCAAAAAAAACCCCCCCAGAGACCCCCAAAAATCCCCTTAAAGACCCAAAATTCCCAAATAAAAGCCCCAAACCCCCTAAATCTCCTCAGGACCCCTGCAAAGCCACCCCTTAGCCCCGCCCACTCCCCCTCTAGCCCCGCCCATTTCCCCTTTAGCCCCGCCCCCTCCCGGCCCTGCCGACCCAAATTCCCCCCCAAAAACCCCCCAAAACCCCCAAAATTCCAAAAAAAACCCCCCCAGAGACCCCCAAAAATCCCCTTAAAGACCCAAAATTCCCAAATAAAAGCCCCAAAAACCCTAAATCTCCTCAGGACCCCTGCAAAGCCACCCCTTAGCCCCGCCCATTTCCCCTTTAGCCCCGCCCCCTCCCGGCCCTGCCGACCCAAATTCCCCCCCAAAAACCCCCCAAAACCCCCAAAATTCCAAAAAAAACCCCCCCAGAGACCCCCAAAAATCCCCTTAAAGACCCAAAATTCCCAAATAAAAGCCCCAAACCCCCTAAATCTCCTCAGGACCCCTGCAAAGCCACACCTTAGCCCCGCCCACTCCCCCTCTAGCCCCGCCCATTTCCCCTTTAGCCCCGCCCCCTCCCGGCCCTGCCGACCCAAATTCCCCCCCAAAAACCCCCCAAAACCCCCAAAATTCCAAAAAAAACCCCCCAGAGACCCCCAAAAATCCCCTTAAAGACCCAAAATTCCCAAATAAAAGCCCCAAACCCCCTAAATCTCCTCAGGACCCCTGCAAAGCCACCCCTTAGCCCCGCCCATTTCCCCTTTAGCCCCGCCCCCTCCCGGCCCTGCCGACCCAAATTCCCCCCCAAAAACCCCCCAAAACCCCCAAAATTCCAAAAAAAAACCCCCAGAGACCCCCAAACATCCCCTTAAAGACCCAACATTCCCAAATAAAAGCCCCAAACCCCCTAAATCTCCTCAGGACCCCTGCAAAGCCACACCTTGGCCCCGCCCATTTCCCCTTTAGCCCCGCCCCCTCCCGGCCCTGCCGACCCAAATTCCCCCCCAAAAAACCCCCAAAACCCCCAAAATTCCAAAAAAAAACCCCCCAGAGACCCCCAAAAATCCCCTTAAAGACCCAAAATTCCCAAATAAAAGCCCCAAACCCCCTAAATCTCCTCAGGACCCCTGCAAAGCCACACCTTGGCCCCGCCCATTTCCCCTTTAGCCCCGCCCCCTCCCGGCCCTGCCGACCCAAATTCCCCCCCAAAAACCCCCCAAAACCCCCAAAATTCCAAAAAAAACCCCCCAGAGACCCCCAAAAATCCCCTTAAAGACCCAAAATTCCCAAATAAAAGCCCCAAACCCCCTAAATCTCCTCAGGACCCCTGAAAAGCCACCCCTTAGCCCCGCCCACTCCCCCTCTAGCCCCGCCCATTTCCCCTTTAGCCCCGCCCCCTCCCGGCCCTGCCGACCCAAATTCCCCCCCAAAAACCCCCCAAAACCCCCAAAATTCCAAAAAAAACCCCCCAGAGACCCCCAAACATCCCCTTAAAGACCCAACATTCCCAAATAAAAGCCCCAAACCCCCTAAATCTCCTCAGGACCCCTGCAAAGCCACATCTTAGCCCCGCCCATTTCCCCTTTAGCCCCGCCCCCTCCCGGCCCTGCCGACCCAAATTCCCCCCCAAAAACCCCCCAAAACCCCCAAAATTCCAAAAAAAAACCCCCCAGAGACCCCCAAACATCCCCTTAAAGACCCAACATTCCCAAATAAAAGCCCCAAACCCCCTAAATCTCCTCAGGACCCCTGCAAAGCCACACCTTGGCCCCGCCCATTTCCCCTTTAGCCCCGCCCCCTCCCGGCGCTGCCGACCCAAATTCCTGCCCAAAAAACCCCCAAAACCCCCAAAATTCCAAAAAAAAACCCCCCAGAGACCCCCAAAAATCCCCTTAAAGACCCAAAATTCCCAAATAAAAGCTCCAAACCCCCTAAATCGCCTCAGGACCCCTGCAAAGCCACCCCTTAGCCCCGCCCATTTCCCCTTTAGCCCCGCCCCCTCCCGGCCCTGCCGACCCAAATTCCCCCCCAAAAACCCCCCAAAACCCCCAAAATTCCAGAAAAAAACCCCCCAGAGACCCCCAAAAATCCCCTTAAAGACCCAACATTCCCAAATAAAAGCCCCAAACCCCCTAAATCTCCTCAGGACCCCTGCAAAGCCACCCCTTAGCCCCACCCATTTCCCCTTTAGCCCCGCCCCCTCCCGGCCCTGCCGACCCAAATTCCCCCCCAAAAACCCCCCATAACCCCCAAAATTCCAGAAAAAAAACCCCCAGAGACCCCCAAAAATCCCCTTAAAGACCCAAAATTCCCAAATAAAAGCCCCAAACCCCCTAAATCTCCTCAGGACCCCTGCAAAGCCACCCCTTAGCCCCGCCCATTTCCCCTTTAGCCCCGCCCCCTCCCGGCCCTGCCGACCCAAATTCCCCCCCAAAAACCCCCCAAAACCCCCAAAATTCCAGAAAAAAACCCCCCAGAGACCCCCAAAAATCCCCTTAAAGACCCAACATTCCCAAATAAAAGCCCCAAACCCCCTAAATCTCCTCAGGACCCCTGCAAAGCCACCCCTTAGCCCCGCCCATTTCCCCTTTAGCCCCGCCCCCTCCCGGCCCTGCCGACCCAAATTCCCCCCCAAAAACCCCCCAAAACCCCCAAAATTCCAAAAAAAACCCCCCCAGAGACCCCCAAAAATCCCCTTAAAGACCCAAAATTCCCAAATAAAAGCCCCAAAAACCCTAAATCTCCTCAGGACCCCTGCAAAGCCACCCCTTAGCCCCGCCCATTTCCCCTTTAGCCCCGCCCCCTCCCGGCCCTGCCGACCCAAATTCCCCCCCAAAAACCCCCCAAAACCCCCAAAATTCCAAAAAAAACCCCCCCAGAGACCCCCAAAAATCCCCTTAAAGACCCAAAATTCCCAAATAAAAGCCCCAAACCCCCTAAATCTCCTCAGGACCCCTGCAAAGCAACACCTTAGCCCCGCCCACTCCCCCTCTAGCCCCGCCCATTTCCCCTTTAGCCCCGCCCCCTCCCGGCCCTGCCGACCCAAATTCCCCCCCAAAAACCCCCCAAAACCCCCAAAATTCCAAAAAAAACCCCCCAGAGACCCCCAAAAATCCCCTTAAAGACCCAAAATTCCCGAATAAAAGCCCCAAACCCCCTAAATCTCCTCAGGACCCCTGCAAAGCCACCCCTTAGCCCCGCCCATTTCCCCTTTAGCCCCGCCCCCTCCCGGCCCTGCCGACCCAAATTCCCCCCCAAAAACCCCCCAAAACCCCCAAAATTCCAAAAAAAAACCCCCAGAGACCCCCAAACATCCCCTTAAAGACCCAACATTCCCAAATAAAAGCCCCAAACCCCCTAAATCTCCTCAGGACCCCTGCAAAGCCACACCTTGGCCCCGCCCATTTCCCCTTTAGCCCCGCCCCCTCCCGGCGCTGCCGACCCAAATTCCTGCCCAAAAAACCCCCAAAACCCCCAAAATTCCAAAAAAAAACCCCCCAGAGACCCCCAAAAATCCCCTTAAAGACCCAAAATTCCCAAATAAAAGCCCCAAACCCCCTAAATCTCCTCAGGACCCCTGCAAAGCCACACCTTGGCCGCGCCCATTTCCCCTTTAGCCCCGCCCCCTCCCGGCCCTGCCGACCCAAATTCCCCCCCAAAAACCCCCCAAAACCCCCAAAATTCCAAAAAAAACCCCCCAGAGACCCCCAAAAATCCCCTTAAAGACCCAAAATTCCCAAATAAAAGCCCCAAACCCCCTAAATCTCCTCAGGACCCCTGAAAAGCCACCCCTTAGCCCCGCCCACTCCCCCTCTAGCCCCGCCCATTTCCCCTTTAGCCCCGCCCCCTCCCGGCCCTGCCGACCCAAATTCCCCCCCAAAAACCCCCCAAAACCCCCAAAATTCCAAAAAAAACCCCCCAGAGACCCCCAAACATCCCCTTAAAGACCCAACATTCCCAAATAAAAGCCCCAAACCCCCTAAATCTCCTCAGGACCCCTGCAAAGCCACATCTTAGCCCCGCCCATTTCCCCTTTAGCCCCGCCCCCTCCCGGCCCTGCCGACCCAAATTCCCCCCCAAAAACCCCCCAAAACCCCCAAAATTCCAAAAAAAAACCCCCCAGAGACCCCCAAACATCCCCTTAAAGACCCAACATTCCCAAATAAAAGCCCCAAACCCCCTAAATCTCCTCAGGACCCCTGCAAAGCCACACCTTGGCCCCGCCCATTTCCCCTTTAGCCCCGCCCCCTCCCGGCGCTGCCGACCCAAATTCCTGCCCAAAAAACCCCCAAAACCCCCAAAATTCCAAAAAAAAACCCCCCAGAGACCCCCAAAAATCCCCTTAAAGACCCAAAATTCCCAAATAAAAGCTCCAAACCCCCTAAATCGCCTCAGGACCTCTGCAAAGCCACCCCTTAGCCCCGCCCATTTCCCCTTTAGCCCCGCCCCCTCCCGGCCCTGCCGACCCAAATTCCCCCCCAAAAACCCCCCAAAACCCCCAAAATTCCAGAAAAAAACCCCCCAGAGACCCCCAAAAATCCCCTTAAAGACCCAACATTCCCAAATAAAAGCCCCAAACCCCCTAAATCTCCTCAGGACCCCTGCAAAGCCACCCCTTAGCCCCACCCATTTCCCCTTTAGCCCCGCCCCCTCCCGGCCCTGCCGACCCAAATTCCCCCCCAAAAACCCCCCAAAACCCCCAAAATTCCAAAAAAAAACCCCCCAGAGACCCCCAAAAATCCCCTTAAAGACCCAAAATTCCCAAATAAAAGCCCCAAACCCCCTAAATCTCCTCAGGACCCCTGCAAAGCCACCCCTTAGCCCCGCCCACTCCCCCTCTAGCCCCGCCCATTTCCCCTTTAGCCCCGCCCCCTCCCGGCCCTGCCGACCCAAATTCCCCCCCAAAAACCCCCCAAAACCCCCAAAATTCCAGAAAAAAACCCCCCAGAGACCCCCAAAAATCCCCTTAAAGACCCAACATTCCCAAATAAAAGCCCCAAACCCCCTAAATCTCCTCAGGACCCCTGCAAAGCCACCCCTTAGCCCCGCCCATTTCCCCTTTAGCCCCGCCCCCTCCCGGCCCTGCCGACCCAAATTCCCCCCCAAAAACCCCCCAAAACCCCCAAAATTCCAGAAAAAAACCCCCCAGAGACCCCCAAAAATCCCCTTAAAGACCCAACATTCCCAAATAAAAGCCCCAAACCCCCTAAATCTCCTCAGGACCCCTGCAAAGCCACCCCTTAGCCCCGCCCATTTCCCCTTTAGCCCCGCCCCCTCCCGGCCCTGCCGACCCAAATTCCCCCCCAAAAACCCCCCAAAACCCCCAAAATTCCAAAAAAAACCCCCCCAGAGACCCCCAAAAATCCCCTTAAAGACCCAACATTCCCAAATAAAAGCCCCAAACCCCCTAAATCTCCTCAGGACCCCTGCAAAGCCACCCCTTAGCCCCGCCCATTTCCCCTTTAGCCCCGCCCCCTCCCGGCCCTGCCGACCCAAATTCCCCCCCAAAAACCCCCCAAAACCCCCAAAATTCCAAAAAAAACCCCCCCAGAGACCCCCAAAAATCCCCTTAAAGACCCAACATTCCCAAATAAAAGCCCCAAACCCCCTAAATCTCCTCAGGACCCCTGCAAAGCCACACCTTAGCCCCGCCCATTTCCCCTTTAGCCCCGCCCCCTCCCGGCCCTGCCGACCCAAATTCCCCCCCAAAAACCCCCCAAAACCCCCAAAATTCCAGAAAAAAAACCCCCAGAGACCCCCAAAAATCCCCTTAAAGACCCAACATTCCCAAATAAAAGCCCCAAACCCCCTAAATCTCCTCAGGACCTCTGCAAAGCCACCCCTTAGCCCCGCCCATTTCCCCTTTAGCCCCGCCCCCTCCCGGCCCTGCCGACCCAAATTCCCCCCCAAAAACCCCCCAAAACCCCCAAAATTCCAGAAAAAAACCCCCCAGAGACCCCCAAAAATCCCCTTAAAGACCCAAAATTCCCAAATAAAAGCCCCAAACCCCCTAAATCTCCTCAGGACCCCTGCAAAGCCACCCCTTAGCCCCGCCCATTTCCCCTTTAGCCCCGCCCCCTCCCGGCCCTGCCGACCCAAATTCCCCCCCAAAAACCCCCCAAAACCCCCAAAATTCCAGAAAAAAACCCCCCCAGAGACCCCCAAAAATCCCCTTAAAGACCCAACATTCCCAAATAAAAGCCCCAAACCCCCTAAATCTCCTCAGGACCCCTGCAAAGCCACCCCTTAGCCCCGCCCATTTCCCCTTTAGCCCCGCCCCCTCCCGGCCCTGCCGACCCAAATTCCCCCCCAAAAACCCCCCAAAACCCCCAAAATTCCAAAAAAAACCCCCCCAGAGACCCCCAAAAATCCCCTTAAAGACCCAAAATTCCCAAATAAAAGCCCCAAACCCCCTAAATCTCCTCAGGACCCCTGCAAAGCCACCCCTTAGCCCCGCCCACTCCCCCTCTAGCCCCGCCCATTTCCCCTTTAGCCCCGCCCCCTCCCGGCCCTGCCGACCCAAATTCCCCCCCAAAAACCCCCCAAAACCCCCAAAATTCCAAAAAAAAACCCCCCAGAGACCCCCAAAAATCCCCTTAAAGACCCAAAATTCCCAAATAAAAGCCCCAAACCCCCTAAATCTCCTCAGGACCTCTGCAAAGCCACCCCTTAGCCCCGCCCATTTCCCCTTTAGCCCCGCCCCCTCCCGGCCCTGCCGACCCAAATTCCCCCCCAAAAACCCCCCAAAACCCCCAAAATTCCAAAAAAAACCCCCCCAGAGACCCCCAAAAATCCCCTTAAAGACCCAAAATTCCCAAATAAAAGCCCCAAACCCCCTAAATCTCCTCAGGACCCCTGCAAAGCCACCCCTTAGCCCCGCCCACTCCCCCTCTAGCCCTGCCCATTTCCCCTTTAGCCCCGCCCCCTCCCGGCCCTGCCGACCCAAATTCCCCCCCAAAAACCCCCCAAAACCCCCAAAATTCCAAAAAAAAAACACCCAGAGACCCCCAAAAATCCCCTTAAAGACCCAAAATTCCCAAATAAAAGCCCCAAACCCCCTAAATCTCCTCAGGACCCCTGCAAAGCCACCCCTTAGCCCCGCCCATTTCCCCTTTAGCCCCGCCCCCTCCCGGCCCTGCCGACCCAAAATCCCCCCCAAAAACCCCCCAAAACCCCCAAAATTAGAAAAAAACCCCCCCAGAGACCCCCAAAAATCCCCTTAAAGACCCAAAATTCCCAAATAAAAGCCCCAAACCCCCTAAATCTCCTCAGGACCCCTGCAAAGCCACCCCTTAGCCCCGCCCATTTCCCCTTTAGCCCCGCCCCCTCCCGGCCCTGCCGACCCAAATTCCCCCCCAAAAACCCCCCAAAACCCCCAAAATTCCAAAAAAAACCCCCCCAGAGACCCCCAAAAATCCCCTTAAAGACCCAAAATTCCCAAATAAAAGCCCCAAACCCCCTAAATCTCCTCAGGACCCCTGCAAAGCCACCCCTTAGCCCCGCCCATTTCCCCTTTAGCCCCGCCCCCTCCCGGCCCTGCCGACCCAAATTCCCCCCCAAAAACCCCCCAAAACCCCCAAAATTCCAAAAAAAACCCCCCCAGAGACCCCCAAAAATCCCCTTAAAGACCCAAAATTCCCAAATAAAAGCCCCAAACCCCCTAAATCTCCTCAGGACCCCTGCAAAGCCACCCCTTAGCCCCGCCCACTCCCCCTCTAGCCCCGCCCATTTCCCCTTTAGCCCCGCCCCCTCCTGGCCCTGCCGACCCAAATTCCCCCCCAAAAACCCCCCAAAACCCCCAAAATTCCAGAAAAAAAACCCCCAGAGACCCCCAAAAATCCCCTTAAAGACCCAAAATTCCCAAATAAAAGCCCCAAACCCCCTAAATCTCCTCAGGACCCCTGCAAAGCCACCCCTTAGCCCCGCCCATTTCCCCTTTAGCCCCGCCCCCTCCCGGCCCTGCCGACCCAAATTCCCCCCCAAAAACCCCCCAAAACCCCCAAAATTCCAAAAAAAACCCACCCAGAGACCCCCAAAAATCCCCTTAAAGACCCAAAATTCCCAAATAAAAGCCCCAAACCCCCTAAATCTCCTCAGGACCCCTGCAAAGCCACCCCTTAGCCCCGCCCATTTCCCCTTTAGCCCCGCCCCCTCCCGGCCCTGCCGACCCAAATTCCCCCCCAAAAACCCCCCAAAACCCCCAAAATTCCAGAAAAAAAACCCCCAGAGACCCCCAAAAATCCCCTTAAAGACGCAACATTCCCAAATGAAAGCCCCAAACCCCCTAAATCTCCTCAGGACCCCTGCAAAGCCACCCCTTAGCCCCGCCCATTTCCCCTTTAGCCCCGCCCCCTCCCGGCCCTGCCGACCCAAATTCCCCCCCAAAAACCCCCCAAAACCCCCAAAATTCCAAAAAAAACCCCCCCAGAGACCCCCAAAAATCCCCTTAAAGACCCAAAATTCCCAAATAAAAGCCCCAAACCCCCTAAATCTCCTCAGGACCCCTGAAAAGCCACCCCTTAGCCCCGCCCACTCCCCCTCTAGCCCCGCCCATTTCCCCTTTAGCCCCGCCCCCTCCCGGCCCTGCCGACCCAAATTCCCCCCCAAAAACCCCCCAAAACCCCCAAAATTCCAAAAAAAAACCCCCCAGAGACCCCCAAAAATCCCCTTAAAGACCCAAAATTCCCAAATAAAAGCCCCAAACCCCCTAAATCTCCTCAGGACCCCTGCAAAGCCACCCCTTAGCCCCGCCCATTTCCCCTTTAGCCCCGCCCCCTCCCGGCCCTGCCGACCCAAATTCCCCCCCAAAAACCCCCCAAAACCCCCAAAATTCCAAAAAAAACCCCCCCAGAGACCCCCAAAAATCCCCTTAAAGACCCAAAATTCCCAAATAAAAGCCCCAAACCCCCTAAATCTCCTCAGGACCCCTGCAAAGCCACCCCTTAGCCCCGCCCATTTCCCCTTTAGCCCCGCCCCCTCCCGGCCCTGCCGACCCAAATTCCCCCCCAAAAACCCCCCAAAACCCCCAAAATTCCAAAAAAAACCCCCCCAGAGACCCCCAAAAATCCCCTTAAAGACCCAAAATTCCCAAATAAAAGCCCCAAACCCCCTAAATCTCCTCAGGACCCCTGCAAAGACACCCCTTAGCCCCGCCCACTCCCCCTCTAGCCCCGCCCATTTCCCCTTTAGCCCCGCCCCCTCCTGGCCCTGCCGACCCAAATTCCCCCCCAAAAACCCCCCAAAACCCCCAAAATTCCAAAAAAAACCCCCCCAGAGACCCCCAAACATCCCCTTAAAGACCCAACATTCCCAAATAAAAGCCCCAAACCCCCTAAATCTCCTCAGGACCCCTGCAAAGCCACCCCTTAGCCCCGCCCATTTCCCCTTTAGCCCCGCCCCCTCCCGGCCCTGCCGACCCAAATTCCCCCCCAAAAACCCCCCAAAACCCCCAAAATTCCAAAAAAAACCCCCCCAGAGACCCCCAAAAATCCCCTTAAAGACCCAAAATTCCCAAATAAAAGCCCCAAACCCCCTAAATCTCCTCAGGACCCCTGCAAAGCCACCCCTTAGCCCCGCCCATTTCCCCTTTAGCCCCGCCCCCTCCCGGCCCTGCCGACCCAAATTCCCCCCCAAAAACCCCCCAAAACCCCCAAAATTCCAGAAAAAAAACCCCCAGAGACCCCCAAAAATCCCCTTAAAGACCCAACATTCCCAAATAAAAGCCCCAAACCCCCTAAATCTCCTCAGGACCCCTGCAAAGCCACCCCTTAGCCCCGCCCATTTCCCCTTTAGCCCCGCCCCCTCCCGGCCCTGCCGACCCAAATTCCCCCCCAAAAACCCCCCAAAACCCCCAAAATTCCAAAAAAAACCCCCCCAGAGACCCCCAAAAATCCCCTTAAAGACCCAAAATTCCCAAATAAAAGCCCCAAACCCCCTAAATCTCCTCAGGACCCCTGCAAAGACACCCCTTAGCCCCGCCCACTCCCCCTCTAGCCCCGCCCATTTCCCCTTAAGCCCCGCCCCCTCCCGGCCCTGCCGACCCAAATTCCCCCCCAAAAACCCCCCAAAACCCCCAAAATTCCAAAAAAAAACCCCCCCAGAGACCCCCAAAAATCCCCTTAAAGACCCAACATTCCCAAATAAAAGCCCCAAACCCCCTAAATCTCCTCAGGACCCCTGCAAAGCCACCCCTTAGCCCCGCCCATTTCCCCTTTAGCCCCGCCCCCTCCCGGCCCTGCCGACCCAAATTCCCCCCCAAAAACCCCCCAAAACCCCCAAAATTCCAAAAAAAACCCCCCCAGAGACCCCCAAAAATCCCCTTAAAGACCCAAAATTCCCAAATAAAAGCCCCAAACCCCCTAAATCTCCTCAGGACCCCTGCAAAGCCACCCCTTAGCCCCGCCCATTTCCCCTTTAGCCCCGCCCCCTCCCGGCCCTGCCGACCCAAATTCCCCCCCAAAAACCCCCCAAAACCCCCAAAATTCAAAAAAAAAACCCCCCAGAGACCCCCAAAAATCCCCTTAAAGACCCAAAATTCCCAAATAAAAGCCCCAAACCCCCTAAATCTCCTCAGGACCCCTGCAAAGCCACCCCTTAGCCCCGCCCATTTCCCCTTTAGCCCCGCCCCCTCCCGGCCCTGCCGACCCAAATTCCCCCCCCAAAACCCCCAAAACCCCCAAAATTCCAAAAAAAACCCCCCCAGAGACCCCCAAAAATCCCCTTAAAGACCCAAAATTCCCAAATAAAAGCCCCAAACCCCCTAAATCTCCTCAGGACCCCTGCACAGCCACCCCTTAGCCCCGCCCATTTCCCCTTTAGCCCCGCCCCCTCCCGGCCCTGCCGACCCAAATTCCCCCCCAAAAACCCCCCAAAACCCCCAAAATTCCAGAAAAAAACCCCCCAGAGACCCCCAAAAATCCCCTTAAAGACCCAACATTCCCAAATAAAAGCCCCAAACCCCCTAAATCTCCTCAGGACCCCTGCAAAGCCACCCCTTAGCCCCGCCCATTTCCCCTTTAGCCCCGCCCCCTCCCGGCCCTGCCGACCCAAATTCCCCCCCAAAAACCCCCCAAAACCCCCAAAATTCCAAAAAAAAACCCCCCAGAGACCCCCAAAAATCCCCTTAAAGACCCAAAATTCCCAAATAAAAGCCCCAAACCCCCTAAATCTCCTCAGGACCTCTGCAAAGCCACCCCTTAGCCCCGCCCATTTCCCCTTTAGCCCCGCCCCCTCCCGGCCCTGCCGACCCAAATTCCCCCCCAAAAACCCCCCAAAACCCCCAAAATTCCAAAAAAAACCCCCCCAGAGACCCCCAAAAATCCCCTTAAAGACCCAAAATTCCCAAATAAAAGCCCCAAACCCCCTAAATCTCCTCAGGACCCCTGCAAAGCCACCCCTTAGCCCCGCCCACTCCCCCTCTAGCCCCGCCCATTTCCCCTTTAGCCCCGCCCCCTCCCGGCCCTGCCGACCCAAATTCCCCCCCAAAAACCCCCCATAACCCCCAAAATTCCAGAAAAAAACCCCCCAGAGACCCCCAAAAATCCCCTTAAAGACCCAAAATTCCCAAATAAAAGCCCCAAACCCCCTAAATCTCCTCAGGACCCCTGCAAAGCCACCCCTTAGCCCCGCCCATTTCCCCTTTAGCCCCGCCCCCTCCCGGCCCTGCCGACCCAAATTCCCCCCCAAAAACCCCCCAAAACCCCCAAAATTCCAGAAAAAAACCCCCCAGAGACCCCCAAAAATCCCCTTAAAGACCCAACATTCCCAAATAAAAGCCCCAAACCCCCTAAATCTCCTCAGGACCCCTGCAAAGCCACCCCTTAGCCCCGCCCATTTCCCCTTTAGCCCCGCCCCCTCCCGGCCCTGCCGACCCAAATTCCCCCCCAAAAACCCCCCAAAACCCCCAAAATTCCAAAAAAAACCCCCCCAGAGACCCCCAAAAATCCCCTTAAAGACCCAAAATTCCCAAATAAAAGCCCCAAAAACCCTAAATCTCCTCAGGACCCCTGCAAAGCCACCCCTTAGCCCCGCCCATTTCCCCTTTAGCCCCGCCCCCTCCCGGCCCTGCCGACCCAAATTCCCCCCCAAAAACCCCCCAAAACCCCCAAAATTCCAAAAAAAACCCCCCCAGAGACCCCCAAAAATCCCCTTAAAGACCCAAAATTCCCAAATAAAAGCCCCAAACCCCCTAAATCTCCTCAGGACCCCTGCAAAGCCACACCTTAGCCCCGCCCACTCCCCCTCTAGCCCCGCCCATTTCCCCTTTAGCCCCGCCCCCTCCCGGCCCTGCCGACCCAAATTCCCCCCCAAAAACCCCCCAAAACCCCCAAAATTCCAAAAAAAACCCCCCAGAGACCCCCAAAAATCCCCTTAAAGACCCAAAATTCCCAAATAAAAGCCCCAAACCCCCTAAATCTCCTCAGGACCCCTGCAAAGCCACCCCTTAGCCCCGCCCATTTCCCCTTTAGCCCCGCCCCCTCCCGGCCCTGCCGACCCAAATTCCCCCCCAAAAACCCCCCAAAACCCCCAAAATTCCAAAAAAAAACCCCCAGAGACCCCCAAACATCCCCTTAAAGACCCAACATTCCCAAATAAAAGCCCCAAACCCCCTAAATCTCCTCAGGACCCCTGCAAAGCCACACCTTGGCCCCGCCCATTTCCCCTTTAGCCCCGCCCCCTCCCGGCCCTGCCGACCCAAATTCCCCCCCAAAAACCCCCCAAAACCCCCAAAATTCCAAAAAAAACCCCCCAGAGACCCCCAAAAATCCCCTTAAAGACCCAAAATTCCCAAATAAAAGCCCCAAACCCCCTAAATCTCCTCAGGACCCCTGAAAAGCCACCCCTTAGCCCCGCCCACTCCCCCTCTAGCCCCGCCCATTTCCCCTTTAGCCCCGCCCCCTCCCGGCCCTGCCGACCCAAATTCCCCCCCAAAAACCCCCCAAAACCCCCAAAATTCCAAAAAAAACCCCCCAGAGACCCCCAAACATCCCCTTAAAGACCCAACATTCCCAAATAAAAGCCCCAAACCCCCTAAATCTCCTCAGGACCCCTGCAAAGCCACATCTTAGCCCCGCCCATTTCCCCTTTAGCCCCGCCCCCTCCCGGCCCTGCCGACCCAAATTCCCCCCCAAAAACCCCCCAAAACCCCCAAAATTCCAAAAAAAAACCCCCCAGAGACCCCCAAACATCCCCTTAAAGACCCAACATTCCCAAATAAAAGCCCCAAACCCCCTAAATCTCCTCAGGACCCCTGCAAAGCCACACCTTGGCCCCGCCCATTTCCCCTTTAGCCCCGCCCCCTCCCGGCGCTGCCGACCCAAATTCCTGCGCAAAAAACCCCCAAAACCCCCAAAATTCCAAAAAAAAACCCCCCAGAGACCCCCAAAAATCCCCTTAAAGACCCAAAATTCCCAAATAAAAGCTCCAAACCCCCTAAATCGCCTCAGGACCCCTGCAAAGCCACCCCTTAGCCCCGCCCATTTCCCCTTTAGCCCCGCCCCCTCCCGGCCCTGCCGACCCAAATTCCCCCCCAAAAACCCCCCAAAACCCCCAAAATTCCAGAAAAAAACCCCCCAGAGACCCCCAAAAATCCCCTTAAAGACCCAACATTCCCAAATAAAAGCCCCAAACCCCCTAAATCTCCTCAGGACCCCTGCAAAGCCACCCCTTAGCCCCACCCATTTCCCCTTTAGCCCCGCCCCCTCCCGGCCCTGCCGACCCAAATTCCCCCCCAAAAACCCCCCAAAACCCCCAAAATTCCAAAAAAAAAACCCCCAGAGACCCCCAAAAATCCCCTTAAAGACCCAAAATTCCCAAATAAAAGCCCCAAACCCCCTAAATCTCCTCAGGACCCCTGCAAAGCCACCCCTTAGCCCCGCCCACTCCCCCTCTAGCCCCGCCCATTTCCCCTTTAGCCCCGCCCCCTCCCGGCCCTGCCGACCCAAATTCCCCCCCAAAAACCCCCCATAACCCCCAAAATTCCAGAAAAAAAACCCCCAGAGACCCCCAAAAATCCCCTTAAAGACCCAAAATTCCCAAATAAAAGCCCCAAACCCCCTAAATCTCCTCAGGACCCCTGCAAAGCCACCCCTTAGCCCCGCCCATTTCCCCTTTAGCCCCGCCCCCTCCCGGCCCTGCCGACCCAAATTCCCCCCCAAAAACCCCCCAAAACCCCCAAAATTCCAGAAAAAAACCCCCCAGAGACCCCCAAAAATCCCCTTAAAGACCCAACATTCCCAAATAAAAGCCCCAAACCCCCTAAATCTCCTCAGGACCCCTGCAAAGCCACCCCTTAGCCCCGCCCATTTCCCCTTTAGCCCCGCCCCCTCCCGGCCCTGCCGACCCAAATTCCCCCCCAAAAACCCCCCAAAACCCCCAAAATTCCAAAAAAAACCCCCCCAGAGACCCCCAAAAATCCCCTTAAAGACCCAAAATTCCCAAATAAAAGCCCCAAAAACCCTAAATCTCCTCAGGACCCCTGCAAAGCCACCCCTTAGCCCCGCCCATTTCCCCTTTAGCCCCGCCCCCTCCCGGCCCTGCCGACCCAAATTCCCCCCCAAAAACCCCCCAAAACCCCCAAAATTCCAAAAAAAACCCCCCCAGAGACCCCCAAAAATCCCCTTAAAGACCCAAAATTCCCAAATAAAAGCCCCAAACCCCCTAAATCTCCTCAGGACCCCTGCAAAGCAACACCTTAGCCCCGCCCACTCCCCCTCTAGCCCCGCCCATTTCCCCTTTAGCCCCGCCCCCTCCCGGCCCTGCCGACCCAAATTCCCCCCCAAAAACCCCCCAAAACCCCCAAAATTCCAAAAAAAACCCCCCAGAGACCCCCAAAAATCCCCTTAAAGACCCAAAATTCCCAAATAAAAGCCCCAAACCCCCTAAATCTCCTCAGGACCCCTGCAAAGCCACCCCTTAGCCCCGCCCATTTCCCCTTTAGCCCCGCCCCCTCCCGGCCCTGCCGACCCAAATTCCCCCCCAAAAACCCCCCAAAACCCCCAAAATTCCAAAAAAAAACCCCCAGAGACCCCCAAACATCCCCTTAAAGACCCAACATTCCCAAATAAAAGCCCCAAACCCCCTAAATCTCCTCAGGACCCCTGCAAAGCCACACCTTGGCCCCGCCCATTTCCCCTTTAGCCCCGCCCCCTCCCGGCCCTGCCGACCCAAATTCCCCCCCAAAAAACCCCCAAAACCCCCAAAATTCCAAAAAAAAACCCCCCAGAGACCCCCAAAAATCCCCTTAAAGACCCAAAATTCCCAAATAAAAGCCCCAAACCCCCTAAATCTCCTCAGGACCCCTGCAAAGCCACACCTTGGCCCCGCCCATTTCCCCTTTAGCCCCGCCCCCTCCCGGCCCTGCCGACCCAAATTCCCCCCCAAAAACCCCCCAAAACCCCCAAAATTCCAAAAAAAACCCCCCAGAGACCCCCAAAAATCCCCTTAAAGACCCAAAATTCCCAAATAAAAGCCCCAAACCCCCTAAATCTCCTCAGGACCCCTGAAAAGCCACCCCTTAGCCCCGCCCACTCCCCCTCTAGCCCCGCCCATTTCCCCTTTAGCCCCGCCCCCTCCCGGCCCTGCCGACCCAAATTCCCCCCCAAAAACCCCCCAAAACCCCCAAAATTCCAAAAAAAACCCCCCAGAGACCCCCAAACATCCCCTTAAAGACCCAACATTCCCAAATAAAAGCCCCAAACCCCCTAAATCTCCTCAGGACCCCTGCAAAGCCACATCTTAGCCCCGCCCATTTCCCCTTTAGCCCCGCCCCCTCCCGGCCCTGCCGACCCAAATTCCCCCCCAAAAACCCCCCAAAACCCCCAAAATTCCAAAAAAAAACCCCCCAGAGACCCCCAAACATCCCCTTAAAGACCCAACATTCCCAAATAAAAGCCCCAAACCCCCTAAATCTCCTCAGGACCCCTGCAAAGCCACACCTTGGCCCCGCCCATTTCCCCTTTAGCCCCGCCCCCTCCCGGCGCTGCCGACCCAAATTCCTGCCCAAAAAACCCCCAAAACCCCCAAAATTCCAAAAAAAAACCCCCCAGAGACCCCCAAAAATCCCCTTAAAGACCCAAAATTCCCAAATAAAAGCTCCAAACCCCCTAAATCGCCTCAGGACCTCTGCAAAGCCACCCCTTAGCCCCGCCCATTTCCCCTTTAGCCCCGCCCCCTCCCGGCCCTGCCGACCCAAATTCCCCCCCAAAAACCCCCCAAAACCCCCAAAATTCCAGAAAAAAACCCCCCAGAGACCCCCAAAAATCCCCTTAAAGACCCAACATTCCCAAATAAAAGCCCCAAACCCCCTAAATCTCCTCAGGACCCCTGCAAAGCCACCCCTTAGCCCCACCCATTTCCCCTTTAGCCCCGCCCCCTCCCGGCCCTGCCGACCCAAATTCCCCCCCAAAAACCCCCCAAAACCCCCAAAATTCCAAAAAAAAACCCCCCAGAGACCCCCAAAAATCCCCTTAAAGACCCAAAATTCCCAAATAAAAGCCCCAAACCCCCTAAATCTCCTCAGGACCCCTGCAAAGCCACCCCTTAGCCCCGCCCACTCCCCCTCTAGCCCCGCCCATTTCCCCTTTAGCCCCGCCCCCTCCCGGCCCTGCCAACCCAAATTCCCCCCCAAAAACCCCCCAAAACCCCCAAAATTCCAAAAAAAAACCCCCCAGAGACCCCCAAAAATCCCCTTAAAGACCCAAAATTCCCAAATAAAAGCCCCAAACCCCCTAAATCTCCTCAGGACCTCTGCAAAGCCACCCCTTAGCCCCGCCCATTTCCCCTTTAGCCCCGCCCCCTCCCGGCCCTGCCGACCCAAATTCCCCCCCAAAAACCCCCCAAAACCCCCAAAATTCCAAAAAAAACCCCCCAGAGACCCCCAAACATCCCCTTAAAGACCCAAAATTCCCAAATAAAAGCCCCAAACCCCCTAAATCTCCTCAGGACCCCTGCAAAGCCACCCCTTAGCCCCGCCCACTCCCCCTCTAGCCCCGCCCATTTCCCCTTTAGCCCCGCCCCCTCCCGGCCCTGCCGACCCAAATTCCCCCCCAAAAACCCCCCAAAACCCCCAAAATTCCAGAAAAAAACCCCCCAGAGACCCCCAAAAATCCCCTTAAAGACCCAACATTCCCAAATAAAAGCCCCAAACCCCCTAAATCTCCTCAGGACCCCTGCAAAGCCACCCCTTAGCCCCGCCCATTTCCCCTTTAGCCCCGCCCCCTCCCGGCCCTGCCGACCCAAATTCCCCCCCAAAAACCCCCCAAAACCCCCAAAATTCCAGAAAAAAACCCCCCAGAGACCCCCAAAAATCCCCTTAAAGACCCAACATTCCCAAATAAAAGCCCCAAACCCCCTAAATCTCCTCAGGACCCCTGCAAAGCCACCCCTTAGCCCCGCCCATTTCCCCTTTAGCCCCGCCCCCTCCCGGCCCTGCCGACCCAAATTCCCCCCCAAAAACCCCCCAAAACCCCCAAAATTCCAAAAAAAACCCCCCCAGAGACCCCCAAAAATCCCCTTAAAGACCCAACATTCCCAAATAAAAGCCCCAAACCCCCTAAATCTCCTCAGGACCCCTGCAAAGCCACCCCTTAGCCCCGCCCATTTCCCCTTTAGCCCCGCCCCCTCCCGGCCCTGCCGACCCAAATTCCCCCCCAAAAACCCCCCAAAACCCCCAAAATTCCAAAAAAAACCCCCCCAGAGACCCCCAAAAATCCCCTTAAAGACCCAAAATTCCCAAATAAAAGCCCCAAACCCCCTAAATCTCCTCAGGACCCCTGCAAAGCCACCCCTTAGCCCCGCCCACTCCCCCTCTAGCCCCGCCCATTTCCCCTTTAGCCCCGCCCCCTCCCGGCCCTGCCGACCCAAATTCCCCCCCAAAAACCCCCCAAAACCCCCAAAATTCCAAAAAAAAACCCCCCAGAGACCCCCAAAAATCCCCTTAAAGACCCAAAATTCCCAAATAAAAGCCCCAAACCCCCTAAATCTCCTCAGGACCTCTGCAAAGCCACCCCTTAGCCCCGCCCATTTCCCCTTTAGCCCCGCCCCCTCCCGGCCCTGCCGACCCAAATTCCCCCCCAAAAACCCCCCAAAACCCCCAAAATTCCAAAAAAAACCCCCCCAGAGACCCCCAAACATCCCCTTAAAGACCCAACATTCCCAAATAAAAGCCCCAAACCCCCTAAATCTCCTCAGGACCCCTGCAAAGCCACCCCTTAGCCCCGCCCATTTCCCCTTTAGCCCCGCCCCCTCCCGGCCCTGCCGACCCAAATTCCCCCCCAAAAACCCCCCAAAACCCCCAAAATTCCAAAAAAAAAACACCCAGAGACCCCCAAAAATCCCCTTAAAGACCCAAAATTCCCAAATAAAAGCCCCAAACCCCCTAAATCTCCTCAGGACCCCTGCAAAGCCACCCCTTAGCCCCGCCCATTTCCCCTTTAGCCCCGCCCCCTCCCGGCCCTGCCGACCCAAAATCCCCCCCAAAAACCCCCCAAAACCCCCAAAATTCCAAAAAAAACCCCCCCAGAGACCCCCAAAAATCCCCTTAAAGACCCAAAATTCCCAAATAAAAGCCCCAAACCCCCTAAATCTCCTCAGGACCCCTGCAAAGCCACCCCTTAGCCCCGCCCATTTCCCCTTTAGCCCCGCCCCCTCCCGGCCCTGCCGACCCAAATTCCCCCCCAAAAACCCCCCAAAACCCCCAAAATTCCAAAAAAAACCCCCCCAGAGACCCCCAAAAATCCCCTTAAAGACCCAAAATTCCCAAATAAAAGCCCCAAACCCCCTAAATCTCCTCAGGACCCCTGCAAAGCCACCCCTTAGCCCCGCCCATTTCCCCTTTAGCCCCGCCCCCTCCCGGCCCTGCCGACCCAAATTCCCCCCCAAAAACCCCCCAAAACCCCCAAAATTCCAAAAAAAACCCCCCCAGAGACCCCCAAAAATCCCCTTAAAGACCCAAAATTCCCAAATAAAAGCCCCAAACCCCCTAAATCTCCTCAGGACCCCTGCAAAGCCACCCCTTAGCCCCGCCCACTCCCCCTCTAGCCCCGCCCATTTCCCCTTTAGCCCCGCCCCCTCCTGGCCCTGCCGACCCAAATTCCCCCCCAAAAACCCCCCAAAACCCCCAAAATTCCAGAAAAAAAACCCCCAGAGACCCCCAAAAATCCCCTTAAAGACCCAAAATTCCCAAATAAAAGCCCCAAACCCCCTAAATCTCCTCAGGACCCCTGCAAAGCCACCCCTTAGCCCCGCCCATTTCCCCTTTAGCCCCGCCCCCTCCCGGCCCTGCCGACCCAAATTCCCCCCCAAAAACCCCCCAAAACCCCCAAAATTCCAAAAAAAACCCACCCAGAGACCCCCAAAAATCCCCTTAAAGACCCAAAATTCCCAAATAAAAGCCCCAAACCCCCTAAATCTCCTCAGGACCCCTGCAAAGCCACCCCTTAGCCCCGCCCATTTCCCCTTTAGCCCCGCCCCCTCCCGGCCCTGCCGACCCAAATTCCCCCCCAAAAACCCCCCAAAACCCCCAAAATTCCAGAAAAAAAACCCCCAGAGACCCCCAAAAATCCCCTTAAAGACGCAACATTCCCAAATGAAAGCCCCAAACCCCCTAAATCTCCTCAGGACCCCTGCAAAGCCACCCCTTAGCCCCGCCCATTTCCCCTTTAGCCCCGCCCCCTCCCGGCCCTGCCGACCCAAATTCCCCCCCAAAAACCCCCCAAAACCCCCAAAATTCCAAAAAAAACCCCCCCAGAGACCCCCAAAAATCCCCTTAAAGACCCAAAATTCCCAAATAAAAGCCCCAAACCCCCTAAATCTCCTCAGGACCCCTGAAAAGCCACCCCTTAGCCCCGCCCACTCCCCCTCTAGCCCCGCCCATTTCCCCTTTAGCCCCGCCCCCTCCCGGCCCTGCCGACCCAAATTCCCCCCCAAAAACCCCCCAAAACCCCCAAAATTCCAAAAAAAAACCCCCCAGAGACCCCCAAAAATCCCCTTAAAGACCCAAAATTCCCAAATAAAAGCCCCAAACCCCCTAAATCTCCTCAGGACCCCTGCAAAGCCACCCCTTAGCCCCGCCCATTTCCCCTTTAGCCCCGCCCCCTCCCGGCCCTGCCGACCCAAATTCCCCCCCAAAAACCCCCCAAAACCCCCAAAATTCCAAAAAAAACCCCCCCAGAGACCCCCAAAAATCCCCTTAAAGACCCAAAATTCCCAAATAAAAGCCCCAAACCCCCTAAATCTCCTCAGGACCCCTGCAAAGCCACCCCTTAGCCCCGCCCATTTCCCCTTTAGCCCCGCCCCCTCCCGGCCCTGCCGACCCAAAT
Source organism: Aphelocoma coerulescens (assembly GCF_041296385.1). Taxonomy (NCBI): domain Eukaryota; kingdom Metazoa; phylum Chordata; class Aves; order Passeriformes; family Corvidae; genus Aphelocoma; species Aphelocoma coerulescens. Next base: position 610,709 of record NC_091038.1, read on the forward strand.
TCCCCCCCAAAAACCCCCCAAAACCCCCAAAATTCCAAAAAAAACCCCCCCAGAGACCCCCAAAAATCCCCTTAAAGACCCAAAATTCCCAAATAAAAGCCCCAAACCCCCTAAATCTCCTCAGGACCCCTGCAAAGACACCCCTTAGCCCCGCCCACTCCCCCTCTAGCCCCGCCCATTTCCCCTTTAGCCCCGCCCCCTCCCGGCCCTGCCGACCCAAATTCCCCCCCAAAAACCCCCCAAAACCCCCAAAATTCCAAAAAAAAACCCCCCCAGAGACCCCCAAACATCCCCTTAAAGACCCAACATTCCCAAATAAAAGCCCCAAACCCCCTAAATCTCCTCAGGACCCCTGCAAAGCCACCCCTTAGCCCCGCCCATTTCCCCTTTAGCCCCGCCCCCTCCCGGCCCTGCCGACCCAAATTCCCCCCCAAAAACCCCCCAAAACCCCCAAAATTCCAAAAAAAACCCCCCCAGAGACCCCCAAAAATCCCCTTAAAGACCCAAAATTCCCAAATAAAAGCCCCAAACCCCCTAAATCTCCTCAGGACCCCTGCAAAGCCACCCCTTAGCCCCGCCCATTTCCCCTTTAGCCCCGCCCCCTCCCGGCCCTGCCGACCCAAATTCCCCCCCAAAAACCCCCCAAAACCCCCAAAATTCCAGAAAAAAAACCCCCAGAGACCCCCAAAAATCCCCTTAAAGACCCAACATTCCCAAATAAAAGCCCCAAACCCCCTAAATCTCCTCAGGACCCCTGCAAAGCCACCCCTTAGCCCCGCCCATTTCCCCTTTAGCCCCGCCCCCTCCCGGCCCTGCCGACCCAAATTCCCCCCCAAAAACCCCCCAAAACCCCCAAAATTCCAAAAAAAACCCCCCCAGAGACCCCCAAAAATCCCCTTAAAGACCCAAAATTCCCAAATAAAAGCCCCAAACCCCCTAAATCTCCTCAGGACCCCTGCAAAGACACCCCTTAGCCCCGCCCACTCCCCCTCTAGCCCCGCCCATTTCCCCTTTAGCCCCGCCCCCTCCCGGCCCTGCCGACCCAAATTCCCCCCCAAAAACCCCCCAAAACCCCCAAAATTCCAAAAAAAACCCCCCCAGAGACCCCCAAAAATCCCCTTAAAGACCCAACATTCCCAAATAAAAGCCCCAAACCCCCTAAATCTCCTCAGGACCCCTGCAAAGCCACCCCTTAGCCCCGCCCATTTCCCCTTTAGCCCCGCCCCCTCCCGGCCCTGCCGACCCAAATTCCCCCCCAAAAACCCCCCAAAACCCCCAAAATTCCAAAAAAAACCCCCCCAGAGACCCCCAAAAATCCCCTTAAAGACCCAAAATTCCCAAATAAAAGCCCCAAACCCCCTAAATCTCCTCAGGACCCCTGCAAAGCCACCCCTTAGCCCCGCCCATTTCCCCTTTAGCCCCGCCCCCTCCCGGCCCTGCCGACCCAAATTCCCCCCCAAAAACCCCCCAAAACCCCCAAAATTCCAGAAAAAAAACCCCCAGAGACCCCCAAAAATCCCCTTAAAGACCCAACATTCCCAAATAAAAGCCCCAAACCCCCTAAATCTCCTCAGGACCCCTGCAAAGCCACCCCTTAGCCCCGCCCATTTCCCCTTTAGCCCCGCCCCCTCCCGGCCCTGCCGACCCAAATTCCCCCCCAAAAACCCCCCAAAACCCCCAAAATTCCAAAAAAAACCCCCCCAGAGACCCCCAAAAATCCCCTTAAAGACCCAAAATTCCCAAATAAAAGCCCCAAACCCCCTAAATCTCCTCAGGACCCCTGCAAAGCCACACCTTAGCCCCGCCCATTTCCCCTTTAGCCCCGCCCCCTCCCGGCCCTGCCGACCCAAATTCCCCCCCAAAAACCCCCCAAAACCCCCAAAATTCAAAAAAAAAAACCCCCCAGAGACCCCCAAAAATCCCCTTAAAGACCCAACATTCCCAAATAAAAGCCCCAAACCCCCTAAATCTCCTCAGGACCTCTGCAAAGCCACCCCTTAGCCCCGCCCATTTCCCCTTTAGCCCCGCCCCCTCCCGGCCCTGCCGACCCAAATTCCCCCCCAAAAACCCCCCAAAACCCCCAAAATTCCAAAAAAAAACCCCCCAGAGACCCCCAAAAATCCCCTTAAAGACCCAAAATTCCCAAATAAAAGCCCCAAACCCCCTAAATCTCCTCAGGACCCCTGCAAAGCCACCCCTTAGCCCCGCCCACTCCCCCTCTAGCCCCGCCCATTTCCCCTTTAGCCCCGCCCCCTCCCGGCCCTGCCGACCCAAATTCCCCCCCAAAAACCCCCCAAAACCCCCAAAATTCCAGAAAAAAAACCCCCAGAGACCCCCAAAAATCCCCTTAAAGACCCAACATTCCCAAATAAAAGCCCCAAACCCCCTAAATCTCCTCAGGACCCCTGCAAAGCCACCCCTTAGCCCCGCCCATTTCCCCTTTAGCCCCGCCCCCTCCCGGCCCTGCCGACCCAAATTCCCCCCCAAAAACCCCCCAAAACCCCCAAAATTCCAAAAAAAACCCCCCCAGAGACCCCCAAAAATCCCCTTAAAGACCCAAAATTCCCAAATAAAAGCCCCAAACCCCCTAAATCTCCTCAGGACCCCTGCAAAGCCACCCCTTAGCCCCGCCCACTCCCCCTCTAGCCCCGCCCATTTCCCCTTTAGCCCCGCCCCCTCCCGGCCCTGCCGACCCAAATTCCCCCCCAAAAACCCCCCAAAACCCCCAAAATTCCAAAAAAACCCCCCCCAGAGACCCCCAAAAATCCCCTTAAAGACCCAAAATTCCCAAATAAAAGCCCCAAACCCCCTAAATCTCCTCAGGACCCCTGCAAAGCCACCCCTTAGCCCCGCCCATTTCCCCTTTAGCCCCGCCCCCTCCCGGCCCTGCCGACCCAAATTCCCCCCCAAAAACCCCCCAAAACCCCCAAAATTCCAGAAAAAAAACCCCCAGAGACCCCCAAAAATCCCCTTAAAGACCCAACATTCCCAAATAAAAGCCCCAAACCCCCTAAATCTCCTCAGGACCCCTGCAAAGCCACCCCTTAGCCCCGCCCATTTCCCCTTTAGCCCCGCCCCCTCCCGGCCCTGCCGACCCAAATTCCCCCCCAAAAACCCCCCAAAACCCCCAAAATTCCAAAAAAAACCCCCCCAGAGACCCCCAAAAATCCCCTTAAAGACCCAAAATTCCCAAATAAAAGCCCCAAACCCCCTAAATCTCCTCAGGACCCCTGAAAAGCCACCCCTTAGCCCCGCCCACTCCCCCTCTAGCCCCGCCCATTTCCCCTTTAGCCCCGCCCCCTCCCGGCCCTGCCGACCCAAATTCCCCCCCAAAAACCCCCCAAAACCCCCAAAATTCCAAAAAAAACCCCCCCAGAGACCCCCAAAAATCCCCTTAAAGACCCAAAATTCCCAAATAAAAGCCCCAAACCCCCTAAATCTCCTCAGGACCCCTGCAAAGCCACCCCTTAGCCCCGCCCACTCCCCCTCTAGCCCCGCCCATTTCCCCTTTAGCCCCGCCCCCTCCCGGCCCTGCCGACCCAAATTCCCCCCCAAAAACCCCCCAAAACCCCCAAAATTCCAGAAAAAACCCCCCAGAGACCCCCAAAAATCCCCTTAAAGACCCAAAATTCCCAAATAAAAGCCCCAAACCCCCTAAATCTCCTCAGGACCCCTGCAAAGCCACCCCTTAGCCCCGCCCATTTCCCCTTTAGCCCCGCCCCCTCCCGGCCCTGCCGACCCAAATTCCCCCCCAAAAACCCCCAAAACCCCCAAAATTCCAGAAAAAAACCCCCCAGAGACCCCCAAAAATCCCCTTAAAGACCCAAAATTCCCAAATAAAAGCCCCAAACCCCCTAAATCTCCTCAGGACCCCTGCAAAGCCACCCCTTAGCCCCGCCCATTTCCCCTTTAGCCCCGCCCCCTCCCGGCCCTGCCGACCCAAATTCCCCCCCAAAAACCCCCCAAAACCCCCAAAATTCCAAAAAAAACCCCCCCAGAGACCCCCAAAAATCCCCTTAAAGACCCAAAATTCCCAAATAAAAGCCCCAAACCCCCTAAATCTCCTCAGGACCCCTGCAAAGCCACCCCTTAGCCCCGCCCACTCCCCCTCTAGCCCCGCCCATTTCCCCTTTAGCCCCGCCCCCTCCCGGCCCTGCCGACCCAAATTCCCCCCCAAAAACCCCCCAAAACCCCCAAAATTCCAAAAAAAACCCCCCCAGAGACCCCCAAAAATCCCCTTAAAGACCCAAAATTCCCAAATAAAAGCCCCAAACCCCCTAAATCTCCTCAGGACCCCTGCAAAGCCACCCCTTAGCCCCGCCCATTTCCCCTTTAGCCCCGCCCCCTCCCGGCCCTGCCGACCCAAATTCCCCCCCAAAAACCCCCCAAAACCCCCAAAATTCCAGAAAAAAAACCCCCAGAGACCCCCAAAAATCCCCTTAAAGACCCAACATTCCCAAATAAAAGCCCCAAACCCCCTAAATCTCCTCAGGACCCCTGCAAAGCCACCCCTTAGCCCCGCCCATTTCCCCTTTAGCCCCGCCCCCTCCCGGCCCTGCCGACCCAAATTCCCCCCCAAAAACCCCCCAAAACCCCCAAAATTCCAAAAAAAACCCCCCAGAGACCCCCAAAAATCCCCTTAAAGACCCAAAATTCCCAAATAAAAGCCCCAAACCCCCTAAATCTCCTCAGGACCCCTGCAAAGCCACCCCTTAGCCCCGCCCATTTCCCCTTTAGCCCCGCCCCCTCCCGGCCCTGCCGACCCAAATTCCCCCCCAAAAACCCCCCAAAACCCCCAAAATTCCAAAAAAAACCCCCCCAGAGACCCCCAAAAATCCCCTTAAAGACCCAAAATTCCCAAATAAAAGCCCCAAACCCCCTAAATCTCCTCAGGACCCCTGCAAAGCCACCCCTTAGCCCCGCCCACTCCCCCTCTAGCCCCGCCCATTTCCCCTTTAGCCCCGCCCCCTCCCGGCCCTGCCGACCCAAATTCCCCCCCAAAAACCCCCCAAAACCCCCAAAATTCCAGAAAAAAAACCCCCAGAGACCCCCAAAAATCCCCTTAAAGACCCAACATTCCCAAATAAAAGCCCCAAACCCCCTAAATCTCCTCAGGACCCCTGCAAAGCCACCCCTTAGCCCCGCCCATTTCCCCTTTAGCCCCGCCCCCTCCCGGCCCTGCCGACCCAAATTCCCCCCCAAAGACCCCCCAAAACCCCCAAAATTCCAAAAAAAACCCCCCCAGAGACCCCCAAAAATCCCCTTAAAGACCCAAAATTCCCAAATAAAAGCCCCAAACCCCCTAAATCTCCTCAGGACCCCTGAAAAGCCACCCCTTAGCCCCGCCCACTCCCCCTCTAGCCCCGCCCATTTCCCCTTTAGCCCCGCCCCCTCCCGGCCCTGCCGACCCAAATTCCCCCCCAAAAAACCCCCAAAACCCCCAAAATTCCAAAAAAAAACCCCCCAGAGACCCCCAAAAATCCCCTTAAAGACCCAAAATTCCCAAATAAAAGCCCCAAACCCCCTAAATCTCCTCAGGACCCCTGCAAAGCCACCCCTTAGCCCCGCCCATTTCCCCTTTAGCCCCGCCCCCTCCCGGCCCTGCCGACCCAAATTCCCCCCCAAAAACCCCCCAAAACCCCCAAAATTCAAAAAAAAACCCCCCAGAGACCCCCAAAAATCCCCTTAAAGACCCAAAATTCCCAAATAAAAGCCCCAAACCCCCTAAATCTCCTCAGGACCCCTGCAAAGCCACCCCTTAGCCCCGCCCATTTCCCCTTTAGCCCCGCCCCCTCCCGGCCCTGCCGACCCAAATTCCCCCCCAAAAACCCCCCAAAACCCCCAAAATTCCAAAAAAAACCCCCCCAGAGACCCCCAAAAATCCCCTTAAAGACCCAAAATTCCCAAATAAAAGCCCCAAACCCCCTAAATCTCCTCAGGACCCCTGCAAAGCCACCCCTTAGCCCCGCCCACTCCCCCTCTAGCCCCGCCCGTTTCCCCTTTCGCCCCGCCCCCTCCCGGCCCTGCCGACCCAAATTCCCCCCCAAAAACCCCCCAAAACCCCCAAAATTCCAGAAAAAACCCCCCAGAGACCCCCAAAAATCCCCTTAAAGACCCAAAATTCCCAAATAAAAGCCCCAAACCCCCTAAATCTCCTCAGGACCCCTGCAAAGCCACCCCTTAGCCCCGCCCATTTCCCCTTTAGCCCCGCCCCCTCCCGGCCCTGCCGACCCAAATTCCCCCCCAAAAACCCCCAAAACCCCCAAAATTCCAAAAAAAAACCCCCCAGAGACCCCCAAAAATCCCCTTAAAGACCCAAAATTCCCAAATAAAAGCCCCAAACCCCCTAAATCTCCTCAGGACCCCTGCAAAGCCACCCCTTAGCCCCGCCCATTTCCCCTTTAGCCCCGCCCCCTCCCGGCCCTGCCGACCCAAATTCCCCCCCAAAAACCCCCCAAAACCCCCAAAATTCAAAAAAAAAAACCCCCAGAGACCCCCAAAAATCCCCTTAAAGACCCAAAATTCCCAAATAAAAGCCCCAAACCCCCTAAATCTCCTCAGGACCCCTGCAAAGCCACCCCTTAGCCCCGCCCATTTCCCCTTTAGCCCCGCCCCCTCCCGGCCCTGCCGACCCAAATTCCCCCCCAAAAACCCCCCAAAACCCCCAAAATTCCAAAAAAAACCCCCCCAGAGACCCCCAAAAATCCCCTTAAAGACCCAAAATTCCCAAATAAAAGCCCCAAACCCCCTAAATCTCCTCAGGACCCCTGCAAAGCCACCCCTTAGCCCCGCCCATTTCCCCTTTAGCCCCGCCCCCTCCCGGCCCTGCCGACCCAAATTCCCCCCCAAAAACCCCCCAAAACCCCCAAAATTCCAGAAAAAAAACCCCCAGAGACCCCCAAAAATCCCCTTAAAGACCCAAAATTCCCAAATAAAAGCCCCAAACCCCCTAAATCTCCTCAGGACCCCTGCAAAGCCACCCCTTAGCCCCGCCCATTTCCCCTTTCGCCCCGCCCCCTCCTGGCCCTGCCGACCCAAATTCCCCCCCAAAAACCCCCCAAAACCCCCAAAATTCCAAAAAAAACCCCCCCAGAGACCCCCAAAAATCCCCTTAAAGACCCAAAATTCCCAAATAAAAGCCCCAAACCCCCTAAATCTCCTCAGGACCCCTGCAAAGCCACCCCTTAGCCCCGCCCACTCCCCCTCTAGCCCCGCCCATTTCCCCTTTAGCCCCGCCCCCTCCCGGCCCTGCCGACCCAAATTCCCCCCCAAAAACCCCCCAAAACCCCCAAAATTCCAGAAAAAAACCCCCCAGAGACCCCCAAACATCCCCTTAAAGACCCAACATTCCCAAATAAAAGCCCCAAACCCCCTAAATCTCCTCAGGACCCCTGCAAAGCCACCCCTTAGCCCCGCCCATTTCCCCTTTAGCCCCGCCCCCTCCCGGCCCTGCCGACCCAAATTCCCCCCCAAAAACCCCCCAAAACCCCCAAAATTCCAGAAAAAAACCCCCCAGAGACCCCCAAAAATCCCCTTAAAGACCCAAAATTCCCAAATAAAAGCCCCAAACCCCCTAAGTCTCCTCAGGACCCCTGCAAAGCCACCCCTTAGCCCCGCCCACTCCCCCTCTAGCCCCGCCCATTTCCCCTTTAGCCCCGCCCCCTCCCGGCCCTGCCGACCCAAATTCCCCCCCAAAAACCCCCCAAAACCCCCAAAATTCCAGAAAAAAACCCCCAGAGACCCCCAAAAATCCCCTTAAAGACCCAAAATTCCCAAATAAAAGCCCCAAACCCCCTAAATCTCCTCAGGACCCCTGAAAAGCCACCCCTTAGCCCCGCCCACTCCCCCTCTAGCCCCGCCCATTTCCCCTTTAGCCCCGCCCCCTCCCGGCCCTGCCGACCCAAATTCCCCCCCAAAAACCCCCCAAAACCCCCAAAATTCCAAAAAAAACCCCCCCAGAGACCCCCAAAAATCCCCTTAAAGACCCAAAATTCCCAAATAAAAGCCCCAAACCCCCTAAATCTCCTCAGGACCCCTGCAAAGCCACACCTTAGCCCCGTGTTGCCTCTCGGAGGCGTAGCGACCTGGTTCAGGAACGGCACGACGACCACCTCAGGTCGTTCGGACCATCAGCTCACAGACACCAATGTGGTGGACGGCAAAATGGCGTTTATTCGTGGATTACATAGGGTTAAATAACCTGGGTTTGCCACGTCACTTCCTTCTGCTCACCTATCACCTGTAGAGGGGAGGGGTTTTACCTGTCCCGTACAACGCGATATCTTCCGAACGCCTGTCCCTAGTCACCTACATTTCCCCCCCCTCTATCCTGAGTTACCCGCATTTCCCCCCCCACCATGATTTATTAAGAAACATACAAAGTATAAATGCTATAAAATTTCAAGAACTAGTAAAACCTACATAACAAGTTATAAAAAGTGATATAACATTCACAAAATAGATGTGTTCTAGAGCAATTGCTGGCGGTCAACAAATAGAATGTTAACCTTTTCTAACCGGCTTTTAACAAATGACACCAATTTGTTTAGTATGCAAGGCCCAAAAATCAACGTTAGGAGTAACATAGTGAGGGGGCCTATTAGAGTGGAAACAAGGGTGGTCAGCCATGGAGACTGGTTAAACCATGACTCGAACCATCCTTGTTGGGCTTCTCTTTCTCTTTTCCTCTGGGCTAGCCTTTCCCTTAGTTCAGTCATTGAGTCCCGTACAACTCCGGTGTGGTCTGCATAAAAGCAGCATTCTTCTTTCAAGGCGGCACACAGGCCTCCTTGTTGCATGAGCAGGAGGTCCAGTCCTCGCCTGTTCTGCAGGACGACTTCTGAGAGAGAGGAGACAGATTTCTCTAGAAAGGAGATGGATTTTTCGATTCTTTGTAAGTCCTCATCAATAGTCATCTGCAGCTGAGAAAGTCCCTGGTGTTGGGTCACGAGGGCTGAAACACCTGTGGCTGCACCGGTGGCTCCGAGGCCGAGCAGCATTGCGATGGTTATGCCTGTTATTATTTCTCTCTTGTGGAGCCGGCTAGGTTCTTCAAGAAGGTGGTACATTTCTTCTTCTTGGTGATACAGGACTCTAGGAACAATTAAAACTTGGACACAAAAGTCAGTAGAGTTATCGAACTTATCAAGAAGCACACAGGGGCTTATTCCGGATCGCTGGCAAACAAACATCCCTGATGCGAATGGGACCACCCACTTATTGATCGTTTTGTTAAGTTTGACAAATTCAGTACAGACATTGCCTATTCGTTTTGCTAAGGCCGCATTGCCAAAGCACTTGCCTCGGCCTGTGATCTGACTCAGAGTCCTCTGGTGTCCGCCTTGCCCTCCTACTCGGACCGGGAAAGCTAGCGAGGCTGAAGGGGCCCATTCAGCACAGGCTGTTTTTATCTTTCTCCAGTCTGTAAGCGGAGTATGTTCTTTTTCAAATTTCCCCTTGGCCCGGGTAGGAGCGCGGTAGTTATTGCTTTTATCTATTTCAGAGTCGGAGTCGGTTACAGACCATTCGTCAAGCCACTCGCTCCAGCTATAGTCCGACTCGGAGCCGGAAGTCGACTGACTGGATACTTCCGGGCTCCGGAGCTTTTTCCCCGGGCTCCTACCCCGCCCCTTTCCCTTAGGATTGGGCCGCTCCTTCCCCCTGGGCTCGCCCCGCCTCCTGCTGAGGGAGGCTCTTGCTGTATAAGGGCACGTTTCCGGGCGAGCGCTCTGGTTGGCCTTGGCTCCCCCTCCGGGATTCCCTCCCCTTTTCCGTTCACGCGCGTCTGCGGCATCCAGCGGACCTTCCCCGCTCCCGCCGGCCACGTGTGTGCACCCCGGCGAACCTCCGCCGCTCCCGCCGGCCGCGTGTGTACACCCCGGCGGACCACCGCCGCTCCCGCCGGCCACGCGTGTGCCCCCCGGCGAACCTCCGCCGCTCCCGCCGGCCACGCGTGTGCCCCCCGGCGAACCTCCGCCGCTCCCGCCGGCCACGTGTGTGCACCCCGGCGGACCACCGCCGCTCCCGCCGGCCACGTGTGCGCACCCCGGCGAACCTCCGCCGCTCCCGCCGGCCACATGTGCGCACCCCGGCGAACCTCCGCCGCTCCCGCCGGCCACATGTGCGCACTCCGGCGAACCACCGCCGCTCCCGCCGGCCGCGTGTGTGCACCCCGGCGAACCTCCGCCGCTCCCGCCGGCCACGTGCGCACACCCCGGCGGACCACCGCCGCTCCCGCCGGCCACGTGCGCGCACCCCGGCGCACCTCCGCCGCTCCCGCCGGCCACGTGTGCGCCCCCCCCATCCCCTCCGGGGTCGGCGCCATTCTGCAGGGCATAGGGCGGGGGTCTCGCCCACGCCGTTTCGGACTCCGCTTTAATGGCAGCCTCCCTGGCTTCCTCCACCAGCCCTCCCCAGAATGACTGCGCCCGCTCCTTTCCCTCTGTAGGTAGGGTTGGGCTGGGGGGCCGTGGAGAGGGTGCTTGCTCCTGCGAGTCTGTGCGCTCGGCAGGGCTGCTTTCATCCGTAGTTTGCGTGGCCGCCCCAACTCCCAACCGAGGTGTGGCCAGCAAACAGTTCCGTGCGGCTTTCCAGGTCTCCTGCTCTTGCAGGGCCTTACGCAAAGCCTGCACGACTTTTCCCCATAATTTAAGGTATTTCCCCGAACCCGAGGACATTGTTTCATCGGCCAGAGCCTTAGTACATCTGTCCCATACTTCTGGGTGGAGGATATCCACCGGTCGGTCTATGACCCCAATTTCCAATAGCCTCGCAACAGCGAGTGTAAAATCTTTCGGTTTGCAATCGATACCCCATTGCTTATGAATCTGAGATACGACCTTCGCGAGAGCTTCCATCCTCCTCGCTGGTCCGGGAGCGTCCTCCCCGCCGGGCTGGTCCTGCCGCACCGGCCGCCGTTTACCCGTCCAGGCGAATTCCCGATCCCAATTCCGGGTCCCGGGTTTCGGCACCACTTGTTGCCTCTCGGAGGCGTAGCGACCTGGTTCAGGAACGGCACGACGACCACCTCAGGTCGTTCGGACCATCAGCTCACAGACACCAATGTGGTGGACGGCAAAATGGCGTTTATTCATGGATTACATAGGGTTAAATAACCTGGGTTTGCCGCGTCACTTCCTTCTGCTCACCTATTACCTGTAGAGGGGAGGGGTTTGACCTGTCCCGTACAACGCGATATCTTCCGAACGCCTGTCCCTAGTCACCTACAGGCATGGGCTCAGCATTTTGGATTATTGCCTCCAGCTGTGGGGAGGGTGCTGGCATGGGCTCGGCCTTCAGGGCAATTGCCTCCAGCTGTGGGGAGGGTGCTGGCATGGGCTCGGTATTTGGGGTGATTGCCTCCAGCTGTGGGGAGGGCTGCTACCTGTGGCTGCTTTTTGGGGAGAAAGGGGATTTGTTTGGGGTCCTGGTTAAGGTTTGGTTTAGGGAACAGGGCTTGTGTATCGTACCCCTTGTGTTTGTTGTGGAGTGTGTGATTTTTGAGCCCTTTCTCTTTATTCCCTAGCTTCCCTCTGGGCTCTTGGCCTTTATTATATTCTCCTGCTGCCTCCCCCTTGGGCTCTTGGCCTTTATTATACCCCCCTGCAATCTCCCCCTGGGCTCTCAGCCTTTATTGTGTCCTTCCTTGGCTGCTACCCTTTTTGTGTTTTTCTAACCTTTTTTCTGTGGGTGTTCTCCTTTCATGAGGGCTGTGCTGCTCTCCTGGTGTGGGGGGATCTGCCTGCTGTGGCTGGGTGGGCTGAAATGGTGGCCTGAGGGGTGCTGTGGGGTGGTGTGCGACTGGCGGGAAGGGGGGGCTGCCCTGAGGGGAGCCGGGATGGCGGGAAGGGCCGCCGTGAGGCGGCGCGGGGTGGGGGGGGGTCCCCTGAGGGGACCCGCGGGCGGCGAGGGGGGGGGGCTGCCCTGAGGGGGGTCGCAATGGCGGGAAGGGCTGCCGTGAGGCGGCGCGGGGTGGGGGGGGTGCCCTGAGGGGACCCGCGGGCGGCGAGGGGTGGGGGATACCCTGAGGGGGTCCGGGGTACCGGGAGGGGCTGCCGTGAGGCGGCGCGGGGTGGGGGGGTGCTGTGAGGGGACCCGCGGGCGGCGAGGGGCGGGGGATACCCTGAGGGGGGCTGTAATGGCGGGAGGGGCTGCCGTGAGGGGACCCGCGGGCGGCGAGGGGTGGGGGGTACCCTGAGGGGGTCCGGAATACCGGGGGGGGCTGCCGTGAGGCGGCGCGGGGTGGCGGGGTGCTGTGAGGGGACCCGGAATGGCGGGAGGGGGGAGCGGCGGGGGGGTGTGAGGCGGCGGAGCGGTGCGGGAGCGGTGGGGGGGTGGCGGCGGCTCACGGAGGGCTGGCGGGTGGCTGCAGGCGGCGGCGGCGGCTCACGGAGGGCTGGCGGGTGGCTGCAGGCGGCGGCGGGTGCCGGACCGGTGGGCTCTGGGTGCCGGCAGGTGCAGGATCGGCGCGGGACTGGCGGAGGGGCGGTGCCGGGGGCGGGAAATGCCGTGAGGGGAGGGGGGCGGGGCTACATTTCGCGCGCGCGCGCGAAGGAGGGGGGGCGGAGCCGGGGGCGGGGCGGCGTGAGGGGAGGGGGGCGGGGCTACATTGCGCGCGCGCGCGAAGGAGGGGCGGAGCCGGGGCGGGGCGGCGTGAGGGGAGGGGGCGGGGCTACATTGCGCGCGCGCGCGCGAAAGAAGGGGGCGGTGCCGGGGGCGGAGCGGCGTGACGCAGGCGGCGGGGGGCGGAGCGGCGTGACGCAGGCGGCGGGGGGCGGTGCCGGGGGGCGGAGCGGCGTGACGCAGGCGCCGGGGGCGGTGCCGGGGGGCGGAGCGGCGTGACGCAGGCTCCGGGGGCGGTGCCGGGGGCGGAGCGGCGTGACGCAGGCGCCGGGGGCGGTGCCGGGGGGCGGAGCGGCGTGACGAAAGCGGCGGGGGCGGTGCCGGGGGCGGAGCGGCGTGACGCAAGCGCCGGGGGCGGTGCCGGGGGGCGGAGCGGCGTGACGCAAGCGCCGGGGGCGGTGCCGGGGGGCGGTGCGGCGTGACGCAAGCGCCGGGGGCGGTGCCGGGGGCGGAGCGGCGTGACGCGGGACAGGGGGCGGTGCCGGGGGGCGGTGCGGCGTGACGCGGGCCAGGGGGGCGGTGACCGGGGCCGGGGGGGTGTGACGGGGGCCAGGGGGGCGGTGGTGCATGTGTGGGGGGTGGAGCTTAGGATGAGTGATAGGTGTGGGTGGTATCCAATTACCTAATTCAATTAGTGCTCCAGATGGGAGCAGCTAGGTACTGATTAATCAATTCAATTGCTTACTCCAGCTGGAGCACTAATTAGGGGCCCTATATACTATATATAAAAAGAAGAAAAATAATAAGTCTGGTGCAGCAGTAGCACTTTTAATGTTCCCTGGGAGTAAAAATTCTATATGTAAAACTTTTTTTTTTTTTTACTCCCAGGGAGCATTAAAAGTGCTACTGCTGCTTTTTTAAATTTAAGCTATAAAGAAAAATAAACTTTATTTCTAACTTTTGTTAATGCAGAGGCACGTCCCCATCTAAACCCTTCAAATGCTGGAAAAGCTGGAGTTTCTTTCAGTTTAGCCCCTGGAACTGAGGCAACAGGGGGTGTTTACCTCAATTTAAGCAAATACAATGGCAAATAAAGGGGTTCTCCCCTTCAATTTTATCCCCCAAAATATCAGAAAGAGAGGGGCTTCCCTCAAATCTCTCAAATGATGGGAAAAGGGCGATTTTTACCTCAATTAAAACCTTTAAAAAGCAGGGACAACGGGGCTTCTTCCCTCAATTTAAACTCCTTCTGTCCTCGTAACCCCCCTTTTTTTCTGGGGGCACTTGGGGAAGGTGTGGCAAGATGAAATCAAAAGGGAAAAGAAGAAAGACACCCTCCCCTTGCAAATCCACACCGTGGCTCACCTGCTGCTGCCTGGCACAAAGGTTCGTCCCTTGGCACCTCCTTTAAGCAATGCTCCACCATCCGAGTGCTCCCCCAGATGCAGCAGTGCAAATGATGAGGACATTCTCCTGCTACACTATCAACATCCCTATCATTAGGTCTCCCCTTAACAGCATTCTTATTTAAACAAGGGGAACAGCAACTGTGCTGTGAGGAAGAACGTCCCCTCGCTAGTCCTTCAGGCAGTTCCAGTAAAAATAAAAAAATCCATTGCCTTCTCCACACAGCAAGGATGGATCCAGCAGCTCTGTCATGTATTCGATTTCAGTCTCCAGCTCATCACACTGGGCTAGCACACGTGTCAACACAGGCAGGAAGTCATCGGCTCCATACGGCCTCCCTGGGTTGAAGGGAACGCAGGCAGTGAGAGACAAACCACACTTTTTCACCAGTTCCCGTGTTTGAAAGGAAAGCACTCTTTTGTGCCTTCTCTAGCCAGCATGTCTGTATTACTCCAGAACCCCCTGGAGTCACCAATGTGCAGCAAAGAGAACGTCGCCTGACACTCACTGCACGGGAGACCGGCTCAATCCTGTCCTTCCAACAAGCACGAATCTTACGATGCACGCCTTGAGGCATGCAAGGGAAATTTAGAGACTGGGCTCACCTTGGCACCAGCTCAACCGGTGAACTGGTGGAAAGGCTGCCATGCCAGTCACCTGCACAGTCTCATTGCCTAAGAGATGATGGATAGGCGTTTTCTTTATACATCCAGGGATAACATCCACCTTCTGGAAGTGTCCAGACACAAACACCAGTCTCTGAGTATGAATCCCACAGCAGAGAAGCCCGAGTATAAAAGCCTATTAGATCTGACAAGGAAATTCAACTCATTTCCTTGACAGAGAATAGTCAAAACCACCAGTGAGCAAGGGCTCCTGTGCCTGAAGGGAGCCTACAAGAAAGATGAGGAGAGACTGTAAGGGCCGGGATTGACAGTGACCCACAAAGACCCAGGCCCGTCCATGGTCCAAGCACTTTTCCTGCATTTGGATTTTCTGTTCAGAAGTCACTGTGTGGCCAAATCTCTGGGTCTGGCTAAACGGTGTTTAGTGCAGAACTGATGCGATGGTCGCTCAGAATTGCCCAGAGCAGGAGCCAACTTGCAACTCTGGTGAAACTTAAGTGACACCAGCTGAGGCACACTCTCCAGATAACACACTGTGGGGTGTGCCAGGTTCAGGGGCAAATGGTCAGGCCTTACCTTCTCCTGGTTTGAGGCCCAGTTTGGCAACAACACAACATTCTAGTGCAGGATCAGTGCCAAAGGGAAGGGCTGCGCAGATGCCCTGAGCCCCAGTCTCTGCATCAGCAGCAGCAGGTGGGTGGAACTCACCTATTTCCAGATTCAAATCCCTTTGTTTGTCACTCCTGCTAGTTTCTAGGCTCTGAAAGCTCATTTCAGCTGTTCAGTGACAGCACTAGCTGGTCTGTGGATTTAAGGAAGCAGACAGTCTTTGGGAATGTGCGCTGCCATTTGAGACTTGTCCAACAAAAGGGGCACGGGGGGACAGGAGGAGGACAGGTGTTAGGGACCGAGTCCGGAGGGCTGGCCGCATAAACGACACGTACACTGATACGACTAAGCATCCTTCTCCCTTTATTGTTCAACTATGCCAACTTATATCTACTTTTGCAAAGATTCACGCCCAGTCCCTCTAGATGGCCTCTAATCAGAGGGGCAGCCGGGCAGCTGTATACCTTGCCAAGGACTCTCAGGGCTGCCTGCAGTCAGGGACCTGTTCAGGGGCTTTTCCTCAGCAACCCTGGGTTGTCCAATCTTTCCAGGGGTATCATATGCCCTTGTTCCATAAGGAATCCCTCTACAGACAGGGAGTTGTCACCGGCCCCGTGCTCATGGGCTGTAGGGGACACCTGCACAGAGGAGGAAATGGAAATGGGAAAGAGGGAAATGCAACCTAATGGGATGCAGCTCTGGCACCACATTTCCTCTTGTTCCTGCTGGCCTGGAAAGCCCCAGGTAAATCCAGTCCCTCAGACCTTGCATCCCTGAACACCAGGAGAGCTGGAGTTTTACCCAGATCCCAGTGCCCTGCACAGCTGCACTGACACGAGCACAGGCTGATCGCTCTGCCCAGCACCATCCCTCATTTTCCTCCCATTGCTCCCCAAGCGTCCCCAAACCACCCCGTGTCTGTGCCGGGGCCAGTGCCTGCCCCGAGCCCAACCAGAGGCTGTCACCCAGCCCTGCACCAGCTCCCACCCCTGGGAGAGCTGGGAATGCACTGAGAGCTCAGCTCCCTGGGCTCCCCAACACCCAAACCAGTCCTCAGACACGCAAATAATGCCCAACCTGCCCCTCCGGGCACAGCCAAACACCACAATTCTATCATCCCCAAGGAACTCCGGCAGGTTGCCTCTTCACCTGTGCCTTTTTCCAGCAGCCATGGCTAGGACTGGGCTGCCAGAAATAGCATTCCCTAAGCAGTTCACCCCAGCACAGAAGAGAAGAGGAGCCTGCCACTCATCCACACCACGGGCAGGACAAGGGGGGCCCAAGCTGGCTTTGGCTGCTCCAACACCAAAGCTCCTGGTCCCAAAGATGGGACGAGTTCAGTGGTTGTTCCTGTCCTGAAAGAGAGCAGAAAAGGGAAGTTAATCCCACTGTGGAATGCAAGACTCCTGCATTTCATATTTCTGCTCTGATTGCTCACCATGGAGTTTTATCCATGGAAAAAAAAGGAGAATGACACCATATCAAATAAAAAGTGTCCTTCTCCAGCACTTTTATTCCAAGCATTATAAGGATGCTCATTTCTCTTCCAGCATTGTTTCCCTCATTTTAGCAGAACCATTTTCATCCCAGACCCCCCTCGTCAGCTGTTCAATCCTCTGGCACTGGATTTGGACAAAGGAAGGGACGCACCTGGATCGCAGGAAATCACAGAGAGAAACCCCTCCAAAACCTGACAGAGAAAAACAACGGGAGATGCAGGAAGACACATCCCTCATTTGCACATCCGGAGTGCTTTTCTAAAGACTTCTCTGCATCTGGATGCTCTTTGCACTTGGCTTTCTTTACAAGAATGCATTTGCTGCTAAACACATCTCAAGCCCTTATTTGATCAGGATAAGGTGGGATGGAGATGAAGACTCACACAGGGAATAGCCAGGGAGATGCAGGGCCTGGGAGCATCAAGGAGAGAGAAGAGAAGGAACAGGGATTGTTTTTCTTGTTTAGGGCCAGCAGTGCTGTGAGCTTGGAGAACACACGGCACCGCAGGGATCCAGGGCAGGAGCGGGATAACTCTGGGATAAGGGGAATCTGCTCCCACTCCAGGGCTGTGCCAGTGAAGGAGGGGAATTTTTAGTGCCTTCATTGCACACAAAAACCAAACCCAGCACCACCGAGCTGGACTTTCGTGAGCTCCAACACAAAGCGGCCCCTGGCCTTTGGGGGAACACAACCTCACCGAGTCACGGAGCCAGGGGATGACACTTGGGAATGAGCCTTGCGGCCTGCAGCCAAATCAGATGAGGGAGCCACAGGAGCTGTGGGGTTTCCTGCTCTTCCTGCAACGCCATCAGTCCAGACCAGGAGACCTTTCCTGCAACAGATCTTCCCTGTAAAAGGGAGCAACACCAAAGCTCAAGCACTCATTTAGAGACCCTTGGAAAAGCAAAGGTGAGAGGGGATTACCTGGAGCCCCAGGGGACTGAGGTGAAGGGGATGAAGAAGCAGACAGCAAACTGCTTCCACTGCTTCTCACTCCAGCAAGGGGAACATCCCTGGAATTTCACGTCCAGCGTCTCTCCCAAGCCCCACAGGTGAACCCACACGTACTCCAGGACTGATCTCCTTTGTACTTCCAGCAGCACAGACCCACCGGGAGGAACTGCAATCCAAGGACACACATCAGCAACCGCCTTCCCGCTTGGCGCTCTCTCCACATTTTCCCTTTCCAGTGGGATGCAGGTGCCACCCCCCAGAGGCAGGAAAACTGCCTTGCAAGCCAGTACAAAACCCGCCTGGAAAGCCCAGGATGCCCGGAGCCAGCAGCCATTTCTCCTGGAGCTCCTGCTGACAGGCATTTGAAGCCTGCTGGGCCTCACAGCTGCTTTTCTGCCAAGGGCATTCCCATCTTTTCCTTTTTAGCTCAAATAAAGGTTTGCAAAGCTGAGTTTTGTGAGAAGTGCTTCATATTTGGATTATTCTTAACTTAGAGTTTCCCTTGGCACCAAAATCAGGGGTAAACCCAACATGGCCTCAAAGGGCCATAAGATCCCAGATATCCAATCCCCAGTTCCCTCAGCATTGGTTCATTAAAGCTTTTCAGGGGTAATTTAGCAAACTTCAGGGTTTGGTGACTTCACCATCAAAGCAACATGAAACCTGTGCAAAAGGAACTTAACTAAACCTGGCTAAAAGGGGTGCCCGCTGATGACTCATTAAAACACTCCCTTAAAAAGGAGCTAGGATTGATTCCATACTCACAAACCTCCCTTGCCACGATCGGCGCTCTCTGCCCGCCAAGGACACGGCACCGGGCGGGGACATTTCTCCCACTCCCCGGCACAGACCTCCTCCCGCCACATCCAGGGAACTGCAGCCGCTCGGGGAACACCAACTTCTCCTGGGCTGGGAACAGGACAGGGACAAGGAACACTTTGAAGTCATTCCCACCTCAACGCTGCCCAGACCTGGCAGAAAGCGCTTCCCACACCTCTCCTGGAATTCTCTTTCCCAGCCCTTCCAGCTTCGGAAGGCTTCTGTGGGAGCCTCAAGTCGCGGTGCAGCTCAGAACCTGCACGTACCTAAAGCAGCCCCACGGGAACACGAAGCTTCCCTCGGGCATTTCGTTTCTTTATCCCAAACATTCTTCCCACTCAGCCACAATCTAGAAAGAACAAAAGGGAAAAGAAGGAAGAGCAATTAATTCTGACATAAGGAGTCTTGACTATCCCGACACACTGCCAGGTGAAAAAACATCCCTGCCAGGCTAACAAATCCCCCTGATACTGTCTCCATTCTGTATCAATTATTTAAACGCTGTATTAAGGAGCATAAGGACACAATGCTTGGAATTCTCAAAAACGGCTCTGCCTGGCTACTCCAAGCACTTTCCCACCCGGGGAGCTGAGCTGTCCCACATTTAAACGCCACGTTTGATCCAAATCCCATAGAAATCTGATATTGTTTGGCTCCTGAGCTTTCCCAAAAGCTGTGCAGTCAAGCCTGGAAATCCTCACTGAAGCTTTGCCATGTCACATCGGGATTTACCCTTGGGAAAACCCCACTCTCAGCACTTGGGTTTCAAGAGGTTGCACCCAATGTTACAGACACAGAATTCCTGTGGGGTTTGGCATTTCCTGCACCTCCAAACACGTGAAAAGAATGAAGTGCAGAGTCCCGAGGCTCCATTATTGCCATTCTCCTCACATCCCTTTCCTCAGCTGCACGTGGCTTTGTGCCTCCTCTGAAGGGCTGGAAAGGAATTTGGGAACCCCCCTCAGCTTCTTTGGTTTTCAGCTTTTTCTCTGAGCCCGCCCAAAAGGCATTCAGGAAAAAAAAAACCCAGAAGTGCACAAAATCCCAGCCCCTCACACCAGCTCCTCACACCAAACCTTGGGAGAATCCCTGGTGCTTCCAACACCGCTGCAATCCCACCTGGAGCTGAGCTTACAGGGTGCTCGGCCTAATCCACATCCAAGTCTGGATAGCCCAAAGCCTGCAAGAAAAGAGGAGGCAAAGTGAAGGGGAGAGGGGGGGAAAAACGGAGTTTTAGGTTTTTCCCGTGTTTGCAACAGGATTGAAGGGCAGGGTGGAGAGGTTTCGTGGAAAAGAAGTACCAAAGGCTGCTTCATTCCCAGCAATTAGCGCTGCTCAGGTTGAATCCAAGAGGACCAATCCACCAGGATCAAACAGGAGCGGCCGACAGGATGGGTTATGACACAGATCTGTGAAGCTGGAGCCTTCTTCCTTCTCCCGGGCTCTCCCAGAAATTCTCCATGTCCGGACGCGCTCCCGCTCTCCCCGCTGGGGAGGACGGACTTGGATAGCCCGGGTGACTGGTGAGCCTAAAACAATAAGTGATGCAGTGATCCAAGTGTTTTTCCCGAGGAAATGACATATTCTCTGGACCTGGGATAACCCATATCCCATGGCCTTCTCCAGGAAGAGTCCCAGCTGGATATGGTCTCCCAGAAAGGATTCCATAGGGGCTCACCTTCTGCTTGAAGCTCAGCTGAATTCCTCAGCAATGCCAGGGAATGTGGCCATTGGAGGCTTTGGGCAGATTGGGCTCATTTGCCTTTTTAGGCTTTGTTACCGTCTCTCAGACTTCCCACTGGATTGTGATCTCCAAGGAATATGTAAATCCCATTGGATTCCTGCTCTTTCGGACAATTTTTTGTGCCATTCCTGTACAAAACGAGGCCCCCTGTTCAGATGCTTTTCCCCACCGTTCCCCAGCAGTTTTAGCTGCCAGTCCATTCCCTGCGCTGGTTGGGCTCTTCCCAGATCTCTGAGCTCCTTCACAAGGCAGGAGATCCATTTGGCCCAGGAACTGAACCCTCCCGAGGAATTGTCTGATGCCATCTCCACATTTCACAGCTGATCCTTGTGCTCAAAGGATCCCCCTTTCTTCCCTCCAGCCAATTCCAAGGCTCGCTGCCCCCAGCTGGGAACAGTCCCCAGGCCGATCCCTGCAGTCTTCCCTGCCGGGATCCTGCTCAGGAATCCATGGGCTACAAACTTAAGAATTAATTCTTCCCACCCCTGCCCAGTTCTAATTCCAAAGGATTTGGTGGCTGCCTTACCCGGCTGGAGCCTGCTTCCAACTCTGTTCTTGCTGCTTCTGCTGCTTTCCATTTCCCAGGAATTCCACCAACGGAGCGACAGCGTTTTCCACCTCCTCCTCCAGGATTCCCTCTGTTGCGTTCGGGTGCTGGAAGGATATCAAAACCAGGGCCTCACTATCAGGAATTATATCCCCGGATTTGTTCCTTTCCAAATGTCACCTCTTCCCAACAAAGCACTAGGCATCCAAGGAATTCTAGAGAGCCATGTGCTGACCACTGCTTACTCCTCTGGAATGTCAGAGCTTGGAAAAGTGGGCAGCTGGAGCTTTTCCTGGTGCTGCGCATGAGGTGTATTTTACTTAAGAGCCCCTTCCCGTGTCTTTCCCTGTATCCACCAAAAATCCACCCGTTCATTCCCCAGCTGCTGCCTCCCTCTTTTCCTGGATCCAACAGAATTTTAACAGGTGAATATTCCCCTCTGGAAGAGCACCTTTCATTCCAAACCTAAGAACAAACGAATCACTTTCCTTTGATCTTCCTTATTAGGATTCCACTGAGAGCAGTAGATGGAAAATGATCCTCTCCTGGTCCCTGCTGGATTCCCGGAGCAGGGATCCTTTCCCTCTTTCCCCCTCCCCGCAGTGCCCTCCTCCCCCTTCCGCCCCACCCCGCACCCTTTTCAGGCTTTGTTCCACAGCTTTTGCCTCCTGACCTCAGATCCTTTTGTTCTCCAGGAGCTCCCAGCAGCTCCACAGCCTTTCCTCTCCCATCCTGATCCTTTCTCCAGGAATGGAGCTGTGCATTTCAATTCCCTTCTCTTTTCTCCGACAATTCCCACCAACCCAGACCTAAAGCTGACACAAGGAACGCTCGGTGCCCACAAATCCAAATCCAGACCCGGCCATCCCTAAACCAGCAACTCCCGGACAATTTGCGTTCATTCCAACCTAACACTGAGGACTCACCTAATCCTTCAAAATTCCCAAGAAATATCCCGTTGCCTTCACAGCTCCCAGGGGATTCTGCTTTGTGCTCACACAGATTTGGGACTTCCCTGGAAAACCCGTGCAGGGCACGCTGGAATCCCCGATCCCGTGAATCCGGGCAGTGTGAAAAGCTTGGTCCAGCCTGGGCCCCCAGAAATTTTTACCAAATATCCCCCAAGTCCTCGGGACAACAGAACTCTGTGGTACTGCATTTTTGGCATTGTAAAGCCTGGAATTACTTTATTCCTAGTGCTGGGCTCTGCATACGGCCGAGAAAATCCCGGCCTCCACACAGACCCAGATTCCAAACTTTTTGATACATTTGAGCAAACCGAGAAATTCCCCTTCCCTGCTTCTTCTTAAGGGCATCCTTCTTTTCCCTTACCCGGCCTGCTCTCTCCCACTGGGCTGGGTTTTTCCCTTCCCATGCTAATTAGTCCCTACTTCTAGGAGGTTTAGGTACCTTTCTTCCCTGGCAGGGATTTCTTAACACAGCTACCGAGGCTTTGGGAGTCTTCTTTATCTTCTACTTTCTGGAAACACACCCTCTGATCCATAAATGCCACAATCCAGATGCCCAACTTCAACAAGACATCCTTTT
The DNA here is from genome assembly GCF_041296385.1 of Aphelocoma coerulescens. Taxonomy (NCBI): domain Eukaryota; kingdom Metazoa; phylum Chordata; class Aves; order Passeriformes; family Corvidae; genus Aphelocoma; species Aphelocoma coerulescens. The sequence goes on from NC_091038.1 coordinate 633,024, forward strand.
CACCTAAAAACACTCACTCTCAACTCTTAGATCTTTTAAAGTTTTACCCCCGCAAAATTCCCCTGTTTTTCCACCGCTGAATTCCTCCGTCCTGATTCCAAGGATTTCTTGAATACCACGGGGCTTTTCTCAAGATTTACCCCCACAACCTTCCCTACGTGCCCACTGCTCATCACCTCATTTTTCCCTCAGTGTGTTCGTTCTCCACCCCAGAGAGTTTGTCAAGTGTTGCCTCCAAAATGTTCCCCCTCTGTCCACTACTGAGTTCCCCATTTTGCCTCCAAAATATTCATTTTGTCCCCTCCAGATTGCATCCACTTTTACCCCCAACATTTTACTTCCTCTACATTATTGATTAAACCTTTTCCACCCCAAAAATGTGCATTCCCTCCCTTAAACAGCACCTCAGCTTTTCCCTCAAAAATGCCCCAGAGAGAAACTCCGATTCAGCCCCCAAACTCCCATTTTCCTACACAAACAGTTCTTGTGGCCCCTCTCAATTCCCCCAGGCTTTCAGCTAAAGGAATAACTGGAAGCCTATTCCCTCATCTCTGCCCTCCTTTTGCTTTCCTGGAAAACCTTGCCATCCCACACTTTCTCCAAGAGATCTGCTGCGAGTACTGCAAGGTCTGCTCTGTCAGAGAGCCTGGGGGGTTTACAGCACTTGTTCCTCTGCATCTTCACCCTTTCATCAGGTTTCCCCTGGAACAGTGTTGTGGGAGAAGCTTGGAATTACCAGAAATGGATCAGGTTCACATTTTTTCCCCACCAGTTTTTATCTGGTTTGAAATTCCTGGAATTACCCTCAAATGTGCCCTAGAACAGTGCTGTGAAAGGATCAATCAGAAGAACAGCCTGAAAGGAGAAAACCACCTCCAGCAGCAGCCGGAATGATCCCATTTCTGTTCTTACCTGATCCTGCCAGAGCTCCCACCAGCCATTCCCATTCCCATTCCAAAACAAGAGCTGTGGAAGACATTCCTGCTGTCTGTGAGGGTGAGGTGGCAGTTCTGGGTGTTCTTTGCTGTGGAATCGGACAACAAACAGAGCGTAAATGATCTTGGTGGCTCTTCCAAGCCAAACCACCCCGTGATTCCATGCGTGGATCAGCACCTGACCCAACTCCATTCCAGAAACCTCCTCCCACTAACCCAGAACTTTCCTTTTTCCGCTCAACATCGGGGACTTACTGCCGAGTGCCCCGGGCAGGGGACGCCTCAGCCTTCCCTGGGACATCTCAGCATTCCCTGGGACACCTCAGCCTTCCCTGGGACGCCTCAGCATTCCCTGGGACGCCTCAGCATTTCCTGGGACGCCTCAGCATTCCCTGGGACGCCTCAGCATTCCCTGGGGTGCCTCAGCATTCCCTGGGCTGCTGTTCCACGCCGATCCCGTGTCCAGCGCCGTTCCGGGCTGCAGTGCCGGGCTCTCCCCACAAGGCGGCAGCACCGGGAGCGAGCAGCCCCGGCCGGTCCCGCTGTCTCGGGGCAGCTGCGCCTTTAACCCGCCCGGAGCCAGCGGGGCCGTGAACACAGCGGGCAAAAACCCCAGCGATCCCCTTTATTTCACCCTCGGAGGCACAGGATCGCAGCATTTCCTGGGCTGGAAGGGACCCGCAGGGAGCATCGAGTCCAAATCCTGGCCCTGCACCCCAAGAATCCCACCCTGTGCCCGAGAGCCTTGTCCAGACCCAAACTCTGCCCCCAAGATCCTGAAAACACAGCGGGGCTGGGAGAAGGGTGACAAGGGAGGATTCTTTATATAGATCTCCTTGTACGATCGTTATATAATATCATTAGATCGCCCAGGAACCCATCCCTGTACCTGGACAGCCACCCCTGTCCCGGGACACCCACCCCTGTCCCGGGACACCCATCCCTGTGCCAAACACCCATCGCTGTCCCGGGACTGTCCCCGTTCCCCGCTCACCTCCGAGCCCGGAGCACCCGCCCCGGTGCCCCCGGACGGCCGCGCTGCTCCCCGGACTCCCCGCCATTGCCACTGCGGGCGAAGAAGGGCGGAAATTACCGGTACCGCACCAATGTGGCGATTCGACCTTCTCAAGATGGCGGCGGTGGAGGACCCCCCCCCCCCCCCCCTCCGGCTATTCGGCTGCCTGAATGCTCCCGCCCATCCCAGGCGCCGCTGACCCCACAGTCGGTGTCCGCATAGCGGGAAACGCCTCAGAAAGATGCGTGAAAGCGCTGGGTTGGCGTCGGCGTCGGCGTCACGCTCAGGCAGTCGAATAGACGCAGCTAGAGGGGGGGCCTTCCCTGACACCATCTTGAGAAGGTCAGGAAACAGCGTAAACGACCGCCATCTTTAGTGTGGCGATGATCTAACTTCCGGTTTTGCCGCCATCTTGGGTGCTGGCAGAAGCCACTTCTGGTGGAGCTGCCATCTTTAGTGTGGCTGTGACGCAACTTCCTCCCTTTGTCGCCATCTTGGATGCTGGCAGAAGCCACTTCCGGTTAAGCCGCCATCTTTAGTGTGGCTGTGACGAAACTTCCGTCCTTTGTCGCCATCTTGGGTGCTGGCAGAAGCCACTTCCGGTCGAGCCGCCATCTTTAGTGTGGTACGCACAAGGGCCCCCTCCTCACTAGGGCTTCTGTCTATTCAGCTGCCTGAATCCGGCCTGGACTCCGATGCCGGCCCCGCGCTTTCCCCGAGATTTTCCGCGCTGCTTCCCGGTGCGAAGACACGGGTGGTGGGGTCAGCGGCGCCGGAGGGGGGCGACGGCCTCGCGACCGGCGGCAGGCATCGGTGGGGACACCTCTCCCAGGGGCCTATTGCTTCCGCCATCTTGAGTGTGGCGGAAGTGTCACCCACCCTCTGCAAGGTCCTGGCAGGTTCGAATAAAAACGCCACTTACGCCGCCCCGAAAGCGCCGAACTGCGCCTTCCTTTCCGAGCCGCCCTCTCGAGAGCGGCACGCGGGCGGCTCTATTCCGACCGTGCTCGCCCGGTGCTCCCCGCCCCGTGTCGCGCTGTGACCGCGCCTCTGCTGCCCGGCAAAACCGGCCCCGCCGGGCCGCCCCCCGCGCTGTCATTCGTCGCGGTCACCGCCCCGCACGGCGCCCGCTCCTTTGCAGCGCTCTGGCCCCGCTCATGCACGCCCGTGTCCCTTGGCGCTCCGAACCGTCCTTCGCCCCTCCCCTCCGCTGCCAGACGCGGCCCCGCTCGCTCCTTGCCCTTGCCACGCTCGGCAGCCACCGAGGCCGCCGCCCTCTCGGCTCCCCCGGCCCCGGGCGGCAGCAGCGCCGGGGCGCCGTGCCGGGGCCGGCAGTGCCGCGCTCTCGCCACCAGGCGGCAGCAGCGCCGCCCAGCTCAGCCCGGGGCCGGGCCGCGCTGCGGGGCACGGACAGAGCAGAGGCAAAAGCCGGCTCAGGGCGCTCTGCAGCTCCTGCAGCCCGAGCCTCTCGGCTCCTGGCGCCAGGCACTCGCTTCTTCCCTTCCTACAGAAAAACGCCGCCTCGTTATGCTCAAAACTTGCTCATCTCTACTCCCAGCTTCTTATATTCCTATATGCAACAGAGTAGAGAGAGAGGGCTGGCTTATTTCAAAATGAATCTACATCTAAATCAGTAGCATTTGTCTATAGATGTAAAAACAAAGAACTTGACAGGTTTGGGGATTCCACACTGTCCTACACACATCCCTCCCGGTGGATTTTCTGGCAGTTTTGGGCCCGTCTGGGGGACAGCACCCAGCATTGGCCCCCCTCATTCCCCACTCACCTGCTCCTCCATGGCATCGTGGCTCTTCCAGGGACATCGGGGCGCCCCAAGTGACATTCAGAGCCCCCGAGTCTCCACCCCCTCCTCCAGCCTTTTTTCCTCACCCCAAAGAATGCACGCTCTCAGTGGGCAATGGGCGTGGCTTATGGCGGCTGGGCGGGGCTCAAGGGGCCTGTGGGCGGGCCTTATTCAGGGTAAGCGTGGCTTTGGGCGATATGGGCGGGGCTTCACGGGGTAGGCGTGGCTTAGGAACAGAGTGCGCGTGCTTTGGGCGGGGCTAAGGCAGGCATGGGCGTGGCTAAGGGGTGATGTGGGAGTGGCTTATTGCAGTGTGGGCGTGGCTTAGGTGCGGGATGGGCGTGGTTTTGGTCAGAGTAGGCGGGGCTTAGCAATTCAAGGATTGCTCCCAGATGAAATCTGCCAGGACGGACAGGTCACGCCGGGGACGGCACCACCCTCGGTCCGTCACGGGAGACAGGACCGGTCCTGAGGGACACAAGCACAGTTCTGCGTGTCCCCCACGTCCCGCCCGTGTCCTGTGCATCCGTGTCCCCGCACACAGTTGACACGCAGGTGGCGTTAGCAGCTGGTGCTTTATTCTCCTCAGTAGCACCATGGGCAGAGGCATCCGGTCCTTGTCCCCACCCACGTCCCCTCTGAATCCCTGTCCTTATCGGTGTCCATGTCCTCGTTCCCGGCCTGCTCCCTCACGGCCTCTTCATGGTGCTCTCGATGAACGACTCCAGCACAAAGATGGTCTCATCCACCTGGTTCTCACTGGCATCGATCCTAGGGGACACACATCGATTGGTAGCCCCCACGGGTGGTCCCCAACACCCATCTCCATCCCTGGTTCCGTCCCCCTCACTTGTTGACGTTGCGTTTTAGGGTCTCGAGCTGCTGCCGCTCGGGACCTGTGATCATCTCCTCGACCTCGTGCAGCTGCGCCGCCTCGGCGCCCGTGGCCTGCATGGAGGCCAGGATGGCCTCCACACGCTGGGACTTCTCTAGGAGCCTCCTAGGAGGGAATGTGGACGTGGCAGTGGTGGCTCTGGACCCACCATAATGGGCCACCCCCAGCCACAGCGCTCACTTGTTCTCCCGCATCTCGTGCTGCCGTCGCTCCATCAGGTTAGCCACGCTCTGGGGAAGAAACGGGTGAGTACCCCGTACGGGTGTGTTGGGGAGCACTGAGGAGCTCCATGGGGGGACGTGGGCACAGTCACTGCCACCCCTGTGGCACCACAAGGGAGGGGGCTGTGAGACCTGGACCCCGGAGTAGGAAGGAGCTCTGGAGGGACAGAACCAGATGAGCCCCCGGCCCAGGTGTACTGGGGGGCACTGAGGGACCCTACACTCCCAAAAACCCAACAGGGGAACACACGGAAGAGCGTGCCACTGCCATCCCTGTGGCACCAGGAAGGAGGGGGCCGTGACACCCGGACGTGGCGCTTCCGGGACCGGAGCCCTCAAGAGTTCCCCGGAGCGGGCGCTGGTGGCAGGGCCTGGATTCCCAGGGAACCACTGCACGGATAGAGCAGGATCGGTGATATTTGGGGCCCAGAAGGTCCTCGGGATTCACCTTGTAGCATCTGTGAAGCAGCATCCGAGCAGCAGCCATCACGTTCACCGTGTACAGGTAGAAGGTGCGGGATGGAGCGTGGTCTGGAGTCTTGGGAATCTCCTGTGGAAGGGCAGAGGGGCAGACGTGGTGGGAACCGAGTGGGGGTATCCCCTTCCCCAGAGGTGTCCCTGTGTCACCTTCCCTGTAGGATTCCCCCTTCCCAAAGGGTTCCCTGTGCCCAGATTCCAGGTGGGATCACTTGGAAGTGCCCGGACGTGCCCGTCACCTGGACAGCTGTTCCGCCCAGGGAATCTCTGGGATCCCAGAGCTCCCTCACCTGTGGGGACACAGAGTTCTCCAGGACCCTGGAGATCCCTCACCTGCAAGGACACCAGGTTCTCTGAGAGCATCCTGTAGAGCATGTCCTTGGCTTCCTTGGCTGGGATCATGGCAAAATCTTCCACCTGCTTCTGCTCCAGGTGCTTCTTGCGCAGGAGCAGGCGGAATATCCTGGCACAGCGGGAGCCAAACCTGTGCAGGAGGAGTGGGATGAGGGAGGGACGTTGGAAGGGGCTGGGAGGAGCCCGGCAGGCTCCGGGTCTCCGTGTCACCTCTCCTCCACGATGGACTCCAGCGTGGCCGTGGCCAGGGACACCAGGGCCTTGTGCAGGTCTGTAGGGGCTGAGGTCAAGGACAATTCTGGAGCTCAGGAACGTTTCTGGCCTGGGAATGCCAAGTTCCCCCCAAAGGATACTGACGGTGTAGGTGCCCCCGCCGCTGTCCCCCGACTTCCCCACGAACTCCAGCTGCGGGGAGAGACAACAGGGAAAAGTTCAGGACGTCCCCCGAAGGAAGGAAAATACAGATTTTTTTTCCTTACAATCTGTAGTGAGAAGAGTAAGAAGATTTTAGGGAACAAAGATCTGGGACTTTAGCAGCCTAAAAACATGGACTAGGTCTTAGTGACCCTTCCAGGGGCTTTTGAACATCCTGAATATCTCTTAAATACCTTCAGTGTCAGAATTTTAGGCTGACTTTGAATGAAATCATTTTCAGTATTTTTTAAATAACTTTGGTATATTTTAATATCTACAATATATTTTACATATCTCTCCAGTATCATCGATATTTGTTAAATAAGTTACATATCTGTTAAATAACTCAAGTATTCTTAAATAACCTCAGCATCTGTTAAATATCTTCAGTGCCTGTAAAATAACTTTAATACGTGATAAACAATGTCAATATCCGTTCCATGTCTTTGATACCTGTTCAATAACTTAAAAAATCTTCAGTATCTGTTAAAAACCTTCCTTAACTCTCAGCAAATCCTGCTTTACCCTCAGACAGATAGAGAAACAACCAAGGAATGACGGAATCAACGGAGGCTGGAAGAGCCCTGGGGTCCCCCCAGCCCTCTGTCCAGCGTCCCCAGCCTCACCGGATCGTCAGCCAGGAGCGCCAGGTACTGGTCCAGCACCTGCTTCCCAATGTTGTACCCCGCAGGAAGAGACCGGAATATCTACGGTGGAAAAAACCAGAGAACATGGAGGAATTCCGAGGGATGCCAGCTTCCCAGAGGCTTCCGAGGACGCACCTCGTTGGAGGAGAGCGGCTGCGTGTGGGATGCACCCGAGGCTGTGGTCACCTCGCTCATGCGCAGCATCGTCCGCACCACCTCGCTGCTGGTCTGCATTGGGAAAACCGGGAATTAGAGTGGGAAAAGCTCAGCTCCAGGCCGGGAACGGAGGTGGGAACCACAGACCTGGTCCATGCGGCTGGCCACAGCGCTGACCAGAGCCTGGTCACGGAAGTGCTGATGAAAGCGCTCCAGGTTGACTTGCCAGTAAATGCCATCGTCTGGGGGAGTCTGGGGGGACCGAGGACAAAAAGTGAGGGGAAAGGGGGCAGGAAAACGGAGGGAAATGGGGCAGAAAACTTAAGGAAAAGGAGACATGAAACTGAGGGATGGGAGCCAGAAAAATGAGGAAAAACAGCCACAAAAAATGAGGAAAAGGGGACCACCTTGTTTGCCCAGAACACGTTTGGGAATTTGGATCCCACCCTTCCCATGTCCCGATTCCCAGGCCAGAGTACCGAGGGCACCATCACTCCAGCATTCCCAGTACCTCTGAGGTTCCTCCCTCCTGCTTCTGCCTTTTGGCCTTGTGCTCCCCCTCCTCTTCCTCGTCACACGAGTGTCTCCGCTTCCCTTTCCCTGTCAGCCCAAGACATCATTTCCCATCAAACCCATCGCTGTGGCCTCAACAGACGGCTGAGTGCTTCCTGAGGCCCCCCAAGCGCCAGGATCCCCGGGGCTCTCACCGACAAGGCTGAGCCGAGGCACGACGTACATGTCCTTCTCGGCAATGGCCAGGGCAGGTGCAGGGGGTGGCGGCACCTTGGCGCCCCGGGGGATTTCCGGGACCATCGGGCACCTCTGGATGAAGTGGGTATCTGCCAGGCGCACAAACGTGCTGGACACTTCCGAGTAATCCATGGTTTTCCCATCTAGGTGGGAGGAGAGACACGGCGGATGGAGCTGGGATGTTCCCGAGGCTCCGGAGAATGTGGTCGTGCCGTGCTCGCTGCCACGACCGTGAGCACCCCACAGACCCTTTGGGACCACATTCACAAACCCAATCCCAAACCCCTATTTCTTAAGAAGCTTCCCACCCTCTGTGGTCTCCATCAGCCTGTCCGAGACCGGATCCTGGATGTTCCTGAGGCTCAGGAGTACACAATGACACCGTGGCCACCCACCACAGCCTACGGTGCCTCTGGTCCCATTCACCAACTAAACCCGCTCCCAGATCCCATTTTTTTGAGGGAGGAGCTTCCTTCCCACCTTCCATGGTTTCAGTGAGGCGATCGGCGACCCTGGCAACGGCGCAACTCATGGAAAGGTGCCCGTGGAGCAGAAGCTCCTCCACCAGCAGCTCCCCCGGGTCCCCGTAGAGCGTCTTGGCTGTGTAGATGTAGCGGGGGTAGCGCAGGATCCGCAGGATCCGCTCGCTCCGCGCCTCATATTCCACGGACCCCCGGGGCTGCACCTCATACCGCACTAGGTTGTGCTGGATTAGGACACAAAGGGCCTTTTTCACCTGTGGGAGGGAGTAGGAGGGTCGGACTCTGCCTTGTACGGGGGGTAATGGCCCCGTCCCAGTCTTCCTGGGTGCTCCCTCCCTGCCCAGACCCCAGTTTCCCTATGGAGAATCAGAATTTCCCTGCTCCTTCCAAGATTAGTTTTTCAGAGAAATACAAGCCACCTGCTCCATTAAAATCTTCCTCCCAGATTTATTAAAAATTCCTTGTCCTTTTCCAGGTTTTCCTCCAAATCTCCCTTCCTGGACCCCTCCCATCCCGTACCTGGTCCGGGAGCAGCCCCGTGTCCCCCGCCAGGAGCCGCAGCGGCCGCGGTCCCGTCCGGAGCAGGGAGTTCCCGACTTTCTCCACGATCTCCCCGAAGTGCTCCTGCAGCAGGAGGGAGCAGAGCCGTAGCTCCGCCTGCGTCATCCCGGCGGCTCCGGAATCCCAGGAATGGAGCGGGCGGAAAGAACAGCCGGGGGACAGAGAGGGGACAGATGCTGACCCTGTCCCAGGGGTCCCGTATCCCTTCCCGGGGGAGGATCAGCCCTGTCACAGGGGTCCCCGTTTTCCTCCAGGTGAGATTTCCCCCCGCTCTCAGCACCGGCTCCGGCCCAGCCCGCCACCGCCGCCGTGACGCGGTTCGTGCCCGCTTCCTGTGGCGCCACTTCCGCTGCCGCCACCCGGGTCCCCACTGGGAGGCTTCCACCAGGGGGAGCGCCGGCCGCTCCCCGCCCCGCGGAGCCGCTCTGTCCGCTCACCCGCGCTGGCTGGCCTAGGCGCGGAGCAGACGAGCTCGCCGGAAGCGCGGGGCCTCTCTGGGCCGCGCTCGCTGCCCCGGGAGGAGTGACGGCAACGGCGGCGGTGGGGGAAGATGGCGGAGGCGGCGGCGGCGGTGCCGCAGCACCGGTTTTTTTGCCACAGCTGCAAGGGCGAGGTCAGCCCCAAGCTGCCGGTGAGCCCCGGGCAGGGCGGGTCGGAGAGGGGGAGCCCCGAGCTGCCGGTGAGCCCCGGGCGGGGAGGGCCGGGGCGGGGAGCCCCGAGCTGCCGGTGAGCCCCGGGCGGGGGTAGGGGCAGGGGTGATCCCCCAATCCCTCCCTGAGTCCCGAATGAAGGGGCGACCTCCGGCCCCCGAAGTTGTTGCCATATGGAACAGGTGATAACCCCCCCCCCCCCCCCATCCCAGTTCTGAGACGGGAAAGGGACTGGGGGAAGCTCCTGCTCCTCATGGAAGGAGATAATCCCATTCCCATCCCGCTCCATGAGCGGCCCTTGCAGCGTCTGCTCCTCCGACAGGGTGGGAGTTGTCCATCTGCGCCTAAGTTATCTCAGTTCCTATTCCTTGGAACTGGGAGCATCCCAAATTTTTCTTTATTCCATGTCCATTCCACGCTGAAGGATCCGTTTTTTGCCTCCAGCATTCCCAATCCCACTTTTTAAGAAGGAAGCATTGTCCAATTCTCGCTCCAACCCCTCCATCCCCAAAACCTGGGTTTTCCTGGTGCCTCCATCACCTTCCTTGTTTATCCTGGGAGGAAAACTCCAGCCCTGCTCCCCGGGGAACACCAGGGAAGCACCTGAGATTTCATTTCCTGGGATTCTCCGCTGGCTCTTGCTCCAGTTCCCATTTCAGGAACCCCCCAGACTCCTGGCAGTGGAGGGACATGACCCTGTGGCTCTGCCCAGGGATCCCACTGGGAGCTGCTCCCCATGGATTTGTGCTTGGAGAATCCGAACCCAAAACACCTTTTTGGCCCAAAATTTCCTGGTTTGGGTCATTGAGGGGGATTAGGGATAAGGGCATGGAAAGTGAGGCATTCCCAAGCAGAACTTCTCCTGCACCTCCCAACACCCAAGGTGGAGATGTTGGGTCAGAGAATCCCAATCCCCTGGAAAGTCATCTGGAGACTTTCTGAGGAGACTTTATGCCTCTTCCCCATCCACATGGTATAAAGGAGGGTCTTTCCACGGGAAAATCCCTGTGGATTGAGAAGTGGAGCCTCGGCGGTGCCAGAGAGATTTTTTTTTTTTTTTCCTTGCTTTCCACGTGAGGAATGTGGGGATGACAGGAGGGATATGGAATTGCACAAGGTATCAACCCAATGCTAGGGTGAAGAAGCCGAGTTATCCTGACTGTAGACAAGGGAAAAGGGGAAATTCAGACTGGAATTAGAGCCGTGGAGGAGATGCTGGATGGAGCAAGAGCCGAGGAGAACTTCTCCACGGTCCCATTTGTCCCACACACCTTTCTTTGGGATTCCATTTGCATCTTTCCATCATTTTTGGGTGGGGATCACCTGGAAAACCACCTAATCCAACTTTTCTGCCCAGATTTGGGATCAAGTCCAGGCTGGACGTGGATGTGCTGCACAGTTCCAGCTGCCTCAGGAATGATCTGAGCGCAAAGCAAATGCTCCTGGTGGGATTCCAGTTTGTTTTTCTTCTGGGAATCACAGACCGCCAGGCTGGAGGGGGGTCAGAGCCATGGGATGCCACTGGATTCCTTGGAAAATCTGTTTTTCCTTTGTCCTATGGCTGGGCCCTGCTCAGGGAATGAGATCCCTGTGCAGATCCCAGGATGTGAGCACCCAGGAGGCTCCAGGATCATCCCCTGCATCCCTAAATATCCCCAGGAGAGCAGGGAGCTGATTCCAAGGCTCTGCAGGATCCCACACGCCATCTGTTCCCATTTCCCTTCTTCCTCCCTCCAGAGCTATTTCTCCCAAATGTCATTTTTATCTCTCTCCAGCTACTAGGTGGGAAGCTGGGAATTTCCATATGGATTCCAACAGAAAAAATATTCCAAAGCTTATGGGAATGCATCAGCATCCCACCCCCTGCTGGTGATGGTCTGATCCAGGATTTGGACGGAGTTCCCACAAAATCCACACCCAAAGTGTGGGGAACGTTCCACGTGCTGTGGAACAGGATGCAGGATTTTCAGGGATCTGGGAAGCCTGGGGGAAGGAGAGAATGTTCTCATCCAGGGGGATTGGTTCTGGATGGAGATCCCCCAAGAATCGGTGCTCAAAGTGTAGGATTTGGGAAAGCTCTGGCTGTGGGACAGGATCTGGAGAGGGAAGATCCATGAGAGAGGATCTGTGGGGTATTTTTGTTTTTTTCCATGGTTTTCTCCAAATCAAAGCTGATCTGCAGCTCTGGGACAAAACTCTGGGAATGGGGAAAATTTTTCTCCTTGACAAGAGTTTCGTTCCGTGCTTTTGCAGATCCTGCCAGTGGCTCTTTCACTCGCCAGTGCCCAAATTTCATGGGATTTGGGTTTAGCGGTGGTGTTATGAGCTGCTCGGGATCAAGGATCAGGAATCTTCCTGAAGGGGGATCTTTTCCTTAGAGTTCCGAATATTTTGTGGCTAATCCCAGCTCACTTCTGTGTTCCCAGGAATATACCTGCCCCCGCTGTGAGTCCGGCTTCATTGAGGAAGTCACTGATGATTCCAGGTACCAGAGAATCCAGGGATATCCAATATCCAGGCACGTGGAGAGACAATGGATCAAGTAATAAGGAGATTTAGTGTGAAAAATGCTATTTTAGCTCTCTTTTTTCCCCACTTTTTGCTTTGTTTTTACACCTTTTGGGGTTCTTTTTGTACACTTTTTTTTTTTAATGCTCTTTTTTGCTATTTTTTGATGTATTTTCCCCCCTTTTTGTGTTTTTGGGTGGGGTTTTTTTGGGGGGTTTTTGGGGTTTTTTTTGTAAAAGAAAAGCCTTTTTTGGTTTTCTTGATATTTTTACCCTTTTTGGAATTTTTTTACCCTTTTTTATTTTCCTTACCGTTTTTAGCATTTAGGAAAAAAACCCCTTTTTATTATTTTTGGTCTTTGCCCATTTTTTGGGGTTTTTTTTGCCCTTTTTGGTCTTTTTTTTTTTTTTTTTTTTTTTTACACCCCTTTTGGGGGGGATTTCAGGAAACAAAGGGGGGGATTTGGGAAGCATGGGGGGATTTTGGGAATGGGCCCTGCCCTCACTCTCCTCTTTTTCCCAGTTTTTTTGGTGGCAACGCCCTGGACGACAGCCCCTCCTCGCAGTTTGCAGAGGTGAGTTTTCCTGCTTTTCCCAGTTTCCTTGAGGCCTCTTCCCCAGCAGCTCCTTTTCCTGAGAGATTTTGGAGACTGAAAATCAGCATTGGGACCCACCAGGGCTGGGCATGCCAGGAAAAGGAGGATTCAGGGAGGAGCCTTACCCCAGCACTGGCAGACCCTGGGATTTGTGTGGGGGTGCTCAGCCAGGTGAGGGGGTATTCACTGTCTCGCCCTGCCCCCAGATTTTCCAGAATCCATCAATTGTAAATTCCAGATTCGTAGGAAATCCACTCAATCCTGGGCCGGAAATGGGGTCACCAAGCAGCCGGAATTCCGGTCTGGATCCTTCCTATTTGCTTCCATGCTCCAAGCATCCAGCTGGGTTCCTCCCCCTCCTCATCTGCATCCATTTGTCTCCTGACCCAAATTATGGCTTGGATATCACTTCGTATCCCAGAGATTCCCGAGTTTCAGGGGGATCCTGAGCCCGTCTTCCCACCCGTGGAGCTTTGTGCTCCGTAAGTTAAACTGGATTTGGGGATGAATAATAACTGGAAGTTCTCCCCAGGGTGTGGTTGCAGGCAAAGCTGCCGTCAGAGCAGCAGGAGAACGGGAATGTTTATACATTGGTTTTTATTCCTTAATCCAAATGGATTTGTGGGAGAGGGTCTCTGCAGGGTCTCCAGGCTCTGGCTCTGAATTTCTGGGGGTTTTCCTGCACTCCTGGAGTGGTGTAGCAAGGAGATCCATGGATCACCGCCTGCTTGCCCTCAGAGAGGCTGCGGGAGAGGAATTGGGTAAATCAGGGAGCAAGTCGGATTTAGCAGCATCCAGCAGGATCTGCTGCAGGGGCAGGGAGTGGCATTACCCACGTGGACAGTTCCCACAGAACAGCAGTATGAGGGGCACAGGGTTGGATGACACCTTGAGATGTTCCTGGGGACACCCCAGGCATACGGATACCCTCCTTCCATCCTTTCACATCGATGTCCTCGCCATTGCTGTAAGGCCCCTGAGTGATCCCATGGATTTGGGAGTGCCTAGAATTATTCCGCCTCAAATTCCAGCCCTTGGAGAGAGGGAGAGACCAACCCCACAGCTTCCAGATTTATTGGGATCCATGTGGAGCGGGGATTTGCAGCGGGGGTGTTGCAGCAGCTCTGGATCCACTTGGGCTGTGATTAAGCCTTTTTGCCAGACTTTTTTTCCCCGGGATCCATGACAGCTCTGGGAATGTGCTCCGGTGAAGCGGACTTCGCTGCCCCCGCCTTCCCCCTGAGATGAGCACGGAGCTGAGTGGGTATCACGTCTCCCGTCTTCCCGCTCTCCGCAGCTTTGGGACCACTTGGACCACACAATGTTCTTCCCGGATTTCCGGCCGTTCCTGAGCAGCAGCTCCCTGGATCCGGAGAGCCGGGACACGGAGAGGGGCCCCCCGGCCGAGCTCTGGGGGCCCAGCCGCCCCCCACGGCTGCCGATGCCTCGGAGGTACCGATCCCGTGGCAGCTCCCGCCCGGATCGCTCACCCGCCATCGAGGGGTGAGTGTCTTCTCCGGGGAAAACAGGAGATTTGGGGAGAAACCTGGGAAAATGGGATCCTGGCACTTCCTGTCAGCCCCCTTAGCACAATTCTGAGTCGTTGTCCCTGTCCTGCTGCCTGGAGCACAGGGCATTCTCAGCACTCGCATCCTGGGAGGAGCTCCCATCCCCAATTCCTTTGTGCTCTCCCTCCCTTTTGGGGCTTTATCCAGGAAATTTCCAACTGTGAGCCCTGTATCCATGGGAACCGGATTCCCTGTTTTACTGCTTATTCCTTCTGCCACAATTTATTTGTTTATTTAGCTTGTTCTTTCCATGATTTTCCCTGATTTTCCCTGTCCCAGTACCGACTCTTCCATTGGAACTCGAGGCATTCCCGCTTCTCTCACCCTGGAATGAGCTCACATCCCTAATTACTTCTGCACTCTCTCCGTTTTGGACCTTTATCCAGGGATTTTCACAGTCATGAGCCATGCAGCCAGGCATCCATAGAGCAGGAATTCCTGGTTTTCCTGCCCATCCTTTCTTCCACCATTTATTTACTTACTTAACTTGTTCCTTCGTGTTTTTTCCTCCCCATGCCTCCTTTTTTAGGATAATCCAGCAGATCTTTGCTGGGTTTTTTGCCAACTCAGCTGTTCCCGGCTCCCAACATCCCTTTTCCTGGTGAGTAAAAACCTTCATTAGCCCAGATCCCACCAGTAACTACCAGTAACCCAGCACCTAGGGGCTGGTTTGGGACTGGGGGGCATTCCTGGACCGTCCCATTGGCAGGAGCGGGATGCTGCACTCCAATCCTGGGGATTATGCGTGGGGACAGAGCGGCCTTGACGCTATCGTCACCCAGGTGAGGGGCACCTGTGCTGGGGGCAGATCCAGTGCCAGATCCCTTCTCCTGAGCACGGAATTTGTCCCTCTCCACAGCTCCTGGGACAGCTGGAAAACACGGGGCCGCCGCCGGCAGACAAGGAGAAGATCTCATCGCTCCCAACGGTGCCGGTGACACAGGAACAAGTCGGTGGGTGACTCCAATGGCACTTGGATCCTGGTGTTTGACATCCTGAGCTCCCCATTCCCGCTTTGTTGCCCCTGAAATTGGGCTGGAAACTCTCAGCTCCCAGGCTTTGCTGCTGCTGTCTGATGTTCGGTTCTCCCAGGAATCTTGGAGCTCCACTGTTTCCCAGAGTGTTTGGGGAGTCCTGGAGTGTCCCGTTCTGACTCTTCCCACCCCCATGATGGTTCTCCCATCCCAAATCCCTGTTTGTGCTCTCGACTTGTCCCTTCTTCCCTTTCAAACTGGCTCTCAACATATTCTGCTCTGGAAATGTCATGGAAAACTGCCAGCAGGGGCCTGGGAGTGTCTCAGAACAACCCTGGCTTTGCAATTAAAAATCCCGTGAATTTTTCACCACAAGGATCCCTCCCCCTCCCAGCTGCTCTGTTACCAGAACCCTATCCCCTCCATTATGGTTAAACCAGACAGTTCTACCCAGGATATTTTTATCCCGTGGTTTTATGCACCACTCTGTCCTCCTCTTCTCTGGGAAGCCAAGGACTAACTGGAATTCCGTGTGTCTGAGCCCACGGAGCCCGAGCAGGCCAGGAATCGTGAAATCTTGGAATATGGAAATCAGAAGGGACCCCCGGGATCGCCGAGGGAGCTCAGCTCCTGGCAGTGTCTGTGTCAGCATCACAAGCTGAGGAACAGCAGGAGAGGGAGTGGGATTTCAGCCACCTCCCATGGCTGGTGACACCTGGCATTGGGATCATCAACCCATATTCCAGGCCAGAAAGTTGTGACAGGAATCCAAACATCCTTACTTTGATTTTGGGGTTTTTTTGGGGTTTTTTTTTCAGTTGATGGTGATGTATAGAGAACACCAGGAATTCTTTACATCCCTGGGGGTTGTGTGTGGATGGAGGGATCCCAGCTGGTGGAGCTCAGAGCTCATGTTCCCAGCAGGAATTCTTTGTTCCCTGGATGCTCCATCCTCTGTGGGTTATGTCCTAGCCTGCAAATCCTGACGCTCATGTTCCTAGTGGGATTTCATTGATCCCTGGATGCTCCATCCCCAGAGGATTTTGTGTGGATGGATGGATCCTGGCTTGTTTCTAGCAGGAATTCCTTGATCCCTGGATGTTCCACATGGTGCACAAATGATCTGTAAATCCCAGAGCTCCTGTTGCTGTTGTGGGATCTCTTTGGTCCCTGGGCACCCCATTCCCAGTAGACCCTATGCAAATGAGTCCCAAATACCAAAGCCTTTATTCCTGTCCCCCTGACCTGCGGTTCCCTGTTTTCTGCAGACACAGGGCTGGAGTGCCCGGTGTGCAAGGAGGATTACGCCGTGGCGGAGCAGGTCCGGCAGCTCCCCTGCAATCACGTCTTCCACAGCAGCTGCATCGTGCCCTGGCTGGAGCTGGTAAGATCCCAGAAAACCCAGGTATCCCACGGGATAATCCCCCAGGATAACGGCTCTGTGTTCCCCGCAGCACGATACGTGTCCTGTCTGCAGGAAGAGCCTAAAGGGGGAAGATTCCACCCGACAAATGCCGAGTCCTGATGCTTCCGACAGCCCGGTGCAGGAGCGATGGACTTTCTGACCCTTCTGGAAGGTTCTGGAGCGTTCCAGAGGGTTCCGGAGGCCGGAGCATCCCCGCTCGAGGTGTACATTGTCTGAGAATTCCAACAAACCCCCCCGAGTAGCAGGAATTAGGGGGCCCACCCTGTGGGATTATGGCACCAAGCGCTCTTCTCCTGGGAATTTATCCTTACGCTCCATGGAATTGCCTCGTTAGTCCTAAATTGGGAATTTAGGGAGTGATTTGATTTCATTTTATATCAGAAAAAGTTTTTTTCCAGTGGGGCTCAGTCTGGAGAGGGGTTCCAAGTCCCTCACAGCCTTCCCTGAAAAAAAGGTTGGGATAAAAAGGGGATCTGTGGGATCTTCCTGCACTCCAGGAGATTGGAATTGTATCCACGAGGGATTTTATTGCCCCATTTTGGATGGAATACTTGGGGTCTATAAAATCATGGCAGGTGGAAGAAGGAAGGTTCTGGAGCCCTTCCTGAGGGGGGTTGGACCCTCAGGAGTCCCTGGGGCCCTGGAAAGGCTCTGGGGATGCTGTGGTATCAGGAATGCACCGAGCAGGATTTTGTCTCATCCTGGACTATTTTTGGGGTTGATTCAGGTTTTTCTGACCCTTTCCCACATGCCTGCTGCCCCAGGTGTGTCCAAACCTCCCTCCACCCCCACGAGTCATTCCAGGCGGGAATTACGGACCACATTGCTTATCCCTTGGGAATCCCCCCACCGCCCCCCATAACTTAAGGAAACTCTTTATTTTTGCTGATTCTCTGGTTATTTTGAGAATTTTTTCCCATTTCTGTGACATTTATCCAGGTCTGAATCCTGGGAGTTATCATCATAGTCGTGGTATCCACTGACTGCCCAGGGGGGACATTGTGACCCCCATCCCTGGTGGGGGGGGACATTCCCAAACCCCTTGGGCTCAGTGGCTCCATATCCACAAGGATTTAATTCCTGATTTTCTTTGCTCTTCCGTCCAATAAAGGCCTTTCTCAAGGAATTCCCCTTCCCAAGTCATCCTTGGAGCTGGGAAAGGGAGGCAGGAGCTGGGGCTCTCCTGGGTGGGGGGCAGAAATGAGCTCGGCAAAAGCTTTTGGGGAGGGAAAACCCCGATTTGCAGGATTTGTCTCCTAGGGAGGATATCCAAACACCTCCCACTCTGTTGGGACACATTGTCCCTGTCCCCCCTCCCTGCTCTGCTGGAAGCCATTCTGGACACAGGGACACCCCATCCCACCCGGAGCTGGGACAGGACTGTAGATCCACAGAGATGGGGAAAATCCAGCTGGATCCTGGGTTTATCCCAGTGCTTTTCCCTGTTACCCAGCATGTCCAGCTCCCCTGATGGGGATTTCTGGGGGGGTCACACCCACGCACTTCCCGTTTCCACTTCTTCCCTCTTCCACATAGTGCTGGAAATCAGGAATTCGTTCCCTGTGGTCCTGGATTTAACCTGGATTTAAGTCTGAAGCCAGAGGGGGCTGGGATTTGGATCTCCCCCCATCCTTCTGTGTTGTATTTGGGATCAGTCCGGAAGGTTTTCCCTGGATAAAGAAGCATTCCTGTTCCCAGATCATCTGCGTGCACAGGGATGCAGAACACGGCAGTACCGCAGGCCGGAGCTTTATTGCTGCAGCTGCTCCATTCCGGCTCACTCCCCCTTCTCCCACTTCCACATGTTCCCCCAGACCCTCTGGCTCCACCCTCGGGCCACCAGCCTCACTTGCTCATCCCTCTGCCTGCCCAGGAGTCCCGAGCCCCGGGATGGCCCCGGGATGTGTCCCGGGAGGTTCCGGAATGTCCTCCCGCGGCAGAGCTGCCACCTCAGTGCTCCTCGTCCTCCTCCTCCCGGGAGGGCTTCGGGTGAGAGAAGAATCCCAGCTGGAGGCGAGGGGAGAAGAGGAAGGGATGGGGGGAGTGGAAATGTCCTCCCTCGGGGGGACACTGACACCTCCCCCTCGGGCTGGCATCATGCCCCTCTGAAGGTGACACTGTGACCCTCCCCCAGGGTGATATCATAGCCCTCCCAAGGTGATATCACGACCCGCCCCCCCACCTCCGGGTGGCATCACACCCCACCCAAAGCGACATCATGACCCCCTCACCCTCCAGAGGCCAAGGCTGAGCAGCGCCAGGAGCAGGAGCCCCCCCAGGGCGCTGCCCCCCAGGATCCACAGGGACACGGGCACCCGCCTTCCCTGGAGCACTTCCAGCACCAGCTGCAGGAACACAGGGATTGGCAAGAGGAACAGAGAATTTGGGGGAGAAAATGAGGAGTGGGGGAGAGGGGGGAAACAGGGAATTTGGGGAGGAAAAATGGGGATGGGGGAAACAGAGAATTTGGGGGAGAAAACTGACTTGGGTGGAAAGAAGGAATTTCAGAGGAAAAGCCAAGGGTAAGAGGGGAAAACAGGGATGGGGGTTAAAACAGGCATTGAGGGAGAACGGGGAATTTGGGAAGGAAAACAAGGATGGAGGGGGGAAAATGGGGAATTGGGGGTGTCCTACCTCCCTGCGCTGCGCCCCCTTCTCCAGCACCAACACGCCCCCCGCAACCCCCAGCCAGACACTGCTGACAATCCTCACACTCTGGAATTTCACCTGGATATGGGAAAAGGTGGGGGGGTCTGAGCCATGCGTCGTCCCCGACCCGGGATCCTCCTTGGAGCAGGGGGACTCCCTAATCCCCTGCGTGCCCCCGCTTTACTCACTCCGCTGAAGAAGCTGTCGTGGAGAGTGCGGAGGAGCTGGACAGAGACTCCCCCGCCACGCTCCAGCCTCCCCAAGCGGCAGCTCAGCTCCTGGCACCAGGTGTTGGAACAGTCCTGGGGGGCAAAAATTTGGGGGGGAGTTGTGGGGACCCCCCCGAACCCTCCAAATCCTCAGGGGGGGAGGGAAGGAGGGGGGGAAGATGCAACAATCCCTACCAGCCTGTCCACGTGCAGCAGGTCCTCAGGGGGCACCGGGACCACCTGTGTCCCCTCAGGGGGGGGTTGCAGCACACAAGTGGCCTGGGGAGGGAGAGAGGGGGTTCAAAGGGAGGGCGCAGGCACCACCCTGGAACCCTCCTAAGTGTCCCCCATACTCACGTTGTCAGCCAGGACACGGGTGACAGACAGGATGGTGGCCTGGCGGTGGCCCAGTGCTGGTAGGGCCATGTGCAGTGTGACGTTCTGGATGGGGTAGCACCCAAAATTCTGCACCTGGAAGGGCGCACGATGAGCCAGGGCTCCCCTGGGCGCTGCTCCCCAGGCCCCCGTCATCTCACCTTGACCGTGGTGGTGAACTCAGGGCCGGAGCTGTGGGTGAAGGTGCCAAGGGGATGAACCTCGTAGCGATGCAGGTCGGTATTACTGGGGGGGGGCACACAGGAGGGTCACATCGTGTGTGTCCCCCTCTGTGATCCCCCCACTCTGCCTCATGTTCTCCCAGCCCCACCTGGACAGGAACAGGTCAGGCTCATAGAGGATGGGGACAGAAAGCTTGACGACGTTGTCCTCTGGTGTTGCCTCGGTGCTGTCACTGGTCAAGGGAGGACACTCGGGAGGATCCCCAGACTCCACCCACACTCCGGGGGTGGGGTCCCTCCCCCGAGGGTTCAGCGCTCCCCCCACACCCCTACCTGGTGGCCTGGAGCATGACTTCGGCATGGCCCAGAAGGACGGAGCAGCTGAACTCCAGCTCCAGGGTGAAGGACACCTGGGGGGGCTCAGACAGGTGTGGTGGGGGTTTGGGGGGGGTCCCAAGGGGCTCATGGGGGTCTCAGGCGTCCTACCTTGGCCTGTGAGCGGAAGACTGGGTACCCGACACTGCAGTGCTGGTGGTGGCCCCCCAGCGCTGAGCACTCCAACTTCACCGTGCTGGGATCCTGCCAGGGGGACACGAAGGGGGCCAGGATATGGAGTTGGGGGACTTGGGGCACTGGGAGGTGGCAGCAATAGACCCCCACAGAGGGATACTGGGGGGGCCACAGCGGACCAGTGGAACCTGATCTCCCACCTAGGAGGGGTTGGGGACACGATGGACCCCCATGTCCCACTGGAATGAGCTGGGGACACAGTGGACCCCCAGCTCCCAGCTGGGAGACGCTGGGGACACAACATACACCGCTGTCCCACTTGAAATGGTTTTGGGGACCCGATGCGCTCCAACCCATCCCACCTGGAATAGGCTGGGACAAGAACGACCTCGAGGTTCTCCAAAGACCTGGGTCTCCATCTTTGCCCTGGTGGGAGAGTTTGGAGGGGCTCCTCAGGGACTTGGGCCCACCCCCAGGCTGTACCTGGAGCACGAGACTGGAGAAGTGGAGGTTCCCGGGCAGGTGCAGGCACAGGCTGGCGTTGTAGGCATTCTCCTTCCGGTTCTCCAGCTCCACCTCCACCAGCATCCGCCTCCGGCCCTTCCGCAGGATGTGGGGGCTCTGCCTGGAGGCCGGGGGGGGGGTCACAGGGGATCCCAGGGACACCATGAGGTCACTGGGGGGACACTGGGGGTACCTGGAGCCCACAATGTCCGTGGTGGCCTTGAGCACCAAGTCGGTGACACACTCATCATCGTCCCCACAATCCTTGAAAAACGGGATCTGGAAGGAGCCAGGGGTGATCCTGGTGTCCGGGGATGATCCCAGTGCCCAGAGACACCCCTTCCAGTACCCACCAGTTTACGGATGGTGGTGGGAGATGCCTCATCCAGCACCGACCTCGCAGCTGCATCCAGGGCCCAGGTGAGGGTGAGGCTGAGGGGCCGCAGGTAATCTGAGGTGTCCTGCAGAATCAAGGGATCCCATCGGCCTCATTCCAGTCAGACCCTGGGAATGGGGGGCGGGAAGAGCCCTCCCATGGGGCAGGGAGGAGTCCTGGGGCTGACCAGGACGTGGAAGGGTACGCGGACGCAGCTCTGCCTTCCCAGTGGGAACTCCATTCGGCGCTGGAGCAGCCGGCGGGCACCCGAGTCAAAGGCAGCACGGGATCCTGGGGTCCGCTCCTCCAGGGATACGTTGTACCGGAGATCTGGGGGATAAGGGAGCAGGTCAGGGACCAAGACACCTGCGGGATTGGGTGCACCCCACCCCAGGATGCTCCAGTGGGACTCCAGGGAAGTCCTGGGATGCTCCAGGGACACGCTGGGCTGCACCGGTGAGGCTCCGGGGAAGGCTCAGATGCTCCAGGATGTTGTGGTGTGCTCCAGTGGGGCTCCAGGGATATGAGTGCTCTGTTGATATTCAAGGCACACTGCAGGATGCTCCTGGGAGATTCTACGGCCACCCTGGGATGCTCCAGGGGTGGTCCAGAATCACCATATATACGGTCTGGAAAGATTAAGGGAATGCCCATGGGACACTCCAGGGACATCGCGATCCTCCAGCAACACCCTGGAATGATCCAGGGCCCTCAGGATACTCCAGAGATGCTCCAGGAATTCTCCAGGACACCCTGGGACACTCCAGGAATGTTCCAGGGACACTCTGGGACACTCCTGGAATGTTCCTGGAATGCTCCCAGGTTCTCTAAGGATCCCACCCTGGGATTCTCTGGGGACAGCCAGGGATGCTCTGGTAATACCCTGGGATGTTCCAAGGATGCTCCGGGACGCTTTGGGATGCTTCTGGAATGCTCCAGGGACAGCCGGGGATGCTCCAAGAATGCTCCAAGGACCCTGCGGTCTGCCATTGCCGACACTCACCGAGATCCATGTCCACGGGGTTCCGTGCGCGTGTCTCGGCACGGAAGCAGATCCGGGCCCGGAGGCAGACGGCGCTGGAGCCGCTGCGCTGGCAGTTCTGTCGTGTGATGCTGACAGCTGCTGGCTCCACAGACATCCACGCGGACACCTGGACGATCCAGCGGGACCTGAGGGACACAGTCACACCTGAAATCTTGTCGGGATCATGTGGGGACAGGGACATCCGCCCTGCCCTACCCTGGATCTTGTCACAGGGGAAACTGAGGCATGGAGAGCCCTGGGAGGATCCCGGGAGCATCCCAGGTTCTCACAAGAGGAAACTGAGGCAGGGAGTGCCTGTCCCCCCGAATGTCCCCATAACCCACGTGTCACTATTCCCGGCGTGTCCCTGTCCCCGGGGTGCCCCCATCCCCCCATCTCCCTGTTACGGATGTGTCCCTGTCCCCCGCAAGTCCCTGTTCCCTGGGATGTCCCTGCCCCCCCGGGATGTTTCTGTCCTTCTCCATGTCCTTATTCCCGGGGTATCCCTGTGGCCGGGGTGTCCCTGTCCCCGACCCCCTGACCCCTACTCACCGCAGCACTACAGCTGCACCCTGCGCCCCCACGGCCACGTCCACCAGCCCGTCCCCGTCCATGTCCACCCGTCCGTCCACGCTGATCCCGAAATACCGGAGGCTCCACCCCAGCGCCGCTGCCTCGATGCGCTGGGAACCAGCGTTGTGGCATCGCCACTGGCTCGTACAGGGTTGTGCTCACCGCAACCGTGGCACCCAGCCCCTCCCAGCGCTCCCAGCGCCGTCTCACCTGCTTGTACTGGGGCAGGAGGGTGCCCGGGGCGCCGTGGAACACGTAGAGAGCCCCGCGGTGCCCGTCCTCCAGCGGAGCTCCCACCACGGCTCCAGTCAGCCCGTCCTGGCTCAGGTTCGGCACCGCGCCCAGGGCGGAGCCGAACCTGGAATCCTGCGGCCTCGGCTCGGGGTGCAGCGACCCCGCGGGGATCAGGCGGTCCTGGGAGGTGCGGAGGGGCCCTCGGTACCCCCACGGGACAGGCACCCCCTCAATCCCATTGTGTTCCCCCGAGCCCCTCAAATCCCCTCAGTCCCTTGCATCCCTCCAATCCCTCAGCATCCCGCTGATCCTCCCAATCCCCTGCCCGCAGAGCACCCCGATCCCTCTGTCTACCCCAGCTCCCTGCCCCTCTCACCTGCCCCCGACCCAACCCTTCACCTGCCCCACACCATGTAGCTACCTCCCCACTCGACCCCTCCAGGCCCACACCTGCCCTCTCACCTGCCCCACACGGTACACATAGACCCTTCCCGTCTCCCTGCTCTGGCCCCCCAGGTAGGTGGGTGCTGCCACCAGCAGAAGGTCACTGTCCCCATCTCCCTCCAGGTCCAGGGCCAAGACCTCGCTGCCGAAGTAGGAGCCAATCTGGGGATGCAGGGGGCTGTGAGGCTGAGAGGGGGTGGGGGGCCCAAACTCCCCCCAAAGACCCTCAAGGCCCCCCAGCCGCCCCCCACCTGCTCCCCCATTAGTGCCTGGGCCACCGTCACAGTCCCTGTGGGGTCCAGCTGGAAGAGGACAACTTTGCCCTTGTGCTGGAATCGGGGGGCTCCAGCCACAAACAAGCGCTGCCCCCCCGGGAGCTGCAGCGAGGACACGGAGTAGCCTGGTGGGGGAAGCAGGGTTAGCGGGGGGCACAGCCCTGGGGAGACAGGGTCCCCAGTGTGTTGCTGGGGCACCCCAAATATACAGGACATGGAGCACCCCTGGGACATGGAGCATTTCTGGATCACCAAGCATCCCAAATATACAGGGATATGTTGCTGGGGCACCCCAAATATACAGGACATGGAGCACCCCTGGGACATGGAGCATTTCTGGATCACCAAGCATCCCAAATATCCATTACATGGAGCATCCCCACTTCATCCCTGATCTCCAGGACATGAAACATCCCTGATTCATCTCAAATCTCAAGGATATGGAGTATGGCTGGTTCACCTCACATCCCTCAGGACACCCTCATCCCTTGGGATCCCCCATACCCAGATACGCTGCATGGTTCTTCAGCTCCAGGGGGAATTCCTCCTGAAACGCTTCGCGGGGTGGGACAATGCGTCCACGCTGGCTCTCCTCCAGCACACCGCCCTCCCAGTCATAGGCTCCCACCATTCCAAAGAGGATCCCATCCTGCCAGGATGGGTGGGACATGTAACCCTGGGGACACCACAATGCCTCAGTGTCCCCGACCCCCACCGATGCCACTCTCCCATCCCAGGGCACTCAGCAGGGCTGGGATGGGCTGAGGGTTATTTTCCACCTTTCCCAGTGGGATCACCTCAAGGCGATGGATGGAGAAGCCGATCTGGGACATCTCCAGCTCAAAGGAGCTCTCGTTGTCTCCATGGGTGCCTGACCGAGGCAGGAAGGAGACTCTGTTCCTCCAGCTGTGCTTCCAGCTGGAATTCCCAGCCCTTCCCGGGATCCCAGCCTCAAGCCGGCACCTTCCAGGCTGAAGATCCGATCTCCCAGAGCATCCACAATGTCACTGAGGGCAGCCTCATCTGTGACATTGAAGAAATACTTCTCATCGGGGTCGCTGGCGATGGACTTGATCTCCCGGATGAAATCCTCGGGATCCTGCTGCCGACGCAGGTAGTGCCCCAGGACCTAAGGGAAGGACAGGGGTCAGCAGGAGCCCCCCACCCCGGGGTTAAGGGGAAGGCAGGGATGCGGCTTGGTGCCTCACAGCGATGGCATAGCGGGTGACATTGTGCCGGTCACACTCCGCCAGCGCCGCTGGCAGCTCGTCCCCATCGTGGGACTCTCCGTCCGTCACCACCAGCAGCAGCCGCGTGGCCCCTGGGCGCCCGCCTTGCGCCGGGCTGAAGGACTCTGTGCTGCAGGAATGTGGCTGGCAGAATGAGCCCCTCTTCCATCCCCATCCTAATACTCTCCCCAGTCCTGACTCTGCTCCCAACCCTGACCCTGATCTCAACCCCAACCCTGATCCAGATCCCAGTCCCAATCCTGAGCCCGATACCAACCCCAACCCCAGTCCAAATCCTGACTTGATCCCAAGCCTGATACCAATCCCAATACTGATCCTTATTCAAATCCTGATCGCAACCTAGACCCTAATCCCAATTCTGATCCCAATCCCAGCCCCGCTCCCTCTTCCAATCCCAATCCTGATCTCAATCCTGATGCCAGTCCTGTCCCCAATCCCCCCCCCATTCCCAATCCCGCTCGCATTCCCATTCCAGAGCCCACCATGCCTGCCGGATGGCCATGGCCGTGCGTGTCTCCCTCCCCTCCTGACGCGTCAGGTTCCGGGCGGCCTCAAGCAGGCGCTGGGCCGTGGGGTGCTGCCCCAGTGCCCACTCCTGCACCAGCCGCTCCCCGTACTGCAGCACCCCCACCTGAAACAGGGAGAGTCAGAGCCAGAGGGAGCCCCAAATCCACAGGGACATCCCTCAAATCCCCACGGTGCTGCCCCAGCATCTGCTCCTGCACCACCCACTCCCTGTATGGCAGCCTACCTCACATTTCAAATGGGGGGAAACCCGAGCCAAGGATCCCCCCAAATCCACAGGGAGCTCCCCCAAATCCCACGGGAACCCCTAATCCCTGGAAAAGGGCACTTTTGGCCCCTCCAAAGCCATCTCCAGCCGGCATAGTCCTGGGGACAATGATGTTGCCCCAGGGTGGCATCTCCACAGGGGTGGCATCACCCTGGGACAATGGCATCACCTTGGGGAAAATGGTGTCACTTTAGGGGTAGCACCAGCCCGGGGGCGGCATCACCCCAAGGACAGCGACATCACTCCGAGGCTGGCATCTCCCCAGGGGTAACAGCACTGCCCTGGAGACAATCACCTTGCCGTGGGGACACTGTCCCAGCCTTGGGGACACCGTGGTGGCCAAGGTACCATGCCCTGACCTGGGTCTGCCCAGGACCAATGAAGAAGCGTCCCAGGATATTCCCAAGGAATGCCTGCACCTCCTCCCAGGGGTAGATGCTGTTGGAGCCGTCCAGAACCAGGATGATGTCCATGTAGGTGGAACAGCCTGGCAGGGGACACGGTGACACCAGGGTGGCACATCTGAGTACATCCCAGTACGTCCCACCCCACTCACGCTGTGCCGTGGGTGCAATGGTCCCCACGAGCTGGAGCTCCTCATTGAGTTGGACACAGCGGCCAGAGCTGAACACAGAGGTGCCACACTCCTGGGACCAAAGTGGGGCGCATGCCTTGGGGGGTGACATGAGGACACAACAGTGGGTGGCGTCCATCTCCCTCCTCCATCCCCCGCCATGCCTCAGTTTTCCTCTGTGGAGGCTCTTCTTACCACAAATCCACCATCCTTGGAGTCCACCAGCGTCATCCCGAGGTGTCCAGCGCTGCTGCGGAGCCACGGAGCCGTGGCCCCTTGAGGACATGGGGACAGAAGCGGGGTGAGCACCGTGGGGCCCCCAGGCCTCACCGGTCACAGCCACCCCCCCCAGTACCGAGGCTGGCCTTGGCACAGGAAGAGTTTTGGAGTCCCACGCTGCACTTGTAGATGTCACCTTGACCGTTCCCATCCCACGGGGCTCCCACCAGCAGCCTGGAGGGACAAGGAGGGGACACAGAGAGGGACACGTAGTGGACACCGGGGATGTCATCACCCCCGCCCCGCTCCAACCCAGCCGCCACGTTTCGGGGGCACCGTGCCAGGTTCTGCCGCCCACACCGTGGCACCGAGGCCACTTCCGTCTGTCTGTCCAGCCGTCTGGCCACAGCCTCCTGCTGCTCCGGCCCCTGCCCTTCTATGCTTCCCCTTCGCAACCTCAATCTCCTCCCGCCCTGCCTCAGCTCCTCCTTCCCAAACTCACTTCTCCTGCTTCCCACCTCAGTTTTGTCTTCGCACCTCAGTTTGCCCCTCCCTTCTCCCCTTTTTTGACTCAGTTTCCCCCACCCACCCTCAGTTTCCCTCCTCCCCTTCTCAGTTCCCTCTTTCCCATCTCACTGCCCCCTTCCTGTTTCCCCTTTCCTACCTCACTTTCCCCCTCCCTGCTTCAGCTTCCCTTTCCCCACCCTTCTTCCTCCTCTTCCCACCTCCATCTCCCCTTTCCTGCCTCAGTTTCCCTTTCTCTCCCATCTCCCCCGGGTCCCCTCGGGTATCACTCACCATTTGTTCCCATCGCCCCCCCACTGCAGCACCCGGTACCCAAACTGGGACTCGGGGGACCCCTGGAAGACCCGCGGCTGCCCCACGTCGATGTTGAATCCCTCACAGAGTCCTGGGGAGGTGACGGAGGGTCCTGAAGGTGGGGAGGGCAACCCGCACCCATCCAACGGCACCCGGGAGGGGGATTGGGGTGCCCGGCGCCCCAGTGGGGGGGGAGGAAACTGCGGGGAAGAGGGGAGGCACCCCATGGAGAACCCCCAGCACCCCAAACACATCTCTGCCACCCAAATTAAGTCCCTAGCCCCGACCCGAAGCCCCGCGGTGCCCAGCGCTGCCCACGTGCCTCAGTTTCCACCGCGGCGGGGAGCGTGGGGGGGCCCCAATGGGTCGCAGACAGGTGTGGGGGGGGGGTGAACCGGCCCCGACCCCCCCGGGGGAAGAGCGGGGGGGGAGGGGGAGGGACATGCGCTTTTTTGTCTTTAAAAAAAAGAAGAAAAAAAGATTTTCCATTAAAGCCGGGTTTTAGTTCCTCTTACGGGTTCCCCTTCCCGCCCTCACCCCAAATCCAAGGATATTTAGGGGTCTTCTCCCTCCAAAAAAGCTCCAAAATATATTGGGCGGGGGCAATGACCAAAACCGGCCTGGTTTACCCCAACCTTCTCCCCCCCCCCCCAGACATTCATCGAGGGGGGAACCACGCGTGGCTGCGCTCGGATTAATGAGTACCCGGCTCCGCACCCTCCCTCCTTCTCCAACAGTCCCAAAACACCCCGAAATTGCCCAAAACCAGGGGACTGGGGGAGGGGGGGGCTGTTACCTGGGAGCAGGAAGAGCGCCAGAAGCATCCCCCGGCTCTCCACGCCCCACATCGCCGTGCTGCAGCTCAAAGGTGACTCTGGCTCCAGCCGGGACAAAATCCCGGGGTTTTTCCCTTTTTTTTCCCCTCTTTTTTTCAGTATATTTTCCCTCCTCCTTCATCTTCAATTGGCTGCTAAAAATAAATGTGGTTTTGGAGGGGGGGTGGGGGGCAAAGAGTTCGGGAAAAAAAACAGGCGAGGTGGCACACAGGAAGAAGGGGAGCGGGAAGAAGGGAGGAGGTGGGTGCAGGATTTTGTGGGGGGCGCCGGGCGTTCCGGGGGCGCTGGAAGGGGATTTTTCACTTTTCCTGGCAAAATAGGGTGGGAAAAGCGTGTGTCTCCCCCAGGGACCAAACCACACAGAGGTGGCAGTGGCACTTGGATCTTCCCTGTGGGGACCGTCAGGAGGGGGATTGGAATAAGGGGTCTTGGGAGTCCCCGTTGGGCTCTGGGTGGGGTTTGGTTTGGGCTTGGGTGGATTTTGTGTGGATTTAGGTGGATTTTGGATTGCCACGTCCTCCGGGTGACACTGCCACCTCCCGGACTAAGATTTTGAGTGGGTTCGGGAGGAAAAAAAAAAAAAAAGGGAAAAAATTCAAACTCTGCGATTTAGGACAGAGGCAAACTTGTGCTGCCAGCGGCTGTGGGATGGGCTGGAAATTTCGGGGAAAAAAAACAAGGAATGAGGAGAAAAACAGACAAACAGCGACTGTGCAGCCCCAGCTGTGGCCACGGACGGCCCCGCCCAGGTAGGGCCCCACCGGCAGAGGTAGGGCCCGCCCAGATCACAGGGCAAACTGAGGCACAGGGGGAGCCTCCTCCTCCCACTCCAGATTCTTTCTCCTTCCCAATGCCCAAACGCCACCGGACAACCCAAATCCCCCTCCAAAATCCCTCTGCCGCACCTTACACACCACAACTTCACCCCCCCAAACCTCCCCGGGGCAGCCCCTGGGGTGCAGAAAGTTGGAGTCCGGGCTCAGCCAGGGCAGGAACAGCAACGCCAGAGAGACAGGATGGGAATGGGATGGGGCAGGGAAGGGACTGGGTATCCCCTCCGCCCACCCTTTGACCCCAGGGAAAAATAGGGATGTCCCCTACCTCCCAGCTCCAGGGCTTCTCCAAAGTCCCCTGAAACCACGGGAGGGTCCCAGCCCAGTGCCCCCAGTTCAGCCCAGTACTCCCAGTCCAGCATTCTCAGCCTATCCCAGTACTCCCAGTCCAGCATTCTCAGCCTATCCCAGTGCCCCCAGTCCAGCATTCCTGCACCTGGGATGGGGTAACCTTGGATGTACAGACAGATGGGAAATGAGGTGCTGGAGAGCAGCTGCAGGAAGGGCCCTGGGGTTGCTTGTCAGTGGCCAGTTGGGTCTGAACCAGAAGTGTCCTGGCAGCCAGGAGGGACATCCATGTCCTGGGGAGCAGCAGGCAGGGATCGAGAGGGGACTGACCTGCTCTGCTCTAGGCTGGGGCAGCCTCACCCCCAGTCCTGGGGGTAGTTCTGGGCACCGCAACATAAAAGAACCATTAAATTACTGGACAGTGTCCAAAGGAACAACACAAGGATGGGGAAGGGTCCGGAGGGGCCACACAAAGAGTGGCTGAGGGCACTTGGGTTGTTTCAGCCTGGAGGAGACTGAGGGGAGACTTTGGGAATCTGCAGCTCTGATCTCTGCCCCCTGTGACCAGGGGCAGGACCCGAGGGAACAGCTGAACAGGCTCCCCAGGGAATGATCACAGCCCCAAGAGCTCCAGAAGTGTTTGGACAACGCTCTCAGGGTGGGATTGTTGTGCTGTCTGTGCAGGGCCAGGAGCTGGACTCAGTGGTCCCAGTGGGTCCCTTCCAGCTCGGGATATTCTGTGACTGTATGATTCCCAGATCATCCCAGTGTCCCCAGACCAGCATTCCCAGACCACCCCAGTGTCCTGCATTTCCCCAAATCCCAAGACACAGGGACTGGAGGCTGCTGCACTTTAATAATTAAATTAATTAATTAATTACACTGACACTGTGGGATCCCCTGGAACACTTCCTGCCCATCCCAATTCCCACAGGGATATACACTGCTCCAAAGCCTTTAATGCCTGGTTTTCCCAGGAAAAAGCCTTTGGCACAGCCCAGATGGGCCCAGGAGTGCGCGGTGTTTTGGTATGGAGCTCCCAAAAAACCTTCAAGAGGATATTCCCGCTCTCCCAGGGACAGATACAAGGATAATCTGCCTCTGGAATTAAATAATTCCCAGCTCCCAGTGTGTCCCTGCGTCCAGGGCTTAGTAATAAACATCAGAGCTGGGTTGGGGCCACACACAATCCAGTGCCACAGAATCCAGGGAAAAAGGGAATTCGGTGAGGCAGCAGCGGCGGAATACTGGGGAATACAGGGAATCCCGACAGAGAACCAGCCACACTCTGATTTATCCCAAAAAACGCCACTGAACAGGGAATCTGGGAAGGGAAGTGCAGCCGAGGTGGATCTGTGTGGTTCTGGGCAGAGGAAGGGAGGAGGATCTGCTGGGAAGCACTCAGGATGCCAAGTCCCCTCCGTGTTCTCCGACGGAGAAAAATCCATATGGGAATGCTGGGAGTAATCCTTCAGCTTGGAGCAGCTCAGTCCGGTCACTTCCTTCCCCCCAGGATTTCAGGGAGGGTTCAGGAGGGCAAATTCCTGCCTAAATCTTCCCTCAAAGCCATGGATTTATCCCTGACACCCACTCTTCCCATTCCCCTCTCCCTGCACTCGGATTTCTTATAAGGCAGGAAAATTGTCCAAACGATTTGCAGTCGGATGCGCTATCCGGCACTGGAATCATTGCAACGCCCTGGCTTCACACCCACCCCACCGCCCCAAAAACCGTGAGAAGCCCCCAGCGATCCACATTTTTCAGCCCCAAATATTCCCCGCTAGTCGGCTCCATGTTAAAGGTGCTTCCCAGACAGAAAGGGGGAACGTTGAACCTCTAAAATTGCTGGAAAAGTCAATGGGAAGAAACGCATTTCAGGAGCTGATGTCCCTGTGGGATTCAACGCTGGATCCAATGCTGGAACCTTGTGGCTCCAAGGAGTCAGGAATGATGGGAATGGAATGAGCCAGTCAGCTCTGGAGGTGTCACAGCCCCTGGGATAAGCCCCCAGGATTCCCAAACATCCCAGGGAGGCTCCTGGGATAATTACGGCTTCAGTTTGAGCCAGGGATGGAGGATGGTGAGGATGGAGAGCACGGAGGAGGTGAGGCCACAGAATGCCACGATTCCCGGACTGCTCCGGCACAGCCCCAGCTTTTCCAGCGGGATCACCAGGTCACAGGCATTCCGGAGCAGGTCCAGCAGTAGTGGAGGG
Source organism: Aphelocoma coerulescens (assembly GCF_041296385.1). Classification (NCBI taxonomy): domain Eukaryota; kingdom Metazoa; phylum Chordata; class Aves; order Passeriformes; family Corvidae; genus Aphelocoma; species Aphelocoma coerulescens. The sequence continues at coordinate 664,638 of NC_091038.1, forward strand.
TTGTCCCGGAGCACCTGGAGCAGGAGCTGCAGCTGGAGCTGCAGCTGGAGCCGAAGACGCTGGATCCTGCCGTCAGCCTGGAGCTGGGGCCTGTTTTCTGGGCTCTTCCCGCGCTTCCTGGCCACCTCCATGCGCTCCAGCAGCACCCGGATCTCGTAGGCATCCCGGCTCAGGTTCACTACCAAAGCAAACAGGTAATACCTGGGAAAAACAGGGAACAGGGATGAGAGAGTGGGAAACCGTGGCAGCAGAAGCCTCTGGCCACTCCCAACAGCCACAGAAATGCCTGGGGGGGTGGAAAGGCCATGTTCAGCCGGCAGGAACCTGCTCTCCCATGGGGATTCCATTCCCTGCCCTCACTCAGGATTTCCATTGCCCAGTCTCCCTCAGAAAGCCTTTCCCTGACCTCCTTCAGAAATTCAATAGTTGCTCTCCCTGGATGAATTTCATTCCCTGCCTTCTCTAGAGGAGCTCATTGCCTACTCTCCTTCAGTAATTCCACTCCTTGTCCTCTCTTGGGAATTCCATTCCCTATTCTCCCCAGGAGAATCCCATTCTCTGCTCTCCCTCAGGAATCCTATTCCCTGCTCCCGCTTGGCAACCCCACCTCCCTGCTCTGCTCACCCAACAGACCTGAGGAGGCTTTTCCAACCTTCCTTTCACAAATGCCCCAGCAAATCCAGACACCTCTCCCCACACACCTGAAGGACCTCTGGCTCCACTTGTCCGTGTCAAGGCCGGGCAGGATCCCAGTTTTCCCGGCCCACAGGACGTTGTCACAGGCCAGGAAGAGGGCGCGGTTCAGGTGGGACAGGGTGAGGCAGAAGCGCAGCACAGGGTCGGGTAGATGCAGCGAGCGCTGAGCCCCCCCCAGGGCCTCGGCCGAACCCCCCAAGCGCAGCACTGCAGGAGGGGGACACGAGGGGGTCACCGGGAGTTCCCGGACCCCCAGAGCCGCCCTGTCCCCCCTCAAAACTGCCCTGACCGCCCCCACTCACGCTTGCGGCCCAGGCTCAGATGAGCCTCCAGGTGCTGGAGGCGGCTCAGGGTCCCGGAGCCGCCCCCGGAGCCGTTCCCGGCGCGGATCAGCGCGGCCCCAGCCAAGGCACAGGCGTACTGGGCGGCCCTGGGGACAACGAGAGAGTCAGGAGGGGGCATGGGGCACTGGGGACATCACCCCGGGGCCTCGGACCCCCCTTCTCTGGGCTCTAAGGCATCCGTGACGGCCCACCCGCCGCCCCGGGACTTTGGGACCCCCGAGATCCCCCTCCCCGGGCTCTCCGTGATCCCCGCTGCTCCCGTGACCGCCCCCTCCGAACCTCCATGACCCCCTTGTCCCGGACCCCCCCCCGTCTGCCCGCTGGGCCCCGGAAGCCGAGGCTGCACCTGAGGAGGCGCTCCCGGGCCTGGCTCTGGGCGCTGAAGCGCACCCAGGCCTCCATGGCGGCGCGGGGCCACACCGGGCCCGGTCCCGAGCGCGATCCCGGTCCCGAGCCCGGCAGAACGTCACTTCCGGGAGCCGCCGCGGCTCGTTCCCATTGGCTGTGAGAGGATCCGCCCGCTCCTACCAAAACAGAGTCCATGAATGGGCGACAGCCGCAACCTCCGCCTCTAAACCTGTGTCGAAGAGTTTGATTGGTTTCTTTTGTCATTGACTGCTCCTCCTGATCAACAAGAGTGTGACTGTCACCCCGTATCCCCATCTCGGCTCTTTTGTGCTTGCTGCACTTTGATTCGCTTGTTCCCGTGTCACCGTGACAAACCCCGCCGCGCGATTGGACAACGGCCCCTAATCCCCGCCCCCCTGCGGCCCCACGACCACACACCGCTATTTGTGTTAGCGGGCGAGTGCGCCGCGCCCTGTCCCCGCCCCGCCAGCCGCGCACCGCGTTGTGATTGGCTTCCTGCTTCCCTCTGCTCCGCCCCCTCGCCGAACCGGCGCTTCTATTGGGCCGCTGGGCGCGGAGCGGCGCTGATTGACAGCGCGGCGCTGGGGAGGGAGCGCGGCTATGGAGGCGGTGCGGGCGCAGCGGCTGCAGCCCGGGGTGGGCGCGGGGCCCCGCGGGGCCCGGCCCGGCCTCACCGGAGCCCCTGCGGGGCTCGGACCGGCAGCGGGAACGGGGTCGGGGCTGGGGCCGGGGCTGGGGCTGCCGCCGCCGCCGCCCCCGCTGGGACTGCAGGGGCCCCCCGCGGCCCCCGGGACCGGGGCCGGGGCCGTGCCCGGGCCGCCCGCGGTGCTGCGGGAGGCGGTGGAGGCCGTGGTGCGGAGCTTCGCCAAACACACGCAGGGCTACGGCCGCGGTGAGCGGGACTGGGGGAGAACAGGCGATGCCGACGGACGGCGGCGGGCGGGGGGGCAGGGGGGGGTAGATTTTCCCTTATTCCCTTTTTTCACTCTTCCTTATTTCCATGCCCCATTTCCTTCCTTCCTTACCCCCCTCTCCTCCCCCCCTTGCCCCTTTCCCTTCTTTCCGTGCCCCATTTCCACCCTGCCATGCCAATCCCTGGGGGTTCTGCCCGGCTCGCTCTCCCGGCTGTGCCCGGCAGTGAACGTGGTGGAGGCGCTGCAGGAATTTTGGCAGATGAAGCAGTCGCGCGGGGCCGAGCTGCGCAACGGAGCCCTGGTCCTCTACGAGATGGTCCCGGCCGCCAGCCCCCCGTACGTCTGCTATGTCACCCTGCCCGGGGGCAGCTGCTTCGGCAGCTTCCAGGTACGATCCCGACCCCGGGAATGCCTCGCCTGGGCCCCACCGGAATCGTTTCCCAAATGTCTCCTCCCTGCGCGTGCGTTCTCCTGCCGATTCCAGCCCCTGGGTCTGGCTCTAAACATCTTTAGTTCCAAGGAAATTTAATTGCAAGTTGCTCCTGGCCTGTAAATCCCCACCAGATCCCTATCTGGGAAGATTTGTCTGTGGATTGTGGTATTTTTTGTGTCCTTTATTCCCTATCCTGGTCACCTGCGCCTTAGTGCTGAAGTAGGAGATGGGATATCAGGGAAAACTGTTGGATTGGCTGGATCTGATCCTTCCTGCTCCCTCCCAGGATTCAATCCTTCCTTTTCCTTCCCAGGATTAGGCAGGGGGATAAACTGGCAGAGGAATATTCCTGTGCCAGGGCTCAGGATTTGTCCCAAAACCTCTTCTCCAGATGCTAAAAGACTCTGGAAATCAAATCAGAGCATTGGATCACGGGGTCCTGGAATGGCTTGGGTTGGAGGGAACCTTAAACACCATCCAATTCCAACCCTGTGCTGTGGGCAGGGAACATGCCACTGGAGGAATCCATCCCTTGACCCCTCCTGGGAAAACTCCTGACCCAAATCCCTCACCAAAGAGATTAAAGTCCCAGTGTCCCATCAAGTCCTGGCTGTGTTCCAGATTCCTTCCTGCCCTCCCTCTTGGCTGGGGAAATAGATCCAAAGGAAGCAATTCCAGCAGCCACAGAGTCACCCCATCCCAAAATCCTGGTCTTTGGGGGGAATTTGGGAACGGTTTGGGTTTGAGGTAATTAATTAATTGACAATGCAATGGGAGGTTCTGAACCTCTTTTGATTCTGGGAGTGCAACTTCCTAATTCCACCCCCACTCAATTCCCATTCCTGGTGATCCATGGGGTGTCGGGGTTCTGGGAATGTCCCGACGGGGGCTGTGTGTCCCCAGTTCTGTCCCACTAAGGCTGAGGCGCGCCGGAGCGCAG